>NW_020837997.1:10647399-10848156 GCF_003676395.1 Aethalodelphis obliquidens | reverse complement strand
GGCTGGGCCTCTGAGCCATGGCTGCTGAGCCTGCGCGTCCGGAGCCTGTGCTCCGCAACGGAAGAGGCCACGACAGTGAGAGGTCTGCGTACCGCCAAAAAAAAAAAAAAAAGGGCAGAAGACCTAAATAGACATTTCTCCAAAGAAGACATACAGATGGCCAACAAACACATGAAAAGATGCTCAACATCACTAATTACTAGAGAAATGCAAATCAAAACTACAATGAGGTATCACCTCACACCAGTCAGAATGGCTATCATTAAAAAGTCTACAAACAATAAATGCTAGAGAGGGTGTGGAGAAAAGGGAACACACTTACACTGTTGGTGGGAATGTAAATTGATACAGTCACTATTGAGAACAGTATGGTGCTTCCTTAAAAAACCAAAAATAGAACTACTATATGACCCAGCAATTCCACTCCTGGGCATATACCTGGAGAAAGCCATAATTCAAAATGATACATGCACCCCAATGGTCATTGCAGCACTACTTACAATAACCAGGTCATGGAAGCAACCTAAATGTCCATCAACA
Organism: Aethalodelphis obliquidens; assembly: GCF_003676395.1. NCBI lineage: Eukaryota > Metazoa > Chordata > Mammalia > Artiodactyla > Delphinidae > Aethalodelphis > Aethalodelphis obliquidens. The sequence goes on along the minus strand of NW_020837997.1, from coordinate 10,847,616 downwards.
GAGGAATGGATAAAGAAGATGTGGTACATATATACAATGGAAAATTACTCAGTTATAGAAAGGAATGAAACTGCACCATTTACAGAGACATGGATGGACCTAGAGACTGTCATACAGAGTGAAGTAAGTCAGTAGGAGAAAAACAAGTATCGTATATTAACGCATATATGTGGAATCTAGAAAAATGGTATAGATGAACTTATTTGCAGAGCAGAAATGGAGACACAGACGTAGGGAACAGACGTATGGATACCAAGGGGGGAAGGGGAGGGTGGGACAGATTGGGAGATTAGGGGTGACATATATACACTACTCGGTATAAGATAGATAACTAATGAGAACCTGCTGTATGGCACAGGGAACTCTACTCAATGCTCTGTGGTGACCTAAATGGGAGGGAAATCCAAGGAAGAGGGGATACATGTATACATGTGGCTGATTCACTTTGCTGTACAGCAGAAACTAACACAACATTGTAAAGCAACTATACTCCACTAAAAATAAAGAGAGAGACACAGGCTACTATATACAAAGTAAATGATTAAGAAGGATATATTATACAGCACAGGGAAATATAGCCATTATTTTGTAATAACTTTAAATGGAGTATAGTCTATAAAAATATTGAATCACTGTTATACACCAGAAACTAATGTAATATTGTAGATCAACTATACTACAATTTAAAAGAAAGAGTTGGTCTAGGACATAGAGTTGATGAATTTTTTTCTGTAAAGAGCCTGATGATGAATCTTTTAGACTCTGCAGGCCACATAGAGTATTTGTTACATATTATTCTTTTTTAAAAAACCACAACTCGGGGCTTCCCTGGTGGTGCAGTGGTTGGGAGTCCGCCTGCCGTTGCAGGGGACGCGGGTTCGTGCCCCGCTCTGGGGGGATCCCATATGCCGCGGAGCGGCTGGGTCCGTGGGCCATGGCCGCTAAGCCTGTGCTCTGCAACGGGAGAGGCCACAACAGTGAGAGGCCCACGTACCGCAAAAAAAAAAAAACAAAAAAAACCACAACTCATAGTTGAAACGTAGATTTTAATATTGTGGCAAAAAGCACAAATCTATATATCCATCGGCATCTAAATCTATGAAAGAGAAATAAGTTGCATGAAATAATGCTTATCCTTGCTACATGCCTGCTGAGAATTCCTCTTCTATCCTCTTCTATTCTATTTAATCTATTCTTTTAAAAACTGTTGATTGGACCCTCTGAATTGATTTTTCTGGTATTTCTAGTCTACTTACGCTATTCTATTCTATCATTTTGTTTTATATAAAACGAAAATGTTGTAACCCACCAAATTTATTTTTTCTGGTAAATTCTATCCCCTTTTACGTATTCAATACTATTCTATTCGGTCCTACACATTGATTTTATAAAAACAAAGTCTGTTGCAACCCACCAAATTTATATTTTCTGACATATTCTATTCTCTGTTTTCATTTTTAAAAATTAATGGCAACCCACCAAGTGGACTTTTTCTGATATTTTCTATTCTACCTATTTTATTCTCTGTTCTGTTTTCTTATTTTATATTAAGAACAACAACGTTTGCAACCCACAAAATTGACATTTTTTGATATTTTTCTATTTTGGTCCTGCCTATCCTTTCATTTTGTAGAAATATGCTTTGCAACTTGCTAAATGGATTTTGTACCCTACTAGCGGGTCATGACCTGAGGTTTGAAAAACACTGTTCTAGGTTCAATGCCTTTCCTCTTGGAGACCTCAGGCTGACCCCCGACCCCTTCAGCCTCACCTCCTACCCTCTGCCTCTGGCTTCTGCCTATCTTCAGCCTTCCCACTCTTTCCCTCCTCTTGGAAGGCTAATTGCAGCCCATTTCATTCTAAACCCCTCCAGTCTTATTCGAAAATTCGTTGCATGCGTTAGGACCCTGCAGGCATTAAAGGACTCACTGCCCTAACTCAAGGCCAAGCCAGCAGTTCTGTCCTGGTCCTGAAGGAAGTGCCGAGAGACATCAGGGGTGGCCCATCAGAGAGACCCCCCGCACCAGGCCAGGTGGGGTGGCCACAGGGCTCTGATTTCCAAGAATATTAGGGCACAAACTCAACATTGATTTTCCATACCCAGGAGTTTTTTGGGACCCCATATTCCTTTGGCATATATGAAACTTTGGGGGGATTCATTCATTCAACCAGTATTCGTTTGTATCAACTTGGTGCAAAGTTCAAGGAAAACCCATAGCAGTGAAGACCAGTCCAGTCTCTGCTCTGGTCTGGAGATGGACATATAAATGGTACATTCCTTTTTTTTTTTTTTTAGTGGTACATTTCTTTTTTTGTTGTTGTGGTTTATTTATTTATCTGTTTATGGCTGCTTTGGGTCTTCGTTGCTGTGCACGGGATTTCTCTAGTGGCGGTGAGCGGGGGCTACTCTTCGTTGCGGTGCGCGGGCTTCTCATTGCTGTGGCTTCTCTTGTTGCGGAGCACGGGCCCTAGGCACATGGGCTCCATAGTTGCGGCTCATGGGCGCTAGAGCGCAGGCTCAGTAGTTGTGGCGCACGGGCTTAGTTGCTCCGTGGCATGTGGGATCTTCCCAGACCAGGGCTCGAACCCAGGTGTCCTACATTGGCAGGCGGATTCTTAACCACTGCGCCACCAGGGAAGCCCTAATGGTACATTTCTGATAGGGATAAGCTATGAGGTTAGGCAAGGGGGTGAGGTAAGGGGAGTCAGGATGCCAACTCTTTCAGACTTCTTGGTTAGGAAAGGTCTTGGCGACATGTCCTCTACCCAATGGTACTGCTTGTTGGAAGAGGCAACGGGTCACGTCTTTCAAAATTCTAAAGGTACACAGAGAGGAGTGAATGTGGAAAAATTGGAACCCTCGTTCATGGCTGGTGGGAATGTAAAATGGGGTGGCCGCCGTAGAAAAGAGTCTGGCCGCTCCTCGAAAGGTAAAACAGAGTTACCATCTTTCCCAGTTCCGCTCCTAGGTGTCTACCCATGAGAAATGAAAACTCGCGTCCATGTAAAAACTTGCACATGTATGTTAGCAGCAGCATCGTTCCTAATAGCCAAAATGTGGAAACAATCCAAGGTCCATCAAGAGGTGAGGGGAGGGACGTCCAGACCAGGCAAATCCACAGAGACAGAGAATGGATTTAGTGGTGGCTGGGGGAGGGGATGGAGAGGTTTGGGGGTGACAGCTAAGGGATGCAAGACTTCTTTGGGGGATAATAAAAGTGTTCTAGAACTGACTGTGGTGAGGGCTGTACAACTGTGTGAATGCACTAAAAGCCATTGATTTGGACATTTTATTTTATTTTTATTTATTTATTTTTTATTTGGCCGCACCGCTTAGCACATGGGACCGTAGTTCCCCCATGAGGAATCAAACACACGCCCCTTGCGTTGGAAGCATGGAACCTTAACCACTGGACCGCCAGGGAAGTCCTGATTTGGACATTTTAAAGGGGTGAATTATAAGGTATGTGAGTTGTATATCAATAAAGATGTTAAAAAAAAAAAGTGGAAGGGGAAAAGTTTGCCCCTCCCCTGCTCCCTCCCAGGAGGCAGTGTCTGTTGCCGGTTTCTCTGGTCTCTGGAAAGAGACGTCTGTTTGTTACACCTGCAAGGAAGTTCTTGCAGTTTTTGTTTTTACCACCAACGGCTAGACACGCTGTTCTGAACTTTGCTTTACTCATTCAACCCAGTAACTTGGAGGTGCTGAGAGGGAGAGCTGCCTCACTCTCTGTCTCTGTGTCTTGGTCTCTCTCTCTTTCTCTCTTTGCTGTATCTGTAGAGTTGACCTTTGTGTACTGCTACTTTAATTGACTTAGCAACAAACATTTAAGCTGTTGCCAGTTTCTGGCCACCACAAACAGTGCAGTGAGAGGTCATGTCACACACGTGAAAGGATAGCGATGGGAGAATTTTCTAGAAGGGAAATGGATGGGGCAAAGTGCGTGTTCAATTTAATATGGATACTGCCTTCTGTGGGGGTTGTGGCGGTTCATGGGGGCATCAGCAATGCCGGTGATTGAAGACCTGGCTTCCAAGCAAAGATCTGAAGGATGAGGGGGAGGGATAGGAAGATCCTGTCACAGGGTTCCAGGCAGAGGGCGCAGCCTGTGCAAAGGCCCTGGGGCAGCACCGTGCCTGGCGTGTTGGAGGAACAGCAAGGAGGCCAGTGTGTCGGGAGCAGAGTGAGTGAGGGGGAGAGAGGGAGGAGGGGAGGGCAGGGAGGGGACGGGGCAGGTGGTGCAGGGCCTTGGGGGCCACAGGGAGGCCTTGAGCTTTTACCCCGTGGAAGGTGGGAGCCCTGGAAGGCTGAGCAGGGTCATCACCTGAATCCTTTCAGCTGCTATGAGAAGGACAGATTATAGGAGTCAAGACTCCGTGTCTACTTGGACCAGAGCAGTAGCTTCTGCCCTGGTCCACCAGCTCCTGCCCTCACCCTGCCCCCTACAATCTGATTAAAACAGTATTGAGTAGCTGAAGAAAACACCATATTTCTGTACTCTCAAAACGTATCTGTAGGGACTTCCCTGGTGGTGCAGTGGTTAAGAATCTGCCTGCCAGTGCACGGGGCACGGGTTTGAGCCCTGGTCCGGGAAGATGCCACATGCCACGGAGCAACTAAGCCCGTGTGCCACAACTACTGAGCCTGCGCTCTACAGCCCGCGCGCCACAGCTATGGTGCCCGCGCGCCACACTACTGAAGCACGCATGCCTAAAGTCCGTGGTCCGCAACAAGAGAAGCCACCACAGTAAGAAGCCCGCACACCGCACTGAAGAGTAGCCCCCCGCTCGCCGCAACTAGAGAAAGCCCGTGTGCAGCAACAAAGACCCAGTGTAGCCATAAATAAATAAATAAGTAATAAAAAGGAAAACATATCTGTAATAACTCCCTTTGCTGCGATAATAACGATTTGAGCTCTTCCCATTTACTAGGCATCCCCTATGTGTACACATCGTGCTGGGTGCTTTGTGATCCCCACAATCGAGGAAAGATTAGTAGTAGTAGTAGTAGTAGTAGTATTCCCATTGTACAGATCAGGACAATCGAGGGTCTGGGAGGTGCTGTTAATTGCCCAACGCCATCGGCTAGTGAAGGATCTGGCGGCAGAGGTCTCAAGCTAGGTGTGGTCCCATACCAGCATTTTGCCCCAATTCCTGCCTTGTGCCCCCTGCCCCCTAGATTAACTCTTGAGGGAAGAGCCAGAGAAGGGCCAGAGCCCGCTCTGGGTCACACAGGGAGCAGGTGGCCAAGCGGGCCTTGAGCTCAGGTCTGTTTCATCTGATCCACCCCTCCAAGCATCTACCCCCCTGAAGTAGGCCGGGCTAGAGATGATCCCTGTTACACAGATAAGACTACCCGGGACTTCCCTGGCAGTCCAGTGGTTAAGACTCCATGCTTCCAATGCAGGGGGTGCACGTCTGATCCCTGGTCAGGGAATTAAGATCCCACATGCCATGTGGTGCAGCCAAAAAAAAAAAAAAAAAAAAAAAAAGGCTACCTGTGGCAGCAGCAGCAGTGACAAGATTTATGGGGACTTAATATTCTGGGGCTCTCTCCTATCACCACTGCCGGCCACTGTGCAAGATCCAGAACTTGCATGAAGTCCACTCACTGCTCCTTCTGAGATCTAGGGGACAGGCACCATCTCTGTGCCCATTTGACAGATGAGGAAATGCAGGCACAGAGAGGCCACATCACTTGCAGAGGGTCACACAGCAGGTAGGTGGAGATGCTAGGATTTTTAACTTGGACGTTGAAAACTAAAATGCCAGCCCTCTGAACCACAACACTCTGATGACAAATGGGTCCCCAGGGAGGTGAAGTGACTTTGGCCAATGTAAGTCCACCCTCCCTTACTTCCACCTCTGCACCTGGCCTCCAGAAGCTGTCCAAAAACTTCCTCCGCTCAGGTGACTGATGCCACAAGGCCATTCCTTCCCCCTGAATGGAGGGCATCCCCTTTCCGTGCTTCTTGGTGGGGGGCACCACCTCCATTATCAGTTCCTGGAGAGTCACCGAGCGCCCAGGACCCTCAGTCAGGGGTCACAGAGGGGCCTCCGCTCACTCTTTTTTTTTTTTTTAATAACATTTATTTATTTACTTATTTTTGGCTGCGTTTGGTCTTCGTTGCTGCACGCGGACTTTCTCTAGTTGGGGCGAGCGGGGGCTACTCTTCATCGTGGTGCACGGGTTTCTCATTGCGGTGGCTTCTCTTTGTTGCGGACCATGGGCTCTAGGCTCAAGGGCTTCAGTAGTTGTGGCATGCGGGCTAGTAGTTGTGGCTCGTGGGCTCGGTAGTTGTGGCGCACGGGCTTAGCTGCTCCGCGGTATGTGGGATTTTCCCGGAACAGGGCTCAAACCTGTGTCCCCTGCATTGGCAGGCAGATTCTTAACCACTGTTCCACCAGGGAAGTCCCTCTGCTCACTCTTGATTCTTGAATGTCAAGGACATTCAGGGCCCATGTCATTCCCTGTGGGGGGCACTGCGGGGTGTGGAGCGTCATCCCTGGCCCACACTCTCTTGATCCCACTCATCACCCCTCCCCAGTTGAGACAACCAAAAATGTTCCCAAACATCTCCCAATGTCCCCTGCAGGGGCAGAATCACCCCAGTTGAGAGCCTCTGGTTTAGTTCCTGCCCTGGTTTCTGATTCCCCGTTTGCGAAATCACTGGGCCGGAGGAACGGCCAACACCTTCCCTTCTTCCGGGTCACGGCCTCCCCTGTCTCCTGGCTGCCCGCCTCCCCCTGCCTCCGGGGAGCTTTGAGGACATGCCCTACCCCTGCTCCTTCTGCATCACTACCTGCAATGGGTTTTCTGCGTGGAAATCCGAAGAAGTCCCTTGAACCAACAAGTACCTTCTCTTCTTGGCTAGAATGTGCTCCCGACCCATGCAGGAGGCCTGCACGAAGTAAAAGACATGGCCACTTTTGCTGGTGAAGGTAGAAGGGAGCCTGGCAGGTAAGTTGAAATGGAAGTCAAAGGTGCGGCTGCCTGCACTTAACCAATTATCTGAAAGCAAAACACACCGATGCCATCAGAAGGTTCTAGAATCTTTTCTTCCCTCTTTTCTTTCTTTATTGTTTTGGCAGGGAGCTTGTTCTGGACCTGGCCTGTTTGTTCCTGAGCTAGGCTTAGCTCTGTGATTTTTAGGGATCGAAAAAGCCTAGGCCCATAAATATTAGGTCTCAGCTGGGCTGGAGACCGATGCCCTGGGTAGGTGATGCGACTGGGGTGGTCACTCAAAACCACTGACCAGGACTTGCTCACCCGTGCTCTGGGCCTGGGAAACTGGAGGTCTGGCTGCAGGATTCGATCGCATATTCATTCAACAAACACACCTTGGGTCCCAAGGCAGGCAAATCTCCCTGCCCTGGCAGAGCTTGGCCTTCAGTGCACAGCATACAGTAGGTGCTTAATATTTGTTGATTGACTGAGTGATGATGGAAGACCGGGGAGGGACTCACACTACCCCCCGTCTCTGTGACCTCCCTGTTTTATTTTTTTTTTGCACTTCTCCAAAACCCCCTTATTAGAGCGTTTTCCCTGCCTGATGGCAACCCCAGCGACGCCAGGGACCCTGTCTGTTTTCTTCGCTGTTGTATCCCCAGCATCTGCCATGGTTGTTGTGCACAGTAGGTGCTTAATACATGTTTGTGAAGTAAATGAGTGAACCCATCGCAGGCTTGGGGCTGATGCTTCTGAGGGGAAAGGATGCTTCCCTTGGAAATGGAGAAGGGTGATAGCTGATAATGTGGGTGGTGAGGGGTGGGGGAGTGTTTTGGTTGAAAAAACGAACACCTAACAAACATTACTGTATACCCCTCCCCCCCCGCCCCACTATTCTGAGCCCTCCCCTTGACATGCCATTAAATCATTAAGTCCTCAAGGCAGTCTAAGGAGGCAGGACTTTTTCCTATTCCCATTTTCCAGGTGGGTTAACTGGGACACAGAGAGGCGGCCTAATTGCTGAGTATGAAGGCCCAGCAGGTTGCCATTCCTCCCTTGGATATCTGGGCAGGTCCCCCTCCCATCACTAGATCTGAGCTTGGTAGTCACCTCTTTGGAGAGACCTTCCCAGGCTACCCTATCTAAAATTAAAAAAAAAAAATCTACAATTGAACTTTGTTCAGTCAAGCATTGGCCAAGTGTTCTGCTTGACTGTGGACTACCCGGAAACACCCCCATGGACATATTTTGGAAAGGACATATAGTTTCCTGGTAGCTTAGGCTTCCTGATGTCTGTCCAGACTTTAGATTTGAACCTGGCAGAGTTGGGGACTAGTCAGTCCTTCCCACGGAGAGCTTTCCTAGCCTTCTCCCTCCTATCTCTTTCCCTGTGACCAGGGGAACCAGGCCTCTGCCCATTTCTGATATCCCCGGGGGTTTGTTGATTGACTAACAGATGTGTTTACCTTCCAGACCCCGGTTCCTATTCTGGCTAAGGTTGGCGGCTGGCCTTGTCCTTACCCTCCACTGGGAATGTCTTTGTCTTGTGCACATAGTCAGCCTTGTTGTTGCAAATAACATCTCGGCTGTAATCGCGGGATGCCCCAATTTCTTCATTCCACTCCACATAACCTCTTCCCACGAGCTCCACCTTCACGATGGGGTCCACCAGGGTGCTGTTCAGAGTTAGAACCACCTGCCCTTTTATGCTGGAGCCGGCCAGGTAGACCGCATCCTTGGGCAGCACTAATTCAATGGACTTCACCACAGACATAGGGGGTTGGGGTGACGGAGAAACATCCTCCCCTCTCCCCCATGTCACTGAGATCCCCGGTTCCTTGGCCACAGTGACGTCATCTGTCTGTGACATCATCCAGTCAGGGTTCCGGGAAGGGTTTCCCAATGGCCAGGATGAGAGGCAAGGCTGTTGGGAGTGGGCGGCTGCTTGGGAATCCCAAAGTCCTCACTGGTTGGTGAAATGGTAGCCTGGCCTCTTTTTCCTAGGAAATAACGAACAAACGAACAAGAAAACCACAAGATCCCAACATTGCTGGCGACTAGGGAACAACTGTCATCCTGCCAGAGGTCTAGGGGCCTGGGTGGGAAGAATTCTTCCAGGCCCTGTGGTGAGGCAGGCATCGTGAGCTCTATTTACAGATGGAGAGGCACAGGGCATGAGCCCAGGGGTATTTTCTGCCCCATCCGATGGCCCCCAAATGTGGGTGTGTGCACCCCCTTCTCAGGGTTCACAGATTGATGCTGGGTCCTACACAGATAATCGTTTTCACCTTTTCTCTGTTTGTTTGTTTTGGCCACACCATGAAGCTTGTGGGCTCTTAGCTCCCAGAGCAGGGATTGAACCCGTGCCCTCAGCAGTGAAATCTCGGAGTCTTAACCACTGGACTGCCAGGGAATTCCCAGTCGTTTCCACCTTAATAGCTCTATATTTATATCAGTGTGTGTTAGAAGGAAAATGATAGCCATGGCCAGGACATGGAATCTGCTGTGTCTTGAAGATGCTCAGAGCGCGGTGGGCTCCATGTGAACGCAGATGCCACCACGAAGCATTCTCTCTCTCTGCACAGCTGACACTCATCTTTATGCCAGCGTCTCCTCCATTGGTTGGGAAGTCCCTCTAGGGCAGGAATTTGTTTGCCAAACCCAGAGCCTGGTTCAGGCAAGGGAGGACAATTAAAGTTTGTTGAATGACTTAATGACTGTCGAGAGCATATCGTTCTGCAAAAGGGAAACTGGGGCCCTTGGCACCCTAGCAGTTATTCGTGGTGTCCAATTCGCGCGTGGGCCGGTGCCTAAGCAGGGGGAGGGTCTGAAGCAGAAGAGGCTCTACAAAGTATCTGTTCTCCAGGCTCTGGCAGACCTCATTTACTCTTTGTCATATCTTGCTTTATTGGATGTGATGTCTTTTGCAGACATCGATGTCTTGTCTTCCTAACTAGTTACTAAACTTCTTTTGGAGATGCTTGGCATAGTCTCTTGCTCATAGTTAATTAACCCAAGCAACCCCTCTGACTTTCCCGAAATGACTAGAGAAATGGGGCCCTGCATCCCCACCACTCCAGGTCTTTTCTTCAGGGAAAGCCAGACACCTCTTTCTGTGTCACTTAACCTCATCCAAGGAGCCTGGGCTGTGCCCTGCACCAAATGTACATGAAGAATATATGGTCTATTTCTTCATTTGGCCACGTTGAGTTTTAGCAACAGCCGGCACAAATGGATGCTATGCTCACGCCAGGAGCAGGCTGGGTTCCTGGGGCAGCTGTTGTCAATGTGGAAGATTTCATCTGCCTCACAAGCTCTGGGAGGCCTGCCTACCCGTTCTGTGACGTGGTCTCCATGTGGCTGATGGCTGAGCACCCAGAAATGCAATCAGTTGCATTGAGGAAGTCCTGAAGGTGGAGAAAATTAACAGGAGCACCTGGACTTCGTGTATTAGTTTCCTCTGGCTGCTATAACAAATGTCCACAAAGTCCGTGCTTTCAAACAACACAAATTAATTCTCTTACAGTTCTGGAGGTCAGAAGTCTGAAATGGAGCTAAAATCAAGGTGTTGGCAGGATTACATTCTAGGGTTCTAGGAGGGAATCTGTCCCTTGCCTTTTCCAGCTTCTAGAGGCTTCTCGCATTCCTTGCCTTTAAGTTTCATCACTCCATCCTCTCTTTCCATCCTTGTGTCTTTGACTCGACCCTCCCGCCCTTTGTCATTTATTAGGACCCTTGTGATGACATTGGGCCAGTACAGATAATCTAGGTTAATCTCCCCATCTGACGATGTTTAATTTAATCCCCTCTGCAAAGTCCCTTTTGCCATGGAAGTTTCTATATTCACAGACTCCAGGGATTAAGATGTGGACATCTTTGGGGGGCCATTAATCTGTCTACCGCCAGGGGAAACAAAAGCAGAAGTACCAGCGCCAAGACAGAAGGAACTCTACATGTGGCGAGAGAAGCCTTGTAAAAACATAAATTGGAGCTCATCGCTTTTCTGCTTACAGCCCTCCCATGCTACACACTGCTCTCAGGAGAAAGACCAAAGTCCTCCTGGTGGCCTGCGAGGTCTTATAGACACCCCTCTGACCTCCTCAGCTCCCACCGGCCCTCCCCTTTGCTGTGTCTGCCCTGCTCTCTGTCCATCGCTAAGCCTTTTCCGGCCTCTGAGTTTGCTCTTCCCGCCTTGACCCATCTGTCCTTGGTTTCTCATCTCAGATCTCAGCTCAAATGTCATCTGCTCAGAGAGGCCCACCTCTCCACCTTAACCAGAGTACCCTCTCTCCCCACCCCCCATACGGCCGCTGGTCACTCTCCAGCTCTTGTCCTGTCTTCATTGCATGTGCGGTATCTGAAATGATTTGCTTTATTTATTCATTTCTTGCTGGTCTCCCCAGATAAGAATGTAACGTCCCGGGAGACCACCAACAGGGTCGACCTTGCCCACTCTTACGCTCCCAGCTCTGAGCACCCTGTTCAGGCACTTTGTAGGTGTCTAGCATGGGTCACTGTATGCCCGCCAAGACTGGCCAGAGCAGAGCAGGCAGGGCGGAGGGGGGAGGGCAGCTCTGCCCGCCTGGACAGCCCGGAGAAGGCGGGAAAACGAGGCGGGAAAAACCAGCAAACAAGCCCTGCGGGTGGGTAGGGTGGGGAGCGCTGGCGAGCCCTGACGCTAGGAAATCAGGCTGGGGCGATGAGGCCCGTCATCGGGTGCAGGCGGTCTCCTGGGGGGGTCCCCTCAAATTCTCCGGCAGAATTTAGACATTGATTCCCGCCTTCCTGCCCTACTGGTCAGTGCATGCCTGGGGAGAGGGGCTGAAGCAACGGACTTAGGAGGTCGGGGGTCTCAACGCTGGGGGCCCCTGCCCCCGGGGGGATCCCTAGGGCTCCTGAAGGGCACCCATGGTGGGGGGGGGACTCAGGTCCCGCCACCCGACCCCATTACACGCTGGGCGCGCCCAGCAGAGCGCGCAGGGCTGGGCGGGGCCGTGGCCCGCTGGGCGGAGGGGGGGGGTGGACAGAGGCGGGGGCGCCCCCCACCCCCTTTCTCGCTTCCCGCCACTGCGGCGGCCAATCACCAGGCAGGCGCCCGCCCCCGGCGCGGCCTCCTGTGGCCCCGCAACTCCCAAACGCCAAGTTTTCGCGGGAAAAAAATCAGAGCAGCTGGCAGCGCAGCGGGCAGTGGTGGCCGTCCGGGCGCTCGGGATCGCACGCACGTTCGCGCGGGGTCCCAGCCACACACGCGGTTCCTTTGCCATCCTCAGAAGGGCCGGCGCAAAATCAGGCGAGTGAATCGTGAGCAGTCAGGCGGATTGGGGTGCCAGCCCGGGCCAGGGCGCGGGTGGGCGGGGGTGGGGGGCGGGCAGGACTCGGCGCACCCGGCGCCTTGACTTTGCAAAACTTTCCGGGACTCCCGGCCAGCACGGGCGCACGCGTCCCCCGCGCCAGGGCTGCCCTACACGCGGTCTCGGGCTCTGCCCCCAGCCCTGCCGGCCCTTAGGAGTCGCCCCTGGCAGCCCGGGCTCGGGCAGGGGCGAGCGGCACATCCCTGGCGCCCCGCGGGGGTCGCGCCGGCTGGGTGGGGGAGGGCCCGGCGAGCCGCGGGGGAGGATGTCAGGCTCCGCGCCTGCGCGCGGGGTGCCCCGCGATTCAATTGTCGCGCCCGAGCCCGATTTCGCGCGCCCTTAGTTCCCCGGGCGCGTCTGGGCCAATGGGGAGCGAGCAGGGCGGGGCGGCCGGCCGCGGCGGAGCCAATGATCGAGGCGGCTCAAGTGAAGGGGGCGGGACTTGGCGCGCGGGCCCCTCGGCAGGTCCTGGCGGTGGGGGTGGGCGTGGGCTCGCCGGCTTGGCCCGCGCGGGCGGGCGGGAGAACAAGAGGGGCTCCGGGGCCGTGCGTCGGGGTCCGGGAAACGCAGGCTGGAGCTCGGGACAGCCGTGGGGCTGAGGTGAGTAGCGCTGCGCGCGCGGGGGCGACCGGGACGGGGCGGCCGGTTGCCATGGCCACCGCGGGGCGGGTGTGTCGCGCACGCGCGCGGGGGCGGCGGCGGGGGGCCGCGAGCCCCGGGGGTCCCGAGCTCCCGGGTCTCTGGTGGGCTCCTTCCCCTTCGGTACACTTAGTTGAGTTCCCTGGGACTTCTGAAGTTCCAACCCGAGCCGGACTTTTGGGTTCCTCTTGCGTCAGTATTCATCCAGGGAATGAATGAATGGATGAATGAACAAACTCGGCCCCTGACCGTTTGGCTGTGTCCCCCTTCCTCCTCTGGACGCTGGTGTTTTTTTTCCCTCTGTGAAAGGCAGGGTGGGTTGACTGAGTGGTCCGGGATGCTTTTTCCTCTCCGCTAATTTCCTCTCCCTCCTCAGTCCTCCACCGGTGCTAATGCATTAACTCCTTAATTCACTCAGCCAGGCACTGGGCCAGCCGCGGCAGTCTAGGGGGATTACGGGGCTGGGAGGGCGTTCCAAGAGTTGCCCGGTGTCCACAGTCTGGACATTCATAGCAAGGATGACCTGAGTATGGTACAGCCCGGTGGTGGTGGTGACGGCAGCACTGACCGAGGGGTCCTGCTCTCTTGTCCTCCTAGCACCAGCAGGCACCATGTGGATCCAGGTTCGCACCATGGATGGGAAGGTGGCCCACACTGTGGACTCCTTGTCCAGGCTGACTAAAGTGGAAGAGCTGAGGAAGAAGATCCAGGAGCTGTTCCATGTGGAGCCAGGCCTGCAGAGGCTTTTCTACCGGGGCAAGCAGGTAAACCCGCCCTGCAGGCTGCCCGCCTGCCCGCCCAGCACCTTTGTTCTTGCCTCAATCCAGGCACCGCACACACACTCTTCCCCTGTCGTCCGGTCCGCTTCTCCACAGAAACCTCCAGTGTCTGAGCGAGGAACAAAGGCTCTCGACTCCTAGACTGACACATCAGGCACTCGAATCTGTTGCGTCTGGGGGCTTTTAAACTCCCAGCCCACCCCCACCCCCGCCTTTTTTTTTTTTTTACCCTCCCCTCAAAATAATTTCTAGAAAAAATAAGTTGGAGGTGGCCGATGGAGGGCTGATGAATCTCGAGGAAGAGCCTAGAATCAATACTGAGACGCTAGGACGGAAGGGACCAGGTTTTTCTTTGAAACACGCACGCTGATGGCCCACGGTCTGCACCTATTTAGCTTCCGACCCCCACAGGGTTTTCTAGAAATTTGGATCAGCTTATTCAGAGTCGGAGATGGTGCTTGCTAATCAGGAATTTCCGCCACTTCTGGGCCTCCTCTCTGGCGGCAGCGGGGCCGCCCCTGATCAGGGGTTTGTGCTTTCCGCGGGCTCAGCTGGCCCTGCTCCTAGGTTTCCTTTCTTCGAGATTCCCCCACCCCACCCCCAGCCCCTGTAGCAATTGAAAATGGCCACCCTTGGTTTGTGGGCTGCCCACTTTGGGGACATTTTCTCTAGTGGCGCCCCTGAGGGTGTCCATTCTTGTTGGTGCGTGGGCAGGGGGGACGGCAGGCCAGGCTGTGAGTGGGATTTCCCTGAGTGGGAGATGGTCTGACAGAAAGTGTTGTTCCCATCTGCTGGGGCCACCCTGGAGTTGGGTGGCCTGTAGGGACCTCGGCATAGACAGCGCATGGGATTCAAAGTGTTCAGTCGGGCTCTCTGACTTTGTTGTTGTCGCGTTTTGAACTGGGTGCTGCCGCCATCTGGTGTCTAGATTGAAAAATAAATGCTCCCCGCCTGGCCAGGATTTTTTGAGGGCTGGGAGGATCCTGCCTGCCTCCTGAAAATGAGACCTGATGATTAATTTCTTGGGCTTGAGGCGCCCTCCGAGACCTTTAACCTCCTTCCTGTGCGAGATACGAGGACTTGAATGTCTTAAGCATCTGAGTTAACGCTCCCCGCCTTGGGGAGGGAAAGCCGAGCTGGCGAACTGGGGGATTTGACTGTGGTCACGTGCGTGGCGCGGGTGGAGAAAAGGCAGGGCCGCGAGTGGAGCTCCCCTGAGATGCTGTTTCTCTCCCCTCTCCTCCAGCGGGGGCTCATCTTTGCAGCATCCAAACTGATTTTGATTTGCCTCTCAGTCTTTGTGTTCAGCAGAAGGTCCTTCCACCGAGTTTCTGAAGACCGCCTGCGGGCACCGGCTAAACAGTTCGTGGCATCATCCAAAGGCGGGTTGGATCGAGTTCCCTTAAGTTCAAGGCAGCGAATATTTCTGGGTGCCTGCTGTGGGCTGGGCACCGTGCATTTTAATCTTTACATTCAAAGACATGCAGAAAAGTTCAAAGAGCCATGAACACCTAAACACCTACCCGTGGCTCTTAGCACTGACATTTCCCACGTTTGCTTTATCACTGCAGCTGTCTCCCTTGCCTCTATCCGTCCACCAATCCATCTTATTTTGGGGGATGCATTGCAGAGAAAGTTCCAGGCACTGGTTCACGTCACCCCCTAAACCCTTCAGCATTGCCTGTCCTTAACTAGAGTACAATGTTTGTGGTTCTTGTTTCTTTAGATGTAATTTGCATATAGTGAGAGACACGTCTTAAGCGGACTTTTTGGAGTTTTGACAAACGTCTACACCCATGTAACCAAACCGCTGCCTCCCTGCATCAGGAACATAATAGGTGATCCACACGAAGGCTAACGAAAGCCTTCGTAACGTCTGTGTGAGTTAAAAAGTGTGATGATAAGCATCGTGCCTCTAATCATCAGGATATCGGCGCTGAGAGACAGCTCTGAACCCTGCCTTTCTCCTCATAGCACAGCTTTTGAAGTTCTCAGAAGGTTCCACGTTCCCACGGGACCTCTAACTGCCACTCACCCCCTTCCCTGCGCTCACTCTGCGTTCAGCCCGCTGAGCGGGCCAATGCGTAGCCAGTTCTGTCTTCCGGGTAAGGAGGCCAGGCCTCAGCCGTGATGCAATTTCCCCAAGGTTGCGCGACCAGGAAGTGGCCCAGCCTCACCGGAGGTGTGGACGGTGCCAGGAGGGTGGGGAACAAAGGCACGCAGCAGTAGCACCTTGAAGCAAGTCAGGTCTACAAACAGACTGGGCTAGTCACGATAGGAAGCAGTGCAATTTCCAGCGGGTGCAAGAGAGCTGTTGTTTTTACGGAATGTTCTAGAGAGTGTTCGAGATCCTTTCCCTTCTTTTGTTTTTCCTTTTTAAAGAAACGGCATCTCAGTCCAAGGTCTGCAGTGAGGTCGACGGAGCCAATAATGCAGAACAAGAGTTGAGTCTTTCTCCAGGATATGGGAGGGTTTCGTGGCGGCTCACTTAGGCTGAATAGGTTGGCGGTTATGTCACTTGATTGACGGAAATGCAGGGAGCCGAATGGGGGAAGGGACGCCAGGCGGCCGGCCCAGCCTGGGCGAAGGCGAGAGGCATCTGGCGCCTCTTTTTTTTTTTTGGCTGCCCGGAAAAATAGCAGTAGCTGTCGTTTGTGGTGCCTTTAACGCAGTCAGGTACAATGGTTGCGCTTAATCTTCCCAAGTGCCCTGGCCAAGTGTCTCTGGCCAGGGTCAGTCTCTGTGCTTTCCCATCAGGTGGGGCTAATTGCGGACCCACCACATGTGCACGGTGAGAATTCAGTGAGGTCATGGATGCAGGGATGTGCGGGGAGGGGGCTGGTGTTTGAGCTTCGCGCCTGGTTCACGGTAAAGGAGCAATAAATCATTTGGTGCAGGGCCTTCCCCTGGGCACTGCTGACATCAGGGCCAGATCATCCTCCGTGGGGGGCCGTCCTGGGCGCTGTGGGGTGTGGAGCAGCCTCCCTGGTCTGACCCACTTGATGCCAGGAACCCTCCCCCAGTCATAAAGATCACAAAGTCCCCAGATGTTGCCAAGTGCTCCCTGGGGGCAAAATTGTCCCCAGTTGAGAACTGATGATTTAGTAGGTAATTTACTTAAGGAAAGCAGTCTGAAAGATCAGGTGAAATGGCATCCTAGGAATGGCCTTTGGAGGGTCACTCGTGACACAGTGCCTCACCAGATGTCCCCGCTGGGTTGGCTTTTCCTGAATGTCAGCCCGTTTTCCCAAAGGACAGGGTTAGGCGGCAAATAAGACAGTCTCCTCCTGGAGACCTGTCCTTCCGGCTGGGCTGCATGAGGGAGGGTCCCTTCCTCCCCACCCCCAGAGCTCCTGGCTGGAGACATGCCCTCTAGGTCAGGGATTAGCAAACCCTTTCTGTTAAGGACCCAGTGGTAACTGTTTGTGGGCTGTGCGATCTGTCCACTCACCTCTGCCATCGAAAGTCCTGAACTGAACCCCGAGCACAAATGAATGGGTGTGTCCTGATTCAGGTCGTAGTAGAACTTTATTTACAAAACACCTATCCTATTAGAAATTGGAAGCTGAGAAAAGTTCACAGCTCGAGAAAACACGAGGGCACGTTCCCTTAGGCACAGGCTCTGGTACCCCTGCAGGATCACGAGGCCGAAGATGGCCAGTGACATCACGATGTCACCACGCGATAGAGAGCCTAGGCCTTGCAGACCCCCGAAATGCCGCTCCAGGGCATAGCCTCGTCTGTGGCCCGGCGGGGTCAGAGAGCAGAGTTCACTTGTCAGGACCTACCCATGGATGGGCTGGGACGTGAAGAGAGGGTTGTGCCTCTGTGTCGTGTCCCCCCACCCCGCCCTGGTGGGAAATGTGCCCCTGTGCCACGGCCGGGGTCCTGCTTCGTACCTTTTCTTCCCTCCCCTCCCTGTCCATCCATCAGTCTGTCTGGCCTGAACCCCAGGTTGCTGCGGAGGCCTGGAGGTCTAGATGGGAAGGTGTGGGCTGGGGCCATAGCCCCAGGAGGGGAGGCCGTGTGGTGTCTCACGTGCTTTCTCTCCCAGCCCGGCCATCAGGCGTTACAGACCCCCCTGCCCTCCTCTGGCCGGAGGTCCGTCTTGGCCTGGAGCTCACGCGCCCTCCTAGGGGGACTGCGGTCTGGTTTACACCCTCCACTGCTCTTGATGGCCGCCTCTAAGCCTGCAGGAGAACCACCCCTTGCCAAGCCCAGGGGTGTTTATAGCCTGTGCTCTTTACCTCTGGGCAGCACTCAGCGCCTGAAAAGTATCCCCACAAAATGCCCCGAGGGGGCAGAAAGTGAGCCGGAAGTGTCACTGTGGTGAGCTTTGAATCCAGGCTTCGGAGAGGAAGCTGTGTTGTAAAGCGGTCTCTGTGTTTTATTCCACTTTGTGCCATGCATGTGCCCAGAATTCCCAATGTCCGGGAAACTTCCCGATTAAAAGAGAGGGATGTGATCTAAATGCCCTGGGCGGCTTTGCCTTTACACCTGAATCTGCGGAGCAGGGTCACCTGCCCCAAACCATGTGTATATGTTTTACTACAGGCAGTTTAAGGGATTTTCACCTGGAATTTTGGTTATGCAGGATTTTAACTGCACGTTTAATTTTAACGTGAGAACCTGCAACCTCAGGTACTGCTCGCCTGCCATTCACTCTGCGCAGCTTTTATTAATGCCTGTAGCCTCAGTTGGAGTTTTAGGGTCTTAGAAGGAACCTAGACTTGGCACATTTGGTCCCTTTGCCTGGGGCCAGCCCTCCCCCGCTGCGCTTCCCGAGGGGCTGTGCACAGCTTCGGGCCAGCAGCGTTGGGGAGAGGGACACCCGACACACACCCTCTCACCGTGGCAAGCGGTTGTGCGAGCGCCTTCCTGCCCACTGTGGGGCCCTTCTGGAATGTTCCAGAGGTGGTCCCAGGAAGCAGTCAGACCAGCCTGTGCATTCCGTCCTGTAGGCAGAGCCCTGGGCCAGCCTGCTCCAGCGCGTGGCCCCTTCCGTACCCAGCCCACCCTGCTTGTGCCTCTGTCCAATGTGCACTGGGAGGGGGGAGTGTGTGTGTGTGCGGGTGTGTGGGTGCGAGTGCCTCTTGTCTCTCGGGCTCTCAGACCCGTCACAGACGTGTGGGGCTGGTATCATGGGTAGAAAATGCCGGGAGAGAGGAGACCAGTGGGTATGCAACCCGGCTCCTCCATGGCTCCCTCAGGATTCCCCCCCCCCCACCCCCGTCTTTAGCCGTGGGTCCTTGGCCCGGTCCTGACCACCCCTGCTCCCCGCTGCTCCCTGCACACCCCCCCCGCTTCCATTCTGGTGCATTCCGCTTCCCCCCTTAGCTCTGCTGCCTCATCTCCCACTTGACCTCCGTCCCAGTGCTCCTTGCAAAACAGAAGCCCGGCCCCGGCTCTCCCCCCCCCCCCCCCCCCCCCGGTGCTTCCGTTTATTTCCCATCCTCTGAAACCATCCTCCCTCCCTTGACGTGTGTGGCAGACGCATCTACTTTCCTGCGTTTAACTGTCACACGCAGCTGTGTAACATGCCTTGGTAGGAACCAGTCACGGTTTTGCTTGCAAACGATGCTGCCGTGAGCATAGTGGGCGCTGGGCTACCTGTCCCTCCGGTGCGCACCTGAGGGCCTCTAGCTCAGTGGTTCTCACCCGGGGCCATGCGGCCCCGCTGGGAACACTGGGTGGTGTCTGGGGACGTCTGCGGTTGTCACGACTGGGAGGCTGCTCCTGGCATCGAGTGGATGGGGCCAGGGAGGCTGCTCCACACCCCACGGTGCACAGGACAGCCCCACACAGAGAATGACCGGCCCCGAATGTCCGCAGTGCTGAGGGGTGTCTCCCCGGCTGTGGAGGCACTGGGCACCGGGTGCCTGCATCCTGTCATCGTTTTTAATGACGTTTGGCTTACTCTCTGCTGGTTTCCTTATGATAGTGGTGCTGGAGACACTTGTCTTTCTCCATCTATTTTTATTTTTTCCATCTACTTTTTTTTTTTTTTTTTAGAAATTAACAAACTTTATATTTTTAGAGCAGTTTTAGGTTCACAGCAGAATTAAGAGGAAGGTAGAGATTGCCCATATACCCCCTGCCCCGCCCCCACCACCACTGTGCACAGTTGTCTCCCACCAGATGGTGCATTTGGTGCAACTGATAAACCTATGCTGACGTATTAACATCACCCAGAGTCCATAGATTACATTTGGGTTCACTCTTGGCGTTGTACACTCTATGGGTTTGGACAAATGTGTAATGATGTGTAGCCACCGTTATGGTGTCATACAGAATAGTGTCACTGCCCTGAAAAGCCTCTGTGTTCCGCCTGTTCGTCCCTCCCTCCCTCCCTCCCTCCCTTCCTCCCTTCCTTTACCTCCTGGCCACCACTGATCCTTTTAATGTCTCCATAGTCGTGCCTCTTCCAGAACGTCTTATAGTTGGCATCATACAGTCTGTAGCCTTTTCAGATGCTTCTTTAAAAAAAAAAAATCTTCAGTGGGATATAATTTGCATACCATACAATGTACCCATTTAAAGTGTGCAATTCACTGGTTTTCAGTGTATTCACGGGGACTTGAACCATCACCACAGTCGATTTGGGGACATTTTCATCACCTTCAAAGGAAGTCCTGCACCGTTTATTGATCACTCCCTTAGCCCCCTCCCCAGCCCGTGGCCGCCGCGAATCCAATTTCTGTTTGATTCCTCTAGGGACGTCCTATCCGTGGATTCTGGCAGTGTGTGGCCTTTGGTGTCTGGCTTCTGTCTCTGAGCATCGTGTTCTCAGGGTCCATCCACAGTGTAGCAAGTGTCAGTGCTTCACCCCTTTTTAGGGAGGGTGGCCACCCTGTGTTGATCCATTCACCCGTCAGTGGACCCTGGGTTGCTCCACCCTTGGGCTTCTGAGCATCATGCTGCTGTGACCACACGTGTCATCTCTCCCCGCTGTCACGGCTGTCCTGGGTCGGCCCCGTGTTGGAGGACTGGCGCTCTCTCACTCCCTGGCCCCCTCTGACATCTGGGCAGTGGTGGGCACATTGGAGGCTCTTGCTGGGCTCCGGGTGAACAGGTAGCGCGGGCCCGGATGTCCAGGGTGGGCTTTGGAGGGACCCTGGTGGCCCCTGCAGCTGCAGGCAAGTGTTGGCGTGTTCAGATGTGCCTTTCTCCGGAAGAGGGGTCAATCAGCCATCTGATCCTCAGGTTTGCAATGAATAAGATGAATAAGGATTAACAACTACTGCAGCAAGTGCCCTGGAACTTGTCTTCCCTGTGACCCCAGGTGCTGTTTGCATATCAATGGCAATCAGCCCTTTGAACCACCAGCTTTGGGTTGAAAAGTGGGAAGGAGGGAAAGCCGATCTTTTGTGTGTTCTTCCTTCCTTTAGGGCACCGCTTCTGAACCAGGTTGTTCTGCCTGGGGGCACTGGGTGATGTCTGAGGCCATCAGTTGGTTGTCACGACCGGGGTGGGGGGTGCTCCCAGCATCCAGGGGGTGCTGCTCAACCTTCATCCCCTGCGGTGTCCATGATGGGCCCCCCCCCCCCACCAACAGAGTGATCACCGGAGGTCAGCAGAGCCTGCCTTAGGGTCTTCTGGAGGCCAAGGATCATCGTTGGGTGTTGGTGGAGTGCCCTGGGGCAGCTTCTAATAAAAGCCCCAGTGCAAAGCCTTTTGTGCCCTAGGGATGCCCTAGAGATGCAGTTCAGAAGACAAACTCCTTCACACACCTGATGAGTCATGCCCCACCGGCTCCCAGGCTACCCATCAGCCAGTGACTAGTGTGGGTGGAATTCATTAGCACAAAGGAGTTAATAGAGAGGCGGCCTGAGTGGATGAGGTTTGAGCTAGAGCCTTATAAGGCACCTGGTGGATGTCACGGGGCACCCACCCTTTGGTTCATGCAGGCCAGCTTCCCCCCCTCGCCCTCCCCGGCACTGTGGACATCAGGGCAGGTCATTCTCTGTGGGGGCCATCCTGGGGATCCTTAGCGCCCCCAACCCCATCATGACAACCAAAAATACCCCTAAGGCATCGCCCAGCGTCCCCTGGGGGCAGGATCACCCTCGATTGAGAGCCAGGGGTACAGGTGATGTGTGTTTACTGTAACAGAAGTTCCAAAGCACATAAAGTATTAACACCTCCCCTGATACCCGATGCGTAGCCACGGCACAGCGGGGTTAGGCTGTGTGCTCCCGGGGAACGTTCCCCAAGTGGCAGCAGCCGTCCTCACTTGAGAGGGCCTGGGGACCCTGAGGAAGTGGTCACTGGGCACCCCGGGGCGTGGGCAGGTTTCACTTGCCGGTGGTCTGTTCCAGGGCGGGGCCTCCGCGAGGGCTGGTGCGGTCTTTCGCCCATGGTGAGCTCTCTGTGTCTGCTGACCTAGTCCTGTGTCCCTGCAGATGGAGGACGGCCACACGCTGTTTGACTATGACGTCCGCCTGAACGATACCATCCAGCTGCTGGTCCGGCAGAGCCTCGTGCTGCCCGCCCCCAGCGGCGGTGGCGCCGGTGGTGGCAGCAAGGAGAGGGACTCTGAGCTCTCCGACACGGACTCTGGCTGCTGCCTGGCCCAGAGCGAGTCTGACAAGTCCTCCAACAGCGGCGAGGCCGCGGCCGAGCCGGAAGGGAAGGCCGACGAGGATGAGTGGGATGAGACGGAGCTGGGCCTCTACAAGGTGGGGCTCCCGCGGAGGCCGGGGTCGATGTGCTCCGCCCAGTTGGCGCCTGTACCCCGGGAGCGCCCCCCAGCCCTCCATCCCCGAGGCTGGGCACCCCCGTCCTGTCGTGACCATCTCCCCAGGGTTCCTTGGTGTAAACATAGGTACTCAGGGATTCCTTCCTAACCCCTAAAGTAGAATCCCGTGTCCGGGCCTGTGGGTGTCTTCCCTGTGGTCCTCGCAGGGGCTGTCAAAGTCCTGATCCGCTGCCATCCTCCCTCTAAGATCATGACATTTCACAGAAGGATCTGGATTCCCAGCTTCTACGGAAAAATGGGCAGTTCTGGCCTCCCTGGGCCACGCAGCAGGGGTGTTCTGCCCCCAGGGACACTGGGCGGTGCCTGGGGACATCTGTGGTTGTCATGACTTGGGGGTCGCCTGGCATCGAGTGGGAGGGGCCGGGGATGCTGCTCCGACCCCCCCACGGCCCGGGACCGCCTCCCTCTGGAGAACGACCCAGGCCCCGCGTCCTCAGTGCCACAGTGAGAAGCATCCGGGCCCAGGAACCAAAGCAGGCTCTTGGCGGTTTTGCTCGTCAGGCATCCCTTCCCTGGGCCGAGTGAGAGCTCTCTGCCCCCGCAGGCTGGCGAGTACGTGGACGCGAGGGACACGAACATGGGCGCGTGGTTTGAGGCCAAGGTCATCAGGGTGACGAGGAAGGTGCCGGCCCAGGACGAGCCCTGCAGCTCCACCTCCAGCCCGAAGCTGGAGGACGATATCGTCTATCACGTGAAATATGACGAGTGAGTATCCGCGGGGCAGGCGGGCCTGGGGCAGCGGCTCCGTGGACGTGGGACCTGGAGTTTGGAACTGCGTTGGGGGTGATGATCGGAATTCGAGACCCCACCCTTGTGCTCCCAAACCACACAGAGGCCCCCCCACCCTGAGGACCAGCGTCGTGGGGACCTCGTCGGAAAACCCTGCCCAGTCGTCCCCTCAGGGTTGCAGTCTGCCTGTTTCCTGTGCCGTCTTCTTCATACCACATAGCACTGTGTGAAACCATCTTAGGTGTCCTCTCTCTCCCTCTCCGGAATACACAGTACTTATGGAGCACTCACTGTGTGCCAGGCCCTGCGATAGGCATGGGGGATTCCTGTCTGTGAACACAGAGGGTGTCTGAGTGGGCTCTGGCGGCTGTAACAACATACCATACCACAGGCTGGGCGGCTTCAACCTTAGCCGTTTATTTTATTTTTTTATTTTTTGCGGTACGCGGGCCTCTCACTGTTGTGGCCTCTCCCGTTGCGGAGCACAGGCTCTGGACGTACAGGCCCAGCGGCCATGGCTCACGGGCCCAGCTGCTCCGCGGCATGTGGGATCTTCCCGGACCGGGGCACGAACCCGTGTCCCCTGCATCGGCAGGCAGACTCTCAACCACTGCGCCACCAGGGAAGCCCAGATGTTTATTTTCTCACGGTTCTGGAGGCTGAGAGTCCCAAGATCAGTGTGCAGTCAGGGTTAGTTTCCAGTGAGGGCTCTCTTCCTGGCTTGTAGATGGCTGTCTTCTCACTGCATCCTCACATGGCCTTTGTGTGCATGGAGCGAGCGAGCGAGCGAGAGAGAGAGAGAAAGAGAGTGCAAGCAAGTGAGCTCTGGTGTCTTTTCCTCCTCTGATAAGGACACCAATCCCCTTAGATTAGGGCCCTGCCTTTTTGACCTCATTTAACTTTGATGACACCCCCTAAAGGCCCTGTCTCCAAATACAGTCACATTGAGTGTTAGGGCTTCAGTGTATGAATTTGGGGGATACAGTTCAGTACCTAACAGAGGGCAAGCGTGCCTGCCTACAGGGAGCTCACATTCTGTGGTTCTCTGCTGGGTCCCTACCGTCTACATCGGTTTCTGGCACATCCTAAGCTTAGCTCTAAGAATTACGGGAGTAACTGGATGAGTGAATTGCAGTTTTTGCAACATTCCCATCCTCTTGGTCAGGGGTTGCAAACTCTAGTTCTCAGACCAGATCTGGCCCACAGCCTGTTTTTGTAAATAAAGCTTTATCGAAACACACCAATACCCATTCGTTTACACCTTGTCTGTGACTGCTCTCGTGGTAATAGCAGCCGAGTTGAACGTTCACAACAGACACCTTCCGATGACAAAGCCGAAAATATTGACTATCTGGTCCTTCACAGGAAAAGCTGGGCAGCCCTTGTACTTGGTGGTTTGTTAGGAAAAATAATGAGTACCAGGCTATAGAGCTAGTCTCAATAGATTTGGGGTTGTCCCCCTCACAGCTGAGGCTTAACTTTGTTGCTAATAGAATATGCTACTTTTAGCTCAATTATTTTATGCCTTTTTTGAGGCGGCTGGAATATTCCTGCATATCCAGAATAATGACTTCCTATCATTTTCTAATCTCTAGTATGTTGCATTTACATAAACGAAATAATGTATATCCCTTTACAAAAATCACTTTCAACACATGTATGTGGAAGAAGTTAAGTTCTTCCCTCCCCGCATTTCCTGCTGTCTTAGTTTCCTATGGCTGCTGTAACAAAGTACCACTAGCATTGCTCTGACAGTTTATTCTCTCACAGTCCTGGAGGCCAGAAGTCCAAAACTAAGGTGGCAACAGGGCTGTGAATCTTCTGGAACCTGAAGGGGAGAATCCTTGCTGCCTCTTCCAGCTTCTGGTGGGACCAGCAGTCCTTGGCTTGTGGCCACATCCCACCAGCCTCTGCCTCCTCTTCCTGTGTCGTTCTCCTCTGTCTGCGTCTCATCCTCTCTTCTTGTAAGGACATCAGTCACTAGGTTTAGGGCCACTCTATTATGATGTCATCTGAACTCCTTATATCTGCAACGACCCTATTTCCAAATTAGGTCCCACTCCAAGGTGCCAGGGGTTGGAATCATAACGTAGGTTTTTAGAGGATGTAGTTCAACCCACAACACCTTCTGTAATTGGAACGTGTCACTATAGCTGTGCGTTTTTGGTTTTTTTGTTTTTGTTTGTTTGTTTCTTTGCGGTACGCGGGCCTCTCACTGTTGTGGCCTCTCCCGTTGCGGAGCACAGGCTCTGGACGCGCAGGCTCAGTGGCCATGGCTCACGGGCCCAGCCGCTCCGTGGCATGTGGGATCTTCCCGGACCGGGGCACGAACCCGCGTCCCCTGCATCAGTAGGCAGACTCTCAACCACTGCACCACCAGGGAAGCCCTAGCTGTGTGTTTTTGACACCAGCAAATGAGATCATGGGGAGGGGGCTTTCCAGTCTGCTGTGATGAGCACAACCCAAACCCGTATACCAGGCGGCCCTCTCCGCCTGGCTTCTCTCTCTCGTCAAGGGAGTGAGGTCCCCTGGCACCTGGGGTCTGAGTGTGGGGCTTTCCCCCCTCCCCCAGCTACCCGGAGAACGGAGTGGTGCAGATGAACTCACGGAACGTCCGGGCTCGCGCCCGACACATCATCAAATGGCAGGACCTGGAGGTGGGCCAGATGGTCATGGTCAACTACAACCCTGACAACCCCAAGGATCGCGGCTTCTGGTATGATGCGGAGATCCTGCGGAAACGTGAGACCCGGACGGTGCGGGAGCTGCACGCCAACGTCAGGATCGGGTGAGTCAGTGCCTGCCGGCCTCTGCCTGGCCTCTGCCTGGTCTCTGCCTCCTCTCTGGGTCTCCACGCCCCACCTGCTCACCCCGCCTAGGGAACTGTCTCTGGGCCCCAGGCAGAGATTTCAAGCTTCCTTGTTCTCTTTTGTTTGTCGTTTTGAATTTTGCAAACAGGTGAAAAGTCTAAAAGGGGCAAAATCCAGAAAGTACTGAAGGCCACACAGTTAATATTCTCCCTTCTCTTCTGTCCCCTGGTCACCTGGTTCTCCTCTTTCTGGAGACACGATGGTTCCCGGCGCCTTCCAGGGCTACTCTGTGCATAAACAGGCCTGAACGTACACCGAACTACACACACCCACATGGAGGTGCCCTTCATTCACATCAGGGATCAGCAGGCTGCTGGCCGCAGGCCAGAGCCGGCCCCGCCCCTGATGGGCAAATAAAGTTTTATTGGCACCAGGCCACGCCCATCTGTTCACTGATTCACTGTGGCTGCTCAGTGTTAGGAGGACACCAAGAGGACAGCTGGGTAACTGTGAAACAAACCGTGTGGCCCACAGAGCCGAAAATATTTACCATCTGGCCCTTTGCAGAAAATGTTTGCCGAGCCCTGTTCTTCCTTGCCTCTGTGTGTGTAGAAAACTTACCATCTTACCCATTTTTAAGTGCACAGCTTGATGGCATTAAGTACATATGTATTGCTGGACAACCATCCCCACCATCCATCTCCAGAACTTTCTCATCTTCCCAAACTGAAACTCTGTCCCCAGGAAACACTGACTCCCCAGCCCCTCCCCCAGCCCCTGGCCCCCACCATCTACTTCCCGTCTCTGTGGATGTGATGACTCTAGGCATCTCCTATGAGTGGGACCACACAGGATTTGTCCTTTTTTGTCAGGCTTTTTTCACCGAGTATAATGTTCTCAAGGTTCGTCCATGTTTCATGATGAACATCTTTTTTGGTGGCTGAGTAATACTCCATTGTATGTATTGTATATAGACATGATTATTGGGGCAACAGTGTCCTGAGCATAGGCACAGCAAGTGCAAAGGCCCTGGGGCAGGACCATTCCTGGTGCATTTGTGGCCTTGCGAGGAGGCCAGTGGGCTGGAGTGGAGGGAGAGAGGGAGGAAGGAAGCATTCAGGGTATGGCCGGGAGTGGTGCGGAACTGGTGTGTATTCTCTGTTGCTGGCAGCCATCAGATCTGAAAGCACTGGAGCCACAGGCTTCGACCTATGATTAGGAATCATCACTCGGGCAGCCGAGCTGGGAATGGACTGTAGGGGGCAGCATAGCCGCAGGGAGACCAGGGAGGAGACCGATGGGGGCGTTGAGGGGCAAGGGCCCAGGGCTCGGTCCTGGTACAGTGATTTGATTGTTAAAAATAACCTGCTTTTTGTTTGGTTTCTTTTTTATGTTTTCTTGTTTTCCATTTCTTTGATTTCCGCTCTCTTTTTTTAAATATTTTTATTTATGTAGTTAGTTAGTTATAGCTGCAGCATGTGGGATCTTAGCTTCCCGATCAGGGATCGAACCCATGCCCCCTGCAGTGCAAGTCGGAGTCCTAACCACTGGACTGGACCAGACCGCCAGGGAATTCCCTGGTCTCATCTTTGTAATTTTTTTTTTTTTTTGAGGTAGCAACTTAGATTATTGTAGGTCTGATATAAGCATTTATTTATTTATTTTTAAACATTTATTTATTTATTTTGGCTGCGCTGGGTCTTAGTTGTGGCACGCGGGATCGTTTAGTTGTGGCGTGCGGACTTCTTAGTTGCGGCGTGTGGACTCTTAGTTGTGGCATGCATGCGGGATCTAGTTCCCTGACCAGGGATCGAACCTGTGCCCCCTGCAGTGGAAGCCGGAGTCTCAACTACTGGACCAGCAGGGAAGTCCCACTTGGCATACATTGTTGACCCTTGAACAACTCGGGGGTTACAGATGCTGACCCCTGTGCAGTTAATAAGAATCTGAGCATTAACTTACAGCCTGCCTTCCATCTCTGCGGTTCCATTGTATCTGTGGTTCCGCATCTGAGGATTCAACCGACTGGGGATTGTGTGGTACTGCCATATTTACTATTGAAAAAATCTGCCTATAACTGGATTCGTGCAGTTTAAATTCATGTTGGTCAAGGGTCAGTTGTATTTAGACCATTTACATTTAAGGTAATTATTAGCATGTTAGGGCTTGAGCCTGCCATTTTGTTATTTGTTTTCTATTTGTTTTCTCTGTTTCTTTTTCCTGTTGCTCTTTTTCTGTCCTTCCTGTGGGTTATGTAAGCATTTTTTAGGATTCTGTCTTGATTTATTGATGGTCTTTTGGAGTGTATTGCTTTATACGGTTTTCTCAGTGGTTTCTCTGGATTTTATCATATAAACGTGTGACATACTGGTATCTCTTTTCCCACTTTGAGGGAAGTGTGGAAATCTTTCTTCCATTCACATTCCTTTATAGTCACTGCCTTGAGCATCAGATGGTGTTATGGTTTTTATTTCAATCATCATATATGATTTAGAAAACCCGTAAGGAGCATAAATTGTTTTTTTTGTTTTTTTGTTTTTTTGTTTTTCTTTTCGCGGTACGCGGGCCTCTCATTGTTGCGGCCTCTCCCGTTGCGGAGCACAGGCTCCGGACGCGCAGGCTCAGTGGCCATGGCTCACGGGCCCAGCCGCTCCGCGGCATGTGGGATCCTCCCGGACCGGGGCACGAACCTGTGTCCCCTGCATCGGCAGGCGGACTCCCAGCCACTGCGCCACCAGGGAAGCCCTGCATAATTTATTGTATGGACCCATATTTCTGCTCTTTCTATTCTTTCTTCCTTCTTTTTCCTCCAAGATGCTTTCCTTTTTAATTTCCTATCTATTTGAAGAACTTCATTATTCTATAAAGGTGTGTTGGCTAGAAATGAATTCTTTTAATTTTCCTTCATCTGAGATTATGACCACCACCGTTACATTGAAGTAACTCCCAAACGTCGACTCATTGTATCTGTTAATATTTTCAAGTATATTTCTTCAAAATGATTCTTTTAAAGGGACATTAAAAAAAGGGACATAGTTTTAATGCTATTATTACAACATAAAAATTAATTTCTTAACATATAGCCAGTCATTGTTCAGTCTTCCAATTAGCTCACTCTTTTTTTTAAATTATTTGTTTAAGATCTAAGTAACGTCCACGGATTTCAGTTAGGTTGGCAGATATCTCTCTCTTTTTTTAAAAAAAATTTATTTTATTTTTGGCTGCGTTGGGTCTTCACTGCTGCGCATGGGCTTTTCTCTGGTTGCGGCGAGCACGGGCTTCTCACCGTGGTGGCCTCTCTTGTTGTGGAGCACAGGCTCTAGGCACGTGGGCCTCAGTAGTTGTGGCTCGTGGGCTCTAGAGCGGAAGCTCAGTAGTTGTGGTGCACGGGCTTAGTTGCTCTGTGGCATGTGGGATCCTCCAGGACCAGGGCTCAAACCCCTGTCCCCTGCATTGGCAGGCAGACTAATTTATTTGTTGGGGAAGCCTGGTTGTTTGTCCCAGAGAATCTGCACAGTCTGGATTTCCCACCAGCATCCTCACAGTGTCATTTCCTCTGTTGCTCTGTTCCTCTTTCCCTGTGTTTCCTGTGAACTGGTGGGTAGATCTGGACCTTCCCATCTAGCTTCACAGGCACGAGCCACACATGCTGCCTATCCCTTGAAATGTGGCCAGGACACATTAAGATGCATTGTGAGTGTAAAATGCACAGTGGATTTCAAAGATGTAGCGCTGAGAAAGAATGCAAACTAGCTTGTTAATAATTCCTTAATGTTCATTACATGTTGAAATGATATTTTGTATACATTGGGTTACATAAAACATCCTCAAATTGATTCCATCTGCTTTTACTTTTTGACTGTGGTTCTCAGACAGTGTGAAATTATACACCTGACTTGCATTTGCTTTCCCTAGATGGTTGCCGATGATGTAGGTGGTGGGATGATCTGATGGAGGTGGTGAGATGATCCCTGGGGTCGTTTTAACTTAGAGGAGTTTTTGTATTTTGATCAGACCTTACTTTGTTGCTTTTGCCTGTTGGGCCTTGTTAATTGGGCCTTGTCTACCCGCAAGTTAGAAATGATTCTCTCAAATGCATCGCGTGATGAAACTCTGGTTTGTCTGTTGTTTTCACCTTGTTCCTGATTTGGTAGGACTTGAATTTGCAAGGGGAGTAGCTAATCGAGTTCACAGTGCCCTGCAAAAGCCTCTTCTCTGATGTAATTAGAGGCGGAGCTGTTCACAGGCTCTGAGAACTGTGTTGACGTGGCGAAGTCTTCTCGGGCGCTTGGGCAGGGCTGGCCCCGTGGGATGTCCTAACGGCCCGTCTCTCGCAGGGACGATTCTCTCAATGACTGTCGGATCATCTTTGTGGACGAGGTTTTCAAGATTGAGCGCCCTGGCGAGGGGAACCCCATGGTGGAAAACCCGACAAGAAGTGAGTTCCGATCCCGCCCCTCTGCAGTGGGCGGGCAGGGCGCCCGGCGTGGCGGGGTCCTGCCCGAGCTGACCCCATCCTCCCGTGTCCAGGGAAGAGCGGGCCCTCCTGCAAGCACTGCAAGGACGACGAGCGGAAGCCGTGCCGCATGTGCGCCTGCCACCTGTGCGGGGGCAAGCAGGACCCCGACAAGCAGCTGCTGTGCGACGAGTGCGACATGGCCTTCCACACGTACTGCCTGTGCCCGCCGCTCAGCAGCATCCCCACCGAGGAGGAGTGGTGAGTGCCCGGAGGCTGCCGGTGACCCCGCGATGACGGTGGGGGGCGGGTGCGAGGCCTGGGCCCTGGCTCCCTGCAGGGAGGAGGCAAGGCGGGCAGGAATGCAGCGGGTGTCCCCAGCGCTGGAGGGGACGGTTGTGACACTGGGCTGTGGTCTGAGGACCCCGACCTGCTAACGGCAGTGGCTATCGTTTGCACCGTCCCCTCCCTGTGGAGTTGGGGAAACCGAGTCCACGGCAGGGAGCAGGTGCCGTCGAGCTGCCCTGTGAGTTTGCCACGTGCCGGCTGGACTTGGCCTCGCTGTGGGAGGCACTGCCATTACCAGCGGGAGGGGGTCAGGGTCTGCCGTCCACCACGGGCGCCACTCGCCACACGCGGCTACTTCAGATGTGGCCCGTGCGACCGAGGAACTCGCTTTCTTATGTCTCGCTCGTGGATTCAAGT
Organism: Aethalodelphis obliquidens; assembly: GCF_003676395.1. Classification (NCBI taxonomy): domain Eukaryota; kingdom Metazoa; phylum Chordata; class Mammalia; order Artiodactyla; family Delphinidae; genus Aethalodelphis; species Aethalodelphis obliquidens. Next base: position 10,816,443 of record NW_020837997.1, on the reverse strand, counting down.
CCAGCCCCCTGCCGCCGCCCCGGTCTTGGATTCACAGGACGGCAGGGGGCTGGAAGGAGGTGGCCGTGCAGCCACGGGCAGAGGGTGACGTCCCTGTGGTCACAGGTACTGCCCCGAGTGCCGGATCGACTCCAGCGAGGTGGTGCAGGCAGGCGAGAAGCTGAAGGAGAGTAAGAAGAAGGCGAAGATGGCGTCGGCCACGTCGTCCTCTCAGCGGGACTGGGGCAAGGTGAGGGGCCCCCGCGCCCCGTGCGCCCCTGCCGCCCCCCACGCCCCTGCGGCCGTTCACGCTGCTCTCCCCTCTGTTTTGGAATGGACAGGGCATGGCGTGCGTGGGCCGCACCAAGGAGTGCACCATCGTGCCGTCCAACCACTTTGGCCCCATCCCGGGCATCCCCGTGGGCACCATGTGGAGGTTCAGAGTCCAGGTACCTGCAGACGTCGGGCCCCGGCCTTCCAGGAGCCCCTCCACTGGGGAGGGCTATCCCAAGGGCAGGAGGCTGGGGATTCACGCCAGGTCCTTCCCTGGTGTGGCCAGGACTCGATCTCTCGGGTGCAGAGGTTCTCATAACAGAAGCGATGCTTTCAGTGGAAGAGTCAGGCGCTGGCTCCAAAGGCGGGAGCGAAGAGGGCCGTCGAGCAGGGGCTGGTCCAGGAGGTGCCACTTATTTCTCGGTGGTGTTCACAGGTCAGCGAGTCTGGGGTCCATCGACCTCATGTGGCAGGCATCCACGGCCGGAGCAATGATGGGGCGTACTCCCTGGTCCTGGCTGGAGGGTATGAGGACGATGTGGTGAGTGTGGGAAGCTGGTCTTGTTTTTATGTAATTGTGGCAAATACTCAGTGTAAAACTTAACCATCTTAATTATTTTTAAGAGCACGCTCAGTGACATTAAGCACATTCACACCGTCGTGCAACCATCCCCACGGTCCATCTCCAGAACTTTCTCGTCTTCCCAAACTGAGACTCTGTCCCCAGGAAACGCTGACTCTCCATCCCCTCCCCCAGCCCCTGTCCTTACCATCTACTTCCTGTCTCTGTGGATCTGATTCTCTAGGGACCTCCTGTGTGTGAAATCACAGTATTCGTCCTTTTGTGTCTGGATTATCTCACTGAGCATCACGTCCTCAAGGTCCATCCACGGTGTAGTATGTGTCAGAATCTCCTTCCTTTTTTTTTTTTTTTTTTTTTTTTTGCGGTACGTGGGCCTCTCACTGTTGTGGCCTCTCTCCCGTTGCGGAGCACAGGCTCCGGACGCGCAGGCTCAGCGGCCATAGCTCACGGGCCCAGCCGCTCCGCGGCATGTGGGATCTTCCGGGACCGGGGCACGAACCCATGTCCCCTGCATCGGCAGGCGGACTCTCAACCACTGCGCCACCAGGGAAGCCTAGAATCTCCTTCCTTTTTAAGGCTTAACAATATTCCAGTGTGTGGACGGACCACAGTTTTGTTCATCCAGTCATGCATCAGTGGATGCCTGGGTTGTTTCCACATTTTAGCTACTGTGAGTAATGCCATGAACCTGGATCTGCAAAAATCTCTTCAAGTCCCTGTTTTCAGTTCTTCTGGGTATAAAGAAGTGTGATTGCCGGATCATATGGTGATTCTGTTTTTAGTTTGTTGAGGAACCTCCATACTGTTTTCCACAGCAGCTGCACCATTTTCCATCCCTACCAGCTGTGCACAGGGTTCCAGTTTCTCCACATTGTCACCGACACTTGTTATTATCTGTTTCTTTGGTAGTTGATCCTGACATCCTGATTCTTTGACGGTTGACATCCTGACGGGTGTGTGTGGGTTTGTTTTGAGTGGGTCTCTCCTCTCCTCTGTGCGGAGGGTTCAGCCTGCCCTCCGTATCTGTTTCAGGACCACGGGAACTCGTTCACGTACACAGGTAGCGGTGGACGAGACCTTTCCGGTAACAAGCGGACTGCAGAGCAGTCTTGTGATCAGAAACTCACCAATACCAACAGGTTTGCAGAATCGAGTGTTCCTATATCTTCACCAGCACGTGTCTGTCTGCCTTGTCCTCTGGTGGCTTCACAGGGGAGGGGATGGGTCCCATTTGGGGCTTTCATGTGCAGGAAGTTAGATTCCCATTAAGATTGTGATGGAACGTAGGGACCACGAATGTCCATCTCTTCCCTACTCTGTCCACCAGTGAGTCAGTCAGATGCACTGAAGCAAACTTTTCCCCCAAAAGGCCAGATAATAAACGTATTTGGCTTTGTGGGCCGCACGGTCTCTGTGGCAACCACTCAGTTCTGCCGTCATAGCACGTGAGCAGCCACAGAGCACATGTAAAAGAGTGTGGACAGCTCTGTTGCAGCAGAACTTTATCTGCAACACCACAAGGGGGGCAGGAGTTTGCTGAGCCTCGATTACAGGATGGGATACAGCATCACAGAGCCCAAAGGAAAAGACAGAGATTTGATGACCTGAGTATTATAAATTATACCAATAAAACCCATAAGTACAATGAAAAGGCAGGTGACTCTTGGGGGAAAAGTCTGCCACAAACATGACACCTGATGATGGTTATGCCCTTATATGTAAAGAGCTGTGTTGCAAATCAATAAGAAAAACTAACAGAAAAAAGCAAAGGACATGCAAATCATTCTGCCAAGTAACACAGATCTACAGTGGCCATGAAAATTTGTTCACCTTTAGTGATCAAAGAAATAACACATTGAGGTAATGATGAGATACTATTTATTTACCCTGTAAAGTTGGCCCCAAATTCTCCAGTGTTGAGAAATGCCAAGGCATAGACTAGCGTTCCACTGTTGGTAGAAATGCAAATTGGTATTTCTTTCCAGAAAGCTCTTTGCCTAAATATCTTTCTTTAAAAAAGAAGGAAGGGTTCATTTTTGTGCATGTATTAGTCTAGTAGAATATTTAAATTTCGCTAGCCATTTGAAAAAAATCTCATTTTGGGGACTTCTCTGGTGATCCAGCGGTTAAGACTCCGTGCTTCCACTGCAGGGGGCGCGGGTTCGATCCCTGGTTGGGGAACTAAGATCCCGCATGCCACATGGTGCAGCCAGGAAAAAAAAAAAAATCTCATTTTCGGAGGAGATTTGACAGTGTGAGGAACTGCTCGTGAGCAGTGATAAAAGTCTGGACTTAAAACTCTAAGAAATCCATTCTTTACCAACCGCCATCTGCACGGGAGAACAGCTGTGCGGTGGCAGCTCTCTTTCTTGCTCACCTGAGGAAGGTGGCGGCGTTGCATCAGATGCTGAGCTGACCTCCGGTCCACCGACCCCAGGCCGCTGTGCCCCTTGTTGGGACAGGCCTGCCAGCCCAGGCCGCGTTTGTGTGCCACCTGCTTTCTCCTGGGTGACGTCTTCCCCCACATCGTGTTAGTGTCCTGTGGCTCTGGTACCAAAACACTGCACAACTGGGTGATTTAGAACAACAGGAATTTATTCTTGCCTAATTCCGGAGGCCCAGAGTCCAAAGTCAAGGTGTCTCGGGGCCGTCCTCCATCTGGAACCTCCAGGGGAGGGTCCTTCCTTGGCGTCCCTTGGCTTGTAGATGTGACTCTCCAAGCCCTGCCTCAGTCTTCATGGGGCCCTGTCCCCTAGTGTGTCTGTTTTCTTTTTATAGTTAGTTTTAATTTTTATTTATTTATTATTTTTTAAAAAATTGTTTATTTATTTTTGGCTGTGTTGGGTCTTCGTTGCTGCGCGCGGGCTTTCTCTAGTTGCGGCGAGCGGGGGCTGCTCTTCGCTGTGGTGTGTGGGCTTCTCATTGCGGTGGCTTCCCTTGTTGCGGAGCACGGGCTCTAGGTGCGCGGGCTTCAGTAGTTGTGGCACGCAGGCTTCAGTAGTTGTGGCTTGCAGGCTCTAGAGCACAGGCTCAGTAGTTGTGGCGCACGGGCTTAGTTACTCTGCAGCACGTGGGATCTTCCCAGACCAGGACTCGAACCCGTGTTCCCTGAATTGGCAGGCAGATCCTTAACCACTGCGCCACCAGGGAAGTCCTAATTTTTATTTTTTAATTATTTATTTAAAAAAATTTTTTCTTCTTTTTTTTGGGGCCATGTCTCGGTGTGGCTTGTGGGATGTGGGATCTTAGTTCCCCGACGTGGAATTGAACCCGGGCCCTCGAGAGTGAGAGCGCTGAGTTCCCACCGGGGAACTCCCTCAGTTTCCCTTTCCTTATAAGGACACCGGTCATTGGGTTTAGGGCCCACCCTAATCCATTCTGACCGCCTCCGAACTTGACTTCATCTGCAAGCACTGACTTTCCAATGGTCACATGTTCACGGGGCGGGGGGCGGGGGGGGGGCTTGGGACGCCGCGACCCCCTCTCTCTGGGGGATGCAGTCCAGCGTGTGGGCCCGGCTCTCCCCGCAGGGCGCTGGCTCTGAACTGCTTTGCCCCCATCAACGACCTCAAAGGGGCCGAGGCCAAGGACTGGCGGTCGGGGAAGCCGGTCCGGGTGGTGCGGAACGTCAAGGGCCGCAAGCACAGCAAGTACGCCCCCATCGAGGGCAACCGGTATGACGGCATCTACAAGGTGAGTGGGGGCCCCCGTGCCTGCCCCCCGCCCCTGGCCCCCAGGTCACTGACCCCGCGCTTCTTCCCACAGGTCGTGAGGTACTGGCCCGAGAAGGGCAAGTCCGGCTTCCTGGTGTGGCGCTTCCTCCTGCGCAGGGATGACGTCGAGCCGGGGCCCTGGACCAAGGAGGGGAAGGACCGGATCAAGAAGCTGGGGCTGACCATGCAGGTGCGTCCAGGCCTGTGCTCACAGCTGGAGCTCGTGCCCGGGGCCTGGGCTGGGAGCGTCTGAGCGGGGAGCCATGCTCTCTGGGGTTTTTCTCATCCCGGACGATTTCCAGGCTGTGAGCTGGTGACACCTCGCTGGCTGTACCATCCCTGTCCTTCAGCCAGTGGATATAGGGGAGGGGTGGCTCAGGCAGGTTTGCATCTTTGCTTTGTGATGTTAGAGCTGAGAGCTGGGCTTCCTTATCTGAGCTGTGTTTGAAGAGCTTATCCGAAATCAATCTGGAGTCCGGTCTCCTCTCTCTTGGCCAGTCCCCTCCCATCCCCTCTTCTCCTCCCCCTCTTCCCTGTCTCTTTGTTTTTTTGTTTCTTTTTGACTGCACCTTGCAGCATGCAGGATCTCTCTGACCAGGGATTGAACCTGTGCCCCCTTCATTGAAAGGCGAGTCTTAACCACTGGACTTCCAGGGAAGTCCCCCATCTCTCTTTCTCCTGTCTGTCCATCACCTCTCCCTACCCCCAAAGCAGACAAACCAATAAAATTGGTCTAAATATAGAATAGAGCAAGGTCTAAATGTAAAGATAGGGTGGACTGATCCCCTGGAGCAATCACTCACCTCTTTATAGCAGCAGAGTCCTCCATCTTCAAGAGTTTGCCCAGTGCGTGCAGAGTACGGCTTTTTTGCACTATAATTATGGTGTTTTCTGTTCCTCCTGGTGATCCGATTTCCAGCTGATAAGTCGTGGTGGGACTATTTAAGGAATCTTAATTGCTGTTGAGAGTCTGATAGCACCTACCCCGCCCCGCCCCCTGCCCCCCCACCGGGAGGCCACAAAGAGTTGCCTTTTGAACACACTGGTTGTTCCACAGGGAATTGTATTTTATTTAATTAATTAATTAATTAATTATTATTATTTTTTAACATCTTTATTGGAGTATAACTGCTTTACAATGGTGTGTTAGTTTCTGCCTTATAACAAAGTGAATCAGCTATACATACACATATGTCCCCATATCTCCTCCCTCTTGCGTCTCCCTCCCACCCTCCCTGTCCCACCCCTCTAGGTGGTCACAAACACAGGGACTTATAGAGGCGGAGGAACTGGGGAGAGACAGCCATGGGTCAGGCATGTCACTGTTTGGTGAGAGGAGGATGTTTTATTTAGAACTTAGGCCTTTGTTGCAAGTTTGTGTTGCTAGAAAAGCTTGAGGGTTTCTCGATGAAACACTGGAGAATCGGATGTGGTTGTAGGTGCCTTAGAACCCCATTTCTAATTAGATAATGCCTGATGGGGCTCAGAGGAGTCCAAGACCCATCAGAATCGGGTTGTGGAGCTAAGGCCCTGGGCCAGTGGTGAGTAAACGAAGTCTTCCCAGGGCCCAGCCACGCCCATTCAATCCCACAGGGGCTGGGCCGGCTTTTGTCCCCACAGAGCCCGAAACTTTTACTGCCTGGCCCCTGGCTTGAAAAGTTTGCCTACTTCTTATCGAAACGGAAAGATACCAAGACTGTCGTGGGAGTTCCCTGGCTGTCCAGTGGTTAGGACTCGACGCTTTCACTGCCGAGGCCGAGGGTTCAATCCCTGGTCAGGGAACCAAGATCCTATCCTACAAACCGTGGGGCACGGCCGAAAAAACCCAAAAAATAAAACAAAAGGAAAAAGACTGTCTTCTTTGCTTGATCTGGTGGTGGGCCTCTACCGTGCGTTACCTCGCTCACTGCCGCTGTGCCATTAACGTTTGTTCCTGTGAGTTTCTGTGCTTAGTTACTGCTCCAGAGTTAAGTTGGTGCAGGCCTCTGAGCTGAGGCCAAGGGAGCACAGAGTCCGTCTCTGGGGCCCGGCTGGGGACCGGGTAGGGGTGACCGTCCTGTCTTCTCCTCCTCACAGTACCCGGAAGGCTACCTGGAGGCCCTGGCCAGGAGGGAGAAGGAGAAGGAAAACAGCAAGACGGAAGCCCTGGAGAAGGAGGACGACGGGGAGGAGGACTTCGCGTCCCCCAGGAAGGGCAAGCGGAAAAGCAAGTCGGCTGGTGGGTGTCTCAGCGGCCGTCCTCGTATTCGGGACCCCATCCTCGTGCGCGGGGGGCGGGGTGGGGGGGGCCTCCACCCTCACCCGCCCTGCTCTGTCCCAGGAGGCGACGGGTCCTCGCGAGGGGCACCCAAGAAGACCAAGGTGGAGCCCTACAGCCTCACCACCCAGCAGAGCAGCCTCATCAAGGAGGACAAGAGCAACACAAAGCTGTGGACGGAGATCCTGAAGTCACTCAAGGACGGGCCGGTGAGCCCCCCTCCCTCGCCCGGGCGGCGGGGGCCTCTTTCTTTCCATTGTGATAAAATAGGGAAAACATGAAGCTGACCATCTGAACTATTTGAAGTGCACAGCTCAGTGGCATTAAGCCTGTCGTGCAACCGTCCGCACCATTGTCTCCAGAACTTTCTCATCTTCCCAAACTGAAACTCTGTCCCCATGAAACGCTGACTCCCCAGCCCCTCCCCCAGCCCCTGGCCCCCACCATCTACTTCCTGTCTCAGTGGATCCGACTCCTCTAGGGACCTCACATGAGTGGAATCAGACAGTGTGTGTCCCTCTGTGTCTGGTTTCTCTCACTGAGCATCATGTCCTCAGGGTCCATCCGTGTTGTGGCAGGTGTCAGACTCTCCTTCCTTTTTAAGGCTGTGTAATATTCCACTGTACAGATGGAATTTGTTTATCCATCATCTCTCAGTGGACACTTGGGTTGCTTCCAGCTTTTGGCTGTTGTGAACAGTGCTGCTGTGAACACAGGTGGGCAAGTCTCTGCGGCCCTGTCTTCAGTTCTCTTGGGCATAAACCCAGAAGTGGGATTGCCGGATCATGAAGTCATTCTGTGTTCAAATTTCTGAGGAACCGCCAAACCGGCGCTGTCTTTTTTTTGATCCTCCTGCCTTAGTGGGGTGAGTGACATTGATGGGTCACTGGAAGTGAGTGGCTCAGCGTCCTCTGGCTGCCCCTGCCTTGTGGGGGTTGGCTCTCCATGGCTCACGGTCAAGGTCAAACCCAGATCCTCTGAGCCCTGGGCGAGCGGCCCGTTACTGCTGACGTCCTCTCCTTCTGGACTCTTCCTCCTGGTCATGCCATTGCACGGCCTCTGCCCTCGTGGGTTTCTCTTTGGGGAAGTACCCTCCACCCCAGCGCTCCCGGCTCAGTCTCCCTACGGCATGAAATCACTGTGGCTGCCCTAACAAGTGAGCCTTTAGGGGTAAAATCCAAGTGTGGGCAGGGCTGGTCCTTCCGGAGGCTCCAGGGGAGCATCGGTTCCCGCCTTTTCCAGCTTCTGGAGGCACCTCATCCCGGGCTTTCAGCCCCGTCCTCTATCCTCGTATCTCTGTCGTATCCAGCAGTGCAGCATCTCCCGTCTCTCTCTGCCTCTGACCCTCCCGCCTCCCTCTTATAAGGACCCTGTGATGACGTTGGGCTCCCCGGGGAATCCAGGGTCATCCCTGTCTCAAGGGCCTTAACCCCGCCTGCGAAGTCCCCTCTGCCCCATGAGGTGACACGTCCACAGGTCCCGGGATTCGAACGTGGACATCTTAGGAGGCTGTGATTCAGCCGCCCCACGTCCTTCGGGTCTCTCTGCTGACAGGTCACCTTCTCCACAGGGGGACTCTGACCGCCCTCCTTCTGGGGGTCCCTGCTGTCCTTTCCCCAGCACTGCTGTGACCTTTCTGTCTTTCACCTGCTTAATCTCTGGTCTTCCCCGCTGGGCCCCAGGCTCCAAGAAGTCAGGCGTTTCTCTGTCTCATCCGCTGCTGGAGCCCGGGGTCTGAGCAGCGGGCGGCAGGCAGGCGGTGCCGTGTGTCGCAGGGCTGGGCTCTGTGCCGAGAGAAGCGCTCATGGAGTACGGTCTTGATCTCCAGCCTGCGTGTGCTCCGGTGCCGCAGGATGAGATTCGGGCCGGGGCGAGGGCTAAGCAGGGAGTCTGGGGACCCGTCGTGCTCGTTCACTCTGGGGAACTGAGCCTTTGCCGGGCTCATGCACCCTCTCCTCTGCTTCCAGAAATTCCTAAGCAAAGTGGAGGAGGCGTTCCAGTGTATTTGTTGCCAGGAGTTGGTGTACCGCCCGATCACGACCGTGTGCCAGCACACCGTGTGCAAGGTGAGTGGGCACTGAGGGCCCCAGACGGGAGGTCCTGGAGGGGTGATCGGACCCACGCTGCCAACCTGGGCTTGCCGGTTTTGCTTCTGCACCTCCCGCCCCCGGCCCTTCGAGGGGATTGAGGGTCTCTTTTCCAGGTGACCTGGGTTACAGTAGCACCCCAGCCTTAATCACAGGCGCCCATCACTCGCTCCCTGCTCCCCACCCTCCTGGTGCCCCGGAATCCAACGCAAACTCCTCGCCCAGCCACTGCCCACCCTGCCATCGTCCCGAACCTCCAGCCACACCGGCCCTCTGCTGTGCCTTCAACAGGTCGGCGCCTACTTTCCTTGGGGGCCACGCACTGGTCCTCTCCAGCCTCTTAGATGCCTGGAGGTCCGGTGTGGGAGAGGTTGGGCTATTGTCCTGGCCTGGGATCTGGTCATACTAAATGACTAAGTGGGCTGGGCTGGAGATGCATGAGGCGCTTATCCCCTAGAGGAGCAGGGAGGAAGCCTTCCTGGAGGAGGTGGCATTAACCTGCCACCTGAGGCGGTCCTTGGGGCAGCATCCCAGGTAGGCAGAGTGACCTGTGCAGAAGCTTAGACCCACAGGCATGTTGGAGTAGCCAGGGCCTCTTGGGGACAAGGGCAGGGGAGGGGGGCCGGGTGGCGGGTCTGGAGGGTTCCAGCCAGTGGTCAGCCTTAGGAGGGAAACAGTACCTGATCTGATGCTTTTGAAAGAAGAGATTGGGAGGGGCTGAGATTGGGCCAGACCAGGGTCTCTCCCCAAGCAGTGCTGACGTTTGGGGCCGGATCGTTCTCTGTCGTGGGGTGAATGACACCAGAGTGAACACACCGTGGGGTGTCCTGAGTGCTGGGGGGCTGAGCAGCATCTGAGGCCCCACCCACTCGGTCCCAGGGGTCCCCCAACTTGGGAAGCGCTGGTCTGCGTGTATGGTGTCTTTGCAGTGCCTTCTGGCCAGAGTCGGTCAGTAGGAACTCATGGGCAGTGTAGGCATGTAATTTAGAAGGGACTGTCCCTGCCTCCTGGTCACCCTGGGTCTCTGAGCTGCTCTCTCGCCTCGGGGCCGTCTTGGTCCAGGGCGTCGGGTCACTTATCAGACCAGGGGATGGACTCTGAGAACATGGACACTTGGGCAGCAGTCGTGCCATGTGGCCTGACCGAGGCCCTTCAGCTGTGTGGCCAGGAGAGATGCCCCTGGGTGTCTGAGGCTGTGTGGAGCCCGAGGGGGCTCAGAGGCTTGGCGGGGCGGGGTGAGAACACATCGTCGGGGTTGGCAGTGTGGCTTTGACCTCCGGCTTTGCCCTTTCTGGCCGTGTGACCTTGGAAAGCCTGTAACCGTGCTGAGCCCCTTTGCCCCGTGGAAAGGGGCATCGCAGCACCCTTCTGGCTTTGAGGTGTACCCGGCCAGCGCGCAGTTGGACACTGAGACGCGGGGCGCGTGCGAGGTCAGGCCGAGCGGCTCAGGGAGTCACCACACCTGCGGCCGCTGTGCCGCCAGTGTGAAGGAGGTGGCCCTGGTGAGTGCGTGTCTGTCCTGGGCATCCTCACGACTGTCGTTCGTGGCTTTGACCCTCCACCCTGACGTCCCAGCATTTGATTTTGTTTTTACTCTATTAAAATATTTTTTTTCTGTGGTAATATACAGATAACATAACCTTTACCGTTTTAACTATTTTTTAGGTGCACAGCTCAGTGGCATTAAGTACATTCACATTGTTGTGCAACTGTCCCCACCATCCATCTTCAGAACTTTCTCGTCCTCCCAAACTGAAACTCTGTCCCCATGAAACACTCACTCCCCAGCCCCTCCCCCAGCCCCTGGCCCCTAACCATATACTTCCCGTCTCTGTGGATCTCACTCTCTAGGGACCTTGCATGAGTGGAATCAGACAGTGTCTGTCCTTCTGTGTCTGGCTTCTCTCACTGAGCATCGTGTTCAGGCTCATCCATGTTGTCACATGTGTCAGAACCTCTTTGCTTTTGAAGGCTGAGTCACGTGGCAGCGCGTGGATGGACCACATTGTGTTTAGCCATCATCCGTGGATGGACTCTTGGTGTTTCCACCTTTTGGCCATTGTGAATCGTGCAGCGATCCAGAACCTGATTTTGAACCCAAGTCTTAGTGTGTTGAGCCGAAAGCACTACCTCTCGTGCCTGGGATCAGGCTGTAGACTTTATATTGGACAAGAACACAGGAGTTTATTTTTTTTTGTCTTTGTTGTATTTTTTTGACTGTGCTGGGTCTTCATTGCTGTGCTTGCACTTTCTCTAGCTGTGGCGAGCTGGGGCTACTCTTTGTTGTGGTGCACAGGCTTCTCATTGCAGTGGCTTCTTTTGTCTCAGAGCACGGGCTCTAGGAGGGCGGGCTCAGTAGTTGTGGCCCGTGGGCTCCATAGTTGTGGCACGCGGGCTCTAGAGCACAGGCTCAGTAGTTGTGGCACACTGGCTTAGTTGCTCCGCGGCATGTGGGATCTTCCCGGACCAGGACTCGAACCCGTGTCCCCTGCATCGACAGGTGGATTTTTAACCACTGGACCACCAGGGAAGTCCAGGACTTTTTAAAAATAGGGATCAAAAGCAGCCGTCTGCGTCCAGCGGTAGCGTGACGTGGCAGCAGCAGGTTTTCACCAGCTTGGTGTTGCCCCTCACCCAGCTGCCTGGCGCCATCCTTCAGGTGTGTGCGCCTGTGCAGGTGCCCGCTCCCCATGGTGTCTTCGGCCTGTGGCTCCGACGGGGAGGTAGGGCCTGTCAGCCTCACAGCTCGGGCTCCACCTGGCTCTTGCCCTGGCGTCACTGGGTTGACAAGTGGGTTCAAACCCAGAAGTCTGGCTCAGCATCCAGACCCCCTCCTTCCTCTCTCTTCTCCCGTCTTCTCACCGACACATGTTCCTTGAGCATCTACTCTGGGTTGGGTCCTGTGCTTGGTGCCGGGAGATTCAGGGAGACACAGCCCCCATCCTGGGGAGTGTCTGGTGTGTTACACGCCAGCAGGTTAGTCGACAAGATGATTCCAGAAGGCGGAAGGTACTGTTTTGAAAGCAGACAGGGTGAGGTGAGGCGGGGATGTTCCAGGGGCTTCGAGGAGGGGTCCTCTGAGGAGGGGACTTGAGCCGAGGCACGGTGACAAGAGAGCCAGGGCATGGACCTGTCAGGTGGTGTGACCTGCAGGTACACGGGCCTGGTGGCCGGGATGACCTTGGAGTCTTTTTTTTGTTGTTGTTGCCACACCGCTCGGCTTGTGGGATCTTAGTTCCCTGACCAAGGATTGAACCCGCTCCCATAGCAGTGAAAGTGCGGAGTCCTAACCACTGGACCGCCAGGGAATTCCCGACCTTGGAGTCTTTGAGCCTGGGGCAGCCGGGCTGGTGATGGGCAGCCAGCAGTGGCAAGTGAGACTGAGGGTCAGGAGGGGCCTCTGGGCTGCCGACACCGCCCTGGGGGGACAGTGCGTGGCCAGGAGCACCTCTCACCACCCGCTCTCCCGCAGGATTGCCTGGACAGGTCCTTCCGGGCCCAGGTGTTCAGCTGCCCGGCCTGCCGCTATGACCTGGGCCGGAGCTACACCATGCACGTGAACCAGCCACTGCAGGCCGTCCTCAACCAGCTCTTCCCTGGCTACGGGAGCGGACGGTGATCCTCAAGCACTTCTCGCCGTGTGTTTTTTTTAAAAAAACGTTATCGGGGGGGGTCTGTGGCCCCCATTTTGTTGTTAGTGAGCTTAACTTAAACATGTAGTTTTTCCTCCACTCCCTAAAAAAAAAAAAAAAAGCCTCGTCTTCCCGGTTTGGGTTTTTTTTTTTAATCTATAAAATTTTCAGGAATTTGTATTATGGCTCAAAGGAAGGAAGAAAGTCGGACTTCTCCATGTTTTTATTTTGGTTTTAAAAAGAAAGAAATAAATAAAAAGTCTGCAATTTATCAGCGGAAAAAAAAAAACCAAAAAAAAAAAAATTGTTTTTCTTCTGAGGATGGAATTAGAAACAACTTGGCGTGAAGGCCACTGAAATTCCCAGCATCAGGTTCTCAGCTGTTCTGGCCGCTGACTCGCAAGACGGCGCCGGGCTGCCTAGAACAATCTTTTCAAGGTTGGTGGGTCAGGCCCCCAGAGGTGAAATCCCACCTGGCGGTGGCCCTGAGTGTGGTGTTGGCCCTGCATTGCCGGCAGGAAAGTGTTCAAAGGAAAAGCTGTTCAAAGGAAAAGCGAAGAAGTCCCGTTGGGCCCGGTTGAACCCCCCCCTCCCCACCGCCTCCAAGCCATCCCCCACTGGGCTGCTTCTGCGTCCCCACCGGCCACCCGAGCAGAGAGCTGGGGCCACACTGAAGCTACCTCCGCTGGACTCTTCCCCTCCATGGGGGCCGATGGGCGGCCCAGCGACGTCCCCTCTGGACGCCACGGAAGCAAACGCCTGGGGCCACGTTCAAGTGCCTTTGGTCCCTCCTTCCTTCTTCAACACGGGGCTCTTTCTCAGCACTGAATTGTTGACGGTGCCAACCAGAATCTCAAACTGTGGTCCTCCAGCGCCTCCCTGGAGACCCCGGGTGAGCGAGTGGGGACGATGGGACTTTTGTCGATCCTCGAAGTTGAATTTTCAGCTCGCCAATTGGGAATTACAAGAGGGAAACTTTAAAAAAAAAAAAAAACCTTTCTAAATGAAATTTTTTTTTGTAGTTACTGTATATGTACCGAGAAAGCTAATAACTTAGGGTTTGGTTGTGTTTTTTTGGGGGGGGGGAGTTTTGTGTTTTTTGGAATGATTTGTTAATGTTTCTAACTTGACCAAAGTTTGCAGCTTATACCTCAACAGAACAGGGATATTTTAAATCACATAACTGCAGACAGACTGGAGCGATATTGTTTTAAAAGTTTCTCTTTTTTTCCTTATTATTAGGTGGTTAATGTATTAGGAATAAACGACGAAATCCTGTGTAGGCTTTTTCTATGACGTTCAATATTCTCTGTCCAGGTTTTAGATTCTCAGAATAAATGCCTTTTACAGATGAATTTGGTTGTGTCTTCTATTTGCAAAGTGCTTTGTGGCCCACCAGGCACTTTTATAGCTAGTAACACATTTTCTCCTTACAAAAACCCCGGGAGTCAGACTAGGCAGGTGGCATCGTTCCCACTTTGCAGATGAGAAAACTGAGGCCCACAAGGTCCAAGTGACGTGCAGCGGTCCATAGGGGCCAAACCAGGCCTTCTAGCTTGGAGCCAGACGTCACTTAGTGTCACCAAGGTGGGTGGCACTGTCCCCATTTACATTAGAAGAAACGGAGGCTGTTGTGGTCCCCCACTAGGAGACTGGCTCTGCCTTGAGTGGGTGTCAGCAGCCTGAATCATCAACTAAGGAGCTGCTTGGCCCCAGGGGGCCCTCTGCAGGCCTGGGGAGATGGGGGTACGTGGGGGTGTGGAGGCTGGTGACCTGAAATGCTGTTTCCAGCAGCAGGAGTCAGAGACCAAGGATGAGGCAAGGTTTTTTTGTTTTTATTTTTTTAATTAATTTTTATTGGAGTATAGTTGCTTTACAATGGTATGTTAGCCTCCGCTGCACACAAAATGAATCAGCCACACACATACAGATATCCCCTCCCTTTTGGATTTCCTTCGCATTTACCACAATGCATTAGGAAGAGTTCCCTGTGCTATATAGCATGTTCCCATCATTTGTCTATTTTATACATAGTATCAATAGCGTATATGTGTCAATCCCAGTCTCCCAGTTCCTCGCACCCCACCCCTTTCCCCCTTGGTATCCATACATTTGTTCTCTACATCTGTCTCCATTTCTGCTTTGCAAATAAGATCATCTGTACCTTTTTCTAGATTCCACATATGTGTGTTATTATACGATATTTGCTTTTCTCTTTCTGACTTACTTCACTCTGTATGACATTCTCTAGGTCCATCCACAAATGACCCAATTTCATTCCTTTTTATGGCTGAGTAATATTCCATTGTATATATGTACCACAACTTTATCCATTCCTCTGTTAATGGACATTTAGGTTGCTTCCATGCCCTGGCTATTGTAAATAGTGCTGCTGTGAACATTGGAGTGCACGTGTTTTTTTGAATTATGGTTTTCTCAGGGTATATGCCCAGTAGTGGTATTGCTGGATCATATGGTAGTTCTATTTTTAGTTATTTAAGGAACCTCCATACTGTTCTCCATGGTGGCTGTACCAACTTACATTCCCACCACCAGTGCAAGAGGGTTCCCTTTTCTCCACACCCTCTCTAGCATCTGTTGTTTGTGGATTTTCTGATGATGCCCATTCTAACTGGTGTGAGGTAATACTTCATTGTAGTTTTGATTTGCATTTCTCCAATAATTAGTGATGTTGAGCAGCTTTTCATGTGCCTCTTGGCCATCTGTATGTCTTCTTTGGAGAAATGTCTATTTAGGTCTTCTCATTTTTTGATTGGGTTGTTTGTTTTTTTGATATTGACCAGTATGAGCTGCTTATATATTTCGGAGATTAATCCTTTGTCCGTTGCTTTGTTTGCAAATATTTTCTCCCATTCTGAGGGTTGTCTTTTTGTCTCGTTTATGGCTTTTTTTTGGTTTTTGTTTGTTTTTTTGTTTGTTGTCTTGTTTCTTTCATTCTTTTTTTTTTTGGCCATGCTGCACGGTTTGGCTTGCAGGATCTTAGTTTCCTGACCAGGCATCAAACTCATGCCCCCTGCAATAGAAGTATGAAGTCCTAACCACTGGACCACCAGGGAATTCCCCAAGGATGAGGCAAGTTTAACAATCAACTCCAGGGGAGGTGATAGTGCCGAGTTCTGCAGATGCCATTACTCACGCCAACCTATCACTGGCACTTTGTACGGATGGTTAGACAATGACGTGGGCAGATCTGATTTAAGAAACAGGTACTTCCCTGGCGGTCCGGTGGTTGGGACTTAGCCTTCCAATGGAGGGGACACGGGTTTGATCTCTGGTCGGGGAACTAAGATCCCGCATGCCTCATGGCCAAAAAATCAAAACGTAAAACAGAAGCAATATTGTAGTGAATTCAATAAAGACTTTAAAAATGGTCCACGTCAAAAAAAAATCTTAAACAAAAACAATAAAGCTCTGCCTCTTTTGGACCTTCAAATATGTCAAGTATGTCCTTGAAAACATTATGCTAAGTGAAAGAGGGCAATCACAAAAGATCGTATGTGATATGACCTCATTCACATGAAATGCTCAACACAGGGATCTGTAGGGACAGAAAGCAGATTAGTGTAGCAATGCTTAGCCAGTAGGGAGGGAGAGGGGGTGAGAGCTAGAGGGTGCGGGGTTCTTTTCGGGGAGATGAAAATGTTCTAAATTTGGTGACGATTGCACATAACCTGTGGAGGTACTAAAATCCTTTGAACTGTACAGTATATGAGTTATATCTCAAAAAAAAAAATCAAAGTGTGAACATGAAATAAAAATAGGAAAGATGCCCAGCTATGAGGATCAGAGGGAACTCCCTAAGTGTCCCCAAGTGGGCCGCACACAGGGGCAGAACACCCTGAGGTGCGTTAATTGTGGAGATTGTGGAATTTTTTTGTTTCTCACATAAAAGTTAAGAACAGTGTCATTGTTAAAAATGAGCAAACCCCAGAAAAGTGTATGTGCACTGCTCTGCAGAAATAATCACAATGTAAGGTGTATTCATTTCCTGGTAGACTTTTGGTAGTTTTAATTTTTTTAAAGCAGTTTTATTGAGATATATTGCACATGCCATAACACCCACTTAAAGTATACAGTTCAGTGGGTTTTAGTATATTTGCACAGTTGTGCAATCATCACCTCTGTCTGGTTCCAGAATTTCATCCCCCCTCGAAAGAAGCCCGATCCCCGTTAGCGGTCACTTCCCACCCCTCCCCAGCCTCTGGCAACCATTAACCTACTTTCTGTCTGTGGACTTGCCTGTTCTGGATGTTTCATATAAATAAATTCATACAACACATAGTTTTTTTGTGTCTGGCTTCTCTCACTGACCCTGGTGTTTTCAAGGTCCATCCAACGTTGTAGCAAGTGTCAGCACTTCACTGCTTCTTATGGCTGAGTAATATTCCAGGGTGTGGATGGACCACCTTTTAAAATCTACCTGGTTGTTTTTTTTTTTCTTAATGTAAAACTTCCTTCTCTCCCTCCACCCCACGTTATAAAATTAATACATAATCCCTTCAGAACATTTGGAAACTGAATATGTGAAGAAAAAGCCAAAGCACATAATCCTGCCCCCGAAAGGGTTAATATTTTTAGGCTTTATTTATACATGTGTGTTGGTACTGCAGCATTCAACCTCAGAACAACTGAGGCATAGACAAGTGGCTTACTCGAGGACACGGCAAAGCCATGGTACATATTTGTTTAAAGATGTTTCTCCATGTATTTATTACTTTTTAAATATTTATTTATTTGGTTGCGTGGGGTCTTAGTTGCAACAGGCAGGCTCCTTAGTTGTGGCATGTGAACTCTCAGCTGCAGCATGCATGTGGGATCTAGTTCCCTGACCAGGGATCGAACCCAGGCCCCCTGCATTGGGATAGAGGAGTCCTATCCACTGTGCCGCCGGGAAGTCCCTCCAAGTATTTGTTTTATATACAAATTTAAAGAATGACATTAGGACAGTAGTGTATATACTATTTTGTGCCGGTTTTTCTTTTCTATTCAGTTCATTGGTGGGGTAGCCTGCTTTGTCTAGCACCTAAACAAACACATGAGCCGTGGTCTGGTGTTTGCATTATGTGTCTGTGCTCATAAAAGTGAAACGTATACTACACGTGTCTAGCGATATCTGCTTGGCGTGAAATGGAATGTTAGCATTCCTCCTCCAAATGTATTTGTTTTCTAAAAAATTTTTTTGTTAAAAAAAATTTTTTTTTTAATTTTTATGTTTATTTTGTCTGTACCACGTGTCTTGCAGAATCGTAGTTCCCTGACCAGGGATTGAACCCGGGCCACGGCGGTGAAAGTGCCGAGTCCTAACCATTGGACCACCAAGGATCTACCCCCCAAATGTATTTCTAAAAATTTATTTTTTAGAGACATAGGAAGATCTAGGGACTTCCCTGGCAGGCCAGTGGTTAAGACTCTGTGCTTCCACTGCAGGGGGGCACGGGTTCGATCCCTGCTCGGGGAACTAAGCCGCAAGCCACGTGGTGCAGCCAAAAGATAAAAAAGACATAGGAGGATCTATTTTTCTGTCCATCTCTATCTTTTATGCATCAGACTAGCCCATAAGCGGAAGCTGGAGGGGAGTTTTAGGAAAGCAGAGGAATGTGAAGAACAGTTAGAAATGAGCTGGCCTTGGGTCATCTGAAGGCCAGTGCCAGAGGTCCTCCTGACCTTACTTAGGGACAGATGCCTGTGATTCCCAGCCCCAGCCCTTTGTGAGATCTGCACCTGTCTGCAAAGACTGGAAAATGATTAGTGAGTTGTTCTCAAGTTAATTTGAAAATTCTGAGACTGAGTTCTTCCTGCTTTGCATAGGACACCTTTTAATTAAATGACAGTGATTATAGTTTTCTGTCCTAACATTTTGTTATGAAAACTCTCAAATGTAGAAAAGTTGAAAGGACTGTATGGTGAACCGTCAAATATACTTCCTGTCTGGATTCCACAACTGTGAAGTTTCTTAACATATAGATGGCATTTAAAAAAGTCCCCCTAAGGACCCTCCTACACTGCTGGTGGGAATGTAAATTGGTGAATTGGTGTACCACTGTGATGAACAGTACGGAGTTTCCTTAAAAAGCTAAAAATAGAGTTAACCATATGATCCAGCAATCCCACTCCTGGGCATATATCCAGAGAAAACTCTAATTTGAAAATATACATGCACCCCAATGTTCATAGCAGCACTATTTACAATAGCCAAGACATGGAAGCAACTTAAATGTCCATCGGCAGATGAATGGATAAAGAAGATATGGTACATATATACAACGGGATATTAGCCATAAAAAAGAATGAAATAATGCCATTTGCAGCAACATGGATGGACCTAGAGATTCTCATACTGAGTGAAGTAAGCCAGACAAAGACAAATAACATATGATATCACTTATATGTGAAATCTAAAATATGCTACAAATGAACTTATTCACAAAACAGAAACAGACTCACAGATTTAGAAAACAAATTTATGGTTACCAAAGGGAAAAGGGGGTGGGGGAGGGGTAAATTAGGAGTTTGGGATTAGCAGATACAAGCTATTATATATAAAATAGATAAACAACAAGGTCCTACCGTATAGCACAGGAAACTATATTCAATATGCTGTAATAAACCATAATGGAAAAGAATATGAAAAAGAATATATATATATTTATGTATGTATACACATTAAAACTGAATCATTTCGCTGTACACCAGAAACTAATATAACATTGTAGATCAACCATACTGGAATTAAAATACAAAAAAAAAGGAACTTGAGAAAAAATTATAAAAAGTCCCCCTAAGCAAAATTGGAAAGCTGACAACCTATTTAGGTCCCCCAATTAAAAAAAAAAAAAAAAATTCCAGAGTCTGTGAAATCCAAACACCTGGAATTCACTGTCTAACAGGGTTAACTGGGAAGTAGAGAAGAAAAAGGCTTGGGATAGGGGGATCCCCATACAATTGCACTTTTGAGTCTATATTACTGCTACCAGATTACATTTCTGTCTTTCCCACGGGTTAGGGAGTTCCTTGGGAGCAGTTACTGGTTCCTACTTTTTAAGTTAAATTTTAACTGCTTGAGGGAATATCTGAATATGGCCCCATGACGATGTAAATCACCCTAGAGCAGATTAAACTCCTGACCAACTACACTTTTTACCAACGTGGATCCCTCCTCTCCACAAAGATTTAGTTTACTCAGTTTGGGGACGGCCTTGTTCTGCGCATTGCCACAGGTATGGGCTCTTAGAAACCAGGATATTTGCTCTACGTTCCTTTCCATAACGGTATTGTTCAGAATTCTGGACCACTCTGCAGCTCTCCACATGGCTTGTAGGGGAATCATTCCATGACAGTACATGTAGATCTACCCCCTTTTCAACCGCTACATAGTTAAAAGTATTCCAGAGTACCCTGTGCTACAAGCTATCTATATAATCTGGAAACAATTGTGTACAGCGCTGCAGCCGCATACTTGAACCAGGCAAGCTCCACGCTCCGGACCCTTTCTCAGGGTACAGGACCTCCAGGAATAGAGCGTAGATGCACTCGCCACGTTACTGGGAAATATCGAATTGTCCGATTTACATTCCTGCAGACGAAATGGGGGCGTGCCCAGCCTACTGCCTGGTATACAATTAATAATCATGATGATGATGATAATGGCAAACCTTAATTAAATGCTCACTTCGCGAAGTCACATGGTCAAAGGCTTTACGTGCCTCCTCTCACCAATTCGCGCAAACTTCCCAGGAGAGGGGCCGACGGTGAGGGGTTGTATCGCCGTCATATCCATTTCACAGGCGAAACTGCGGCCCAGCGAGGTTACTTCGCTGGAGGCCAACCACAGTGAGGCATGTGGGCCCAGCTGAGCTTTGGACCTAAGTCAGGAGGCACCAAACTCCTTGCCTCCCTTACGTTTTAGGGAAGTCGGCGAAGGTCACCTAGCTTTACCCTGAAGGCCTGGCGCCTTTGCAAAGTTTTGTCGATTGCAACGGAAATGAACTTGGAATTTTTTTGGGGGGGAGGGGGGAAGGGGAGGCAGGGGCTCTTGCTGCTTGACTTTTTTTTCTTTTTTCTGCTTGACTTTTATTTCACCAGTTCTCAGTTCTCCTCCTTTGCAAATTGAGTTACGTTGGAGCTATGTTTCCTAACTCGGGACTTTGCGAATTGGAGAACGCTGAACCCAATTTCCGGCTCTGGGTCTCGAACCCCCTCTTCGAGCCTGCCTGGCGCGGTGCTGATGTTGTGCTGGATCTCACGTACTCAGCTGCCGCCTGATAACCAGGGCGGGGCCCGGACCGTGATTGGCACCTGCCCCAGCCAGTCCGCGCCTGGGGCTGACCCCGTAAGCCAATATTCTCTTGCCCCCGTGCGGTCGTTGGGCGGTCCCCGAGGCGCCCTTGTCAATCTGAGGCCTAGCGCCGTCCTGTTGGTCGCGGCCTCTTGTCTGGCGTGCGCAGCCTGCAATGAGAACCAAGCCGGTCAGCGGGCACGTGGGTGGGCGCCGCCGTGTCCTAGCCGGCCGGCCAGTGGCGAGGCGAGACCGGCGCCTGCGCCCGCCCAATCGAGGCGCGCAGGGGGCGGGCCGTGCGGTGTTGGTGGGCCCCGCGGAGGGGAGGGGCGGAGCTGTCAGCGGCAGCCAATGGGTGCGCGGGCGTGGGCTCGGTGGCCAATGGCAGCCGGGGCGGAGCTGGCGAGCGGCCTTATAAGCCCCGCCCGGGACGCTCGCGGAGGGCTCGGCCGCCAGCGACCGAGCGGGGCCCGGCCCGAGCAGGGCCTGGGGGTGCGACGCCGAGGGCGGGGGAGCGCGCGCCGCAGCTCCGGACCGGGCCGCGCGCGCCGCCTCAGGTGAGCCCGCGGGGAGGCGGCCGCCGCGTCCGAGCGCGGGCCCCGTCGCCGCCGCCGCCCCCGCGCCGCGCCTGGGGCTGCGGGCGGGCGGGCGCCCGGGACTCGAGGCCCAGGCCTCGGGCGCGGCCTGCTCGGGCCGCGGCCGCAGTGCTTTGTCCCGGCCCGCGAGGCGGTTGGGGGCGTTAACCGCCCGGCCCCGGGCGCTTGCCGGGCCTCGGGCGGGGGCGGCGCGGCCGGACAATGGCGGGGCCGGGGGCGGGAGGGGGGGGGCGCCCAGCCCGGGCCGGGGGCGCGCGGGGGCTGGGCCGGGGCGTCCCCTCCGGCCCCGCACAAAAGATGACAGCGTGGGTGGCCCGGCCCGGCTGGCCCTGCCTGGCGGGGCCCTCACCTTCCATTATTCACAACAATCCTAATAATTAAAAGAAATAATAATAGTAAAGAGAAAGAGAGAGAGATATCCCAGGCCCTGGGTGAAACCCGCCTCCATTTCCGGCCCCTTGGGCACTGGTGGGGTTAACGGGGCGCTTCCCAGCGGTGTCCCCCGAAATGTCCATCACTGCATCCCACCCCACTGCCCGAGTCAACCGCCGTGCCATCGCGGCGTCCAAACTCGCACCCCATTTCCCTGAGCCCCCCCAAAATAAGCATGCAATCAGAATTTCCTATAAAAAAATTATCCACTTGATATGCACATAGCAGTTTCCAGACGCGTGCCCCCACGGCCTTCCCCTCTCTGCCCGATCGCCATCTCGAAGGCCCCTTCTATGTAGAAATAAATCCTGGTGTCGCTCCCGCGGGGACCCCTTGGGCTGTCCTCTCCAGCCCCGTGGGATCTGGGGGACGGATTCATTCTGAAAGGGACCTGCCCCAGATCTGCAAGGGCCTGGGTCTCCGCCCAGTGGGCGCAATGACACCAGGCAGAATGGGGTGCGCGTCTGCCGGGGCCAGGGTGGAAGGTTTTATAGGGGATTTTTTTCCCTTGGGGTCTGGGGAGACGTGGACTGCTTCTTGGTGTGTCCCATCTGTTTGGTTGGGGGAGGATGCTTTTGTTTTAATGATTCAGGTGCACCTGGGAACTGTTTCCCGAGTTATGAAACTAGTGAGAAGGTTGTTCTGTGCAATGGAGCCCAACAATCCTGTGATATGTAAAGAGTGTGTCCTTTTCCATGTGTTTCTGTCCGTGGCATTTATTCAGCAAGCTCCCGTGGCTCCCACTGGCTGCCAGCGCTGTCTTAGGGTCTGAGGTTGCTTGCCTCACCCCTTTGCCTCAGCAGCCATTTATCCGGCTGTCCCCAGGCTGGAGAAAGCCCCTAAAAGGGGCTCACTCCATGACTCCTCTGGGCTTTCCGCGCTGCCGTGCAAGAGCCGGTGACTCCCCTAATTCTCCAATAATAGCTTCCTTATGAGGCGTCGGGAGGGTTTGTCAACTCCCCGGTCAGCTTTTCCTCACCACCCTCGCAAAAGCAGTGGGCAGCCTCTGTGGTCTTTGTAGTTTGCTTTTTGGAATCCCAAAGGACAGACTGTAAAAGTCTGGAGTCAACTTGTGATCATCTGAGGGGAGGGTTTCTGAAACTCGCTGGCCCTCTTTCCGTGTTTCTGATTGGACGCTTGGCAAACGTTGGTGCTCCCCTTTTGTGCCGGGGGCACCTCCGCGGTCAGACCGCCCTGCCCTGGGGGAGGTCACCTCCGCGAGCAGAGGTGCAGTTGCATAAATGCTCCCAGGTTTTGCGGTGATTCAAGCAGATACTGTGTCACGCGCTGTGTGTGCATGTGTGTGTGTGTGTGTGTGTGTGTGTGTGCGCGCGTGCGTGCGTGTGCGCGCGCGCGCGATTGTGTGTCGTTGTCGAGACAATTTCTATACAGGTCTTAGTAACAATTGTTTTTCTCGCATTTTCTAATCCTTGCCACTTTGGGGAGTGGGCTGCTAAGGAGGTGTTAAGGAGCTTAAAGGTGTGGCTGATCAGTCATTTAGGACCCCGCCCTGCCTTTGTTGTACTTTTCTGTCTCCTAGTAAAGACCCTTCCCCAGTGCCTCTGGGGTGGTCGGGTGGCCCTCCATGCCCCTCTCTCCCCGCCTGGCTGCTCTGCTATACTTGACCCTGCATTTCCCCTCCTCCTCTGTAGCGTCTTGCCCCTGCCCTCCTGAGCCCCGCCCCTTCCCCTGGCCCGGCCCAGCCGGGGCCTCAGCCCTGGGGAGCCCATCTGTTCCTTGGTTCCATCTGACACTCACCTGGCCTGTGGACATTGAGTTTTGAGCACTGGGGCAGGTTGCAGGAAGCCCCTAACTTGAGGGGGCTTTGGGTCTAGTGGGGGAAAGGGAGAGATGGGTGTCCCGAGGTGTGGGCACAACTGTGCTGGCGGTGTGGTGCCCACTGCCCCAAGGGGCCTGGCTCGGAGTGGGCAGCACGGGGTGAGAGGGGTGAGGGCCGAGGTGTGGGCAAATGACCATTTCCGGCTGTCTCTCTTCCCGGGATCTGGAATTGTGGGGGGCAGGTTCAGAGCTGTGAGACCCTGCGCCAGTCACTTGCTCAAGAACAAAGCTGGGCGGGGGGGCAGTCACTAAACCTTCCCAAGCCCACTGGGCAGGGGCTGGGGGAAGGGCGCAGAAAGCAAAGGAACTGCGGGCAGACTGCACGACTGTGAGGTCACCCCCTCCGCCCCACCCCATGCTTCTCTGCCAGTTCCCGGGGGGTTCCTGGCTGCGCTCCAGGTACCTGTCCCCCCACCGCCCGGGCTGCTCAGTGGGACCTCACCCCCACAGCTCTGACCTGCCCTGCCCCGGTCCCTCCACTTCTGGCTGAGGACACCGGACGGAGGAGAGGGGCTGAACCTGGACTCCTTTCTGACCTGTGTTCTTGTTGGTGCCCCTGGATTCCTGTCCTTGACTCCATTCCCCAAACAGAGTCTGAAAGATCCGGGTTCACATCCCTCCTCTGGGGCATGACTCTGGGCCTTGCTTTCCTCATCTGTAAAATGGGTATATAAGAGCCCATGCTGGGTCATTGAGGGAGTCAAAGGGGATGAGAGTCACTGTGGCTTCACACAGTGACAGGGTGCTCTGAACCTGGCGCTGATTTCTTACTAACGTCAGGTCCCTTCCTACTCTGCCCCATTCACGTTCAGGGCTGGGTCGTTCTCTGTGGGGGGTCTGTCCCGGGCACTGTGGGGTGTGGAGCAGCATCCCTGGCTCCCACCCTGTTGATGCCAGGAGCAGCCTTACCCCCACAGTTGTGACAACCACCGATGTCCCCAGACATAGCCCAGTGTCCCCTGGAGGGTGCAGTTGCCCCCAGGTGGCCCTCTCTCACTTAACCTTTAAGCCCCCTTTAAGCCCCCTTTAAGCCCATGGCAGCCTGATATTTGGCCATGACCCTGATTGACCTCAAGTTCCAGGTCCGTTTGTCCCTTTCCTCCCCTCCCCCGTCTAAAAGGGAGGGGCTCATATTTGCAAACTATGTCTGGCGCACACTCCTCGGCCTGGCTGTCCAGGTCTTTCCTACTCTGTCTCCTGGAGGAGAGGTGCTCACCTGCAAACGTGCCCACCACGGGCCGTCAGGCGTGGTGTGGGGGTCTCCCGAGCCCCTGCAGGGCCCCCCACAGGCCATGTGGAAACATGCTCCCGGGATCTGGAAGCGTGGTGGGCAGGTTTAGCGCTGTGTGACCCCTGCCTGTCCATCGGCTTTAACAGTTTGCTTCAAGTCGGCTTTGAGGTGACTCGCCCCTTTCATCTTCCCTCTTCATGAGCAATGATGCCTGAGGTCACGGGACTGTTACTGTGCCGGGTGCAGGTACTTTTACATAATGAAATGAATTTAACTACAATACTTAAAAAAGCCTGTGCCACCTCAAGACTAAGGCCTGAGCGGATCCATGAACTGATGATTGTGGGGTTGGATGGATTTTTTTTTTTAAGGCGATCATATGTTTTATTTATTTATTTATATTTATTGATTGATTGAGTTTTGCCTGCATTGGGTCTTTGTTGCTGCACGTGGGCTTTCTCTAGTTGAGGTGAGCGGGGGCTGTTCTTCCTTGCAGTGCGCAGGCTTCTCATTGAGGTAGCTTGTCTTTGTTGGGGAGCACGGGCTCTAGCTGTGGGGGCTTCAGTAGTTGTGGCACACGGGCTCACTAGTTGTGGCTCGTGGGTGCTAGAGCGCAGGCTCAGTAGTTGTGGCGCATGGGCTTAGTTGCTCCGCGGCATGTGGGATCTTCCCAGACCAGGGCTCGAACCCGTGTCCCTGCATTGGCAGGTGGATTCTTAAGCACTGCGCCCCCAGGGAAGTCCCATGGATTGGTTTTTGAGTTTACTCCCTGCTTTGATTTGTTCTGGGAGCATCTTGGGGGCTGGATAAGGCGTCCTGACTAATCTGTCAGTTCTCACTATTGCTCCCTCAAGGGACTTTTAAAAACTTGAAAAACGGTCTTCCTTTGCTCAGACCCTCCAGTGGCTTCCTGTTGTCCTTGGGAAAGGCTGCAGACCCTTTCCATGGCCTCCCTGTTCTGTCCTATGAGGTGCTCTCCACACCACCCTCCCCCCCCAAGCCCCGTGCCTGCTCCCTTCAGTCGAAACCACTTTACCTGCCTACTTTTCCCCACCTCAGGGCCTTTGCACTTGCTGTTCCCTCTGCCACAGTGTTGTCCCCTCAGGTCTCTTTGTCACTCAGGTCTCGGCTCAGAGAGGCCATCCCTGACCTCACTGCCCAAATTCACCCTTCCATCCACTCTCTCTCCCCAACCTGCCTTTTATTCTTTGCATTCAGCACTACCAGAAATTTGTATCAATCTGTTTATGTACTTATTGTCCATCTCATCCACTAGGGCAGCAGCTTTTCCTGTAAAGAGTTAGAAAGTAACTATTTTCCGCTTTGTAGGTGGGACTGTCTCAGACCTGACCTCTCTGCTCTGCTGTTGTAATACAAAAGTACAGAAACCAACAACTGTGCCTTTGTTCCCATAAAACTTTATTTATGGACACAGAAATGTGAATTTCACATACTTTTCACATATGATGAACTATTTTTCTTCTTTTGATTTTTTTTTTCCCCCCATCAAACCATTAAAAACCGTCAGAACCATTCTGGGCTTGTGGGCCATACGGAAACAGGCAGTGGGCTGGATTTGACCTGTGGGCCATAGTGTGGGAGCACCTGCAGTAGGGTGTGAGGTTCCCGCTGTGGGAGCGACATCTGTCTTGGTCGCTGTGTGTATCCCCAGCACCTCAGGCAGTTCCTGCCCGCATCGGGTGTTCAGTAAGCATTCATTTGTTGGATGAATGAATTTCCATCTTTCCTGCATCCAAGTATTTAGAATCATACTCTGTATGTTAAAAAACGGATCCTGGATTGTTTTGAGGAAATTTAAAGTGCAGGGAATATAAGAAAATGCTATGATCCCATTCACCAAAACAATCTCAAAATTGAGAAAAGAGTAGATGTAGGGACTTCCCTGGTGGTCCAGTGGTTAGGACTCTGCGCTTCAGCTGCCGGGGGTGTGGGTTCCATCCCTGGTCGAGGAACTAAGATCCCTCGTGCCACACGGTGCGGCCAAAAAAAAAAAAGTAGATGTAAACAGGGGCAAATACTTCATTGCTGGCAGTGCCCCACCTTTCCGTGATGCCCCCTTTGTATTGCACCTGTGCAGGCAGCAGAAGATTGAGGAGTGTTCTGGGCCTAAGGAGTTTGTTTTGACCTCACAGAAGCTGAGGGTTTAAAAGGAAGACACTGTTTCCCAATCCTCTTGTTTTGTAAGCATCTGGCCCATCCTCTTTACCAACACCAGCGCCCCTTCCGAAGGGGCAGCGGAGTCCTGAGAGGAGGTTGCTGCAGCCTTCCGGCCGCTGGCCTGCCCGGGAACACTCGTGGAGAGATGGCTCTCGTGTGTGTGACAGTTGAGCTTTGTGGGGTGAGTGGATGGGAGACGGCTGTGGGGCAGTGCGCCGGCCTGTGTCGGGAGCGGGACTGTGCCGACCTCGTGCCCTTGGCCTTGCTCCCCACCGTGGACACTGGCTGACGAGTGATTTCCCAGCCAGGCAGATTGTTAGCGTCTTAGATCTGGGTCTGTCCCAGGAGTGTTCTGACTTGTCAAGGAAGCATACCGTTAATTTACGGTCATGCCTTCTCTAGCTGATTGAAATAAACAACCTGGAGAGGATTACTCAGAACTTCTTGGCTTTCCAAAGTTGCTGTCCTTTTTTTTTTTTTGCTGGTCTCTGTCTTTCTTTGTTCCTCCTCCATCTCCCCCTTCCTCCTTCCTTCCCTCCCCTCTTTTCTTTTCTCATCCCACCTCAGTGGCTCCCGTGGACCCGAGGGCATTGATGAAAAGTTTGCTTTGCCGTCTTTGCCCCACGGGAGGCCTGTAGCTCTGGTGAAGCGGAGTCACTCTGGGCCTCGGGTGTGTTTTGTTCAGTGGACAAAGAATAAGAATCAGAAAGCAAGGCGCCAAGGGCTGCTGCACCCCGAATGGGTCTCTGGGTACAGAGCGGAACCAGAGCTAATGTGGGTTTGGCCCCGGCTGCCAGCACTAGCGATCACGGCTCCTATTCTCAGATGAACCTGTACAGCGAGCTGTGAAGAGGTGATCTGCGGGTGGGGCGGCAGGATCTGTCCCAGGACCCACTTCCCTCCTGTGTTTGCAGTTGCACCCAAGTGACGGCACCTTCTGGGCAGGTAGGGGTGGAGGTGGGCCCACCTTCATGGTTTCGTGGCTGCTCGCTCCAGTCTCGGGAGAGAACGTGGAGAGAAGTGATTCGTGGAGGATGAGCTGGCAGGGGATCCGGAATTGTGCTTTGTGCGGAAGGAGAGCAGGGATCCCGGAGGCCTCCTTTGAGCAGGAGCCAGCCTGAAGCCGCCAGCCGGCGCAGTGACGGCGACAGGGCTGTGCCGGGGGTGCCCCGGACCACGCGTCGGGTGGAGAGGGGCCGTGTGCTGGGTGGCCCACTTGGGAAGGCGGCAGCCTGGGAGCTGCCTCCAGGATGCATGCAGGACCCTGGCCAGGCAGCTGGACTGGGAGTTGCCGCTGGCCCCTTCAGATCCCACTCTTTGCCCGTTCTGTCGTTTATTTTATTTCTTATTTTTTTGGCCACACCGCTCGGCTGTGGGATCTTAGTCTCCTGACTAGGGATTGAACCCGGGCCCCTGGTATGGAAGCGTGGAGTCCTAAACACTGGACCGCCAGGGAAGTCCTCCGTTCTGTGCTTTAAACCCCCCTCCATCAGAAAGGCTAGCATCCGCGGGCCAGCTTCCTACCTTGGCCCTGGAGCTGCATGGATCTGATTATCTCTGCCACGGGTCGGGAGAGAGCCTTGCTGTCTCCAGCTTGCGTGTGAGTGAAGTCCCTGGAGTTGAAACTCCGGCTTCCCTGCTTCGTTCCAGCTCCTACCCCCAAGGAAGAGGAGGGAGCCGGTGAAGAAAGCGAGCTCTCTGACACCCTCTCGGGAAGGAAGGCTCTGGTTTGCCCGCCTCCTCGTGTCCTGGCTGCTCCATGGGCAACCTGAGCCCATTCTGAGCTGGAGACTGAGGGGCAGCGCTGTCCTCGAGAAATGGGCTTCTCTGCACGTCCAGACCCCCGTGCCGGGCCCCACGGAAGGAAGGGTGGTCAGCCGGCCGGTGGACAAGCTGCGGCTGGGGTGTGTGGCGTAGGTAGATCCAGGCTGGCTGCGGCGGGGAGCAGGGGTGGAGTGGCCTCTGTAAATGCCCAGCCATGCTGTCCGCCAGCCTTGAGGTGAAGATAGGAAATCGGGAACCGCCAGCAGGCCTCCCATGTGGCTCTCGGCCAGGTGGTCAGGAGCTTGGTTGCGCGATCCACCAGGGCTGAGTTTGCAGCAGATCCGCCGCCGTCGGGCGTGTGCCGAGCCCGGGCCTATCAGTGCGTCTGCTGTCACCCAGCGGAGAGCGCCAGTCGTCTGGCCCGCATGCACGAGGCCAGCGGCTCAGTGTCTCTTGCCCACAGCGGGTCCCAGCCTGTGATGAAAGCCTAGAGCCGGGATCCCGAGAGCAGTGGGGACGGCAGGGCCTGGGGGAGCAGAACTGCCGGGACAGATGCAAACCAAACACAGGGCCGGGGCCGTGCTTGCTGGCTCGGGTGGTGGCCCGGGAGCGGCAGAAGAGTTGCCACCTGAGCCGAGCCTTGTCGTCATGGGTGAGGTGAACAGCAGGCAGAGGAGCAAGGACTTGGAGGGGACACTCAGCGCACTGCCTGGGATACCCTCGCGGAGGAAGCAGGGGAAGCCGGGGTAGCCCTCCAGTCTGTCTCTCGGGCAGCTTTGGGGCCCCCCTGTGCCAGGCTCCAAGGGGTAAAGTGGAAGGGGCCAGCAGCTCTGCCCTCAAGGAGCGTAGAGTCTAGTCAGCAAGGCCAGACCAGAGGTGTTCAAGTCACGTGGGAGCCACGGACGGCTGCCCAGATATTGGCTCTGGTGTGCTGACGACTAGATCCCAAGTTTTCTAGGACAGCCCCTCTTCAAATGCTCCTGCCCTGCCTTTTTAAAAATATATTTTTAATTGTATAATAATATTCATATACCATAAAATTCATCCTTTTAAAGGGGACAGTTCAGTGATTTTTAGAACATTTACAGAGTTGTGCAACCATCACCTTTATCAAATTCCAGGACATTTCCCTCACCCCAAAAGGAAACCCCATACCTGTTTAACAGTCACTCACCATTCCCCGTCCTCCTTGGCAACCACGAACCCACTCTCTGTGTCTGTGGATCTGCCTGTTCTGGATGTTTCATGTGAATGGAATCAAACACTGTGTGTCCTTCTGTGTCTGGCTTCTCTCACTGAGCATCGTGTCCTCAAGGTCCGTCCACATGGTAGCGAGTGTCAGGGCTTCTCTCCTCTTCACGGCAGAGTGATGTGCCCGTGTGTGGGTGGACATGCTGTGTATCCACTACCTGCTGTGGGGATCTAGTAGTTTCTACGTTTTCCTGCCCCTTCTTTTCCCCCCGCCCCCCGCACTGGAGTTCCAGAATTCCAGGGCTGTGGCGTGCAGAATGCTCATCCAGTCGGCCCCCAGCAGAGGCAGCACCAAAACCCTCTGTGAGGCTACAGCCTGAGGGCTGGGGTGGGGAGGGGTCGGAGAGGGAGGCCAGAGTCAGGAGGCCCGACCGTCAGGCGTGCTGCCCCAGCTCACCTGCAGGAGGCGCTCAGGCCGCCCTTTGCATGCGCAGGTTCTGGACTCCAGCGTTCACCAGTGATCCTCACCTCTCTGCCCTCCGTTGCCTCCAGCTGGTTCTGGGCAGGGCCCCCAGGGGGTGGGCTGTGCTGGCCTAGCCTCGCTTGGTGGCTCGGTCCCCTGTAGTACCTCTCTGTGCGTCCGCTCCGCGGAGCAGCGTGGCTCCGGCCCCCGCCTCCTGGGCTTGTCTGTTTCCTGTGCGTTCTCCTCCCGGTGGGCAGCGCTGGGGCTCCCTGCCCCAGAGTCCACCAGGGCCAGAAAGGGGGTGTCCTGTTTGCTGCCTGCCCCCCTGCTGGCCTGATTGGCTGAGTGTGGTCCAAGCCCTGAGCGGGCTCCCCGAGAGCTTCACGTGGCTCGGCATTAGACTACACGTGCCCTCCTTTCCAAGCCCCACCCCCCCGCAAGCCCCCACGTGTCTGGCCAGTAGGTTTGAACGCGAGCTGCTTCCTGGGCCACTTCCCTTCCCTGGTCTGCCCGGCCCCGGCACGGTTGTGGGTTGTACCTTAGAAGGCAGCCACCGGGTTGTGAACATCCCCACAGAGCCACCAAGCAGAGTTCTGCAGGTGATGGCTCCTGCCCAGGCATCCAGCATCCTCAGTGGATAAAGAGGCAGCCGGCTGCCCCCTTGCCCTCCAGGGGAAGTGCCGTCACCATGCTGGGCCATTTGGAAATGCAGCTGGGCTCTCCGGGGACCGTGAGGGGACAGATGGGGTGTGGCCTCATAGCAGGGCAGAGCCCAGCCAGCTCTGGTCCTCCCACTGGTGTTGAGGACAGTGACGTGTGTGAGAGACTTGCTGTCCCCTTAGCAGAGGATACGGGAGACCCGGGGGGGGTCCCAAGTGCCAGGGAGCTGCTCGTGGCACCGGGAGGACACCAGGGGAGACACAGGTGGACGCTAACGGAATGTCACCTGGTGAAACGTCAGGCTCTGTACGGTGCCCCCCGCCCCTCCCCGCCAGGCACCAAAACAAACTCCAGTGGATCTAAGACCTGAATGTGAGAACTGAGATGACAAAACCCTCAGAAGAAAACAGGCGAAAGTGTAAACCGACAGCTTTTCTAAGGCAGTGCTGCCCAGTAAAGACGCAAAGCAAGCCCCATGTGTCCTTTAAAGTTTTCTAGAAGGTGAAAAGAAGCGGGGGAAATTAATTTGAGTAATGTATTTTATTGAACCCAGTATACCCAAAATGTTATCATTTCAACGTGTAATCATTATAAAAGTTGTTAATGAGTTATTTTCCACTCTTTTTTTAAAATTTTTTTTTGTGGCGCTGTCTTTGATATCCTATGTGCATTTCACACCTAGCGCTGGTCCTGGGTGAGCTGAGTGCTGTGTTGGGGCCGGGAATGCTATAAAGGGGATGCCTGGTGCTCAGTGGAGGCTGGGCCCCGCCATCCCCCCATCGCATTCCCGCCTGCCTGCCCAGCCCATCAGAAGTTATGGATCTGTTAGCCTCTAGCTGGGGAGACGAGACAGTCGCAACATGAAGCAGCTAGGGCCATGTGAGGGGCCAGTGCACCAGCCTGGCCTGCAGGATGTCAACTGGAGGGCCAGCCCCAGTGGGCAGGGTGGTGTGGCTGTGGCCTCAATCCTTCCTGTGGAGCCTTGTACGCAGCCTCTCATCTTTAACGGGAGCTTGAAACCTTGGCCTGGCTGTGAAGGCTGATGGGTCCTGTGGCTGAGCTCAGGGCAGTGCGTTTGTGGCATGGATGCTGGCCGTTCTGGGGGGCTCTGAATTTGGGACCTGAGATGTTTCTGTGAAGGGACTTGCAGGAACTTGGGATGCTTCTTTGGCCACAGGAAAGCTGAGACCTGTGTACAAGCATAGTTTGGAAATAACATCCCACAGCTGCAGACGGTCTTAAATGGCCTGAGGTCTCAAGGTACAATGGCCAGTGGGGTCGGCAGTTGGAGGCTGGTACCCACGTGCCTGGCCTGCCTGGGCTCAGAGCCCGCCTCTGCTGGGTGTGTGTCCTTATCTCCAAAATGGGGATGACAGTGGAGATCTCTGCTTCAAGGGTGGATGAGATTAACTGAGTTAATCCGTGAAAATCCCTGAGTGAAGTAGTTCCCACCCTGGGGGTAATTCTGTCCCCAGGGGACACTGGGCAGTGTCTGGGGACATCTGTGGTTGTCACAACCTGGGGGGGGCTCCTGGCATCAGGGGGGGGACTGGGGCAGTTGCTCAGCACCCCACAGCGCCCAGGACAGCCCTGCATGGAGAGTGACCTGGCTCTGATGTCCCAGTGTCTCCCTGGCCCAGGGAGAGCGTTCAGAGACTACAGGGGTGATTTTTCTCTGGGCTTCTGTCTTTCCTTGAATGTGAATCAAGATGTTGCAAGAGGAGTTTCTGAAATCACTCTGCATTCCAGAATAGTCCATGGTTTTTACGCTGCTGTTCCATGTTTGTCCAGGGAAGAGAGTTGGGGAACAAGCAGGGTTATTAGAAGGCACCTTGAAAATAAGCTGGTTTCTTCTTCTCCTGGAGCTTCTTTATTTTAAAGGGGTGGGTCAGAGGGTTTGGCTGGGGTTTTGTGGACCATGCTGCCAGGGTGGTGGTCCTGGGGGTGGCTGGACTGGAGCAGCCAGTCCAGAGCTCAGAGCCCCGCGGCCTGTTCTGCATGCCTCGTTCGGGGTCCTCCTCTGGTGACTTGGGGTCTGCTGTGGGCCACCTGCTGGAAGACCGTGGTCCTGGGGTGAGCGGTGCTCCAGGCCCTCGCCAGGGCCCTGGCGGGACAGTGGAGTTTGCCGATCAGCTCCGGGTGGGGAGGAGGACTGGGTTAGGTGTCCTCCGTGCGGCCGCCGAGACAGGGGGACCCGGAGCTGCTGCCTTGGGTTCCAGCACCTGTGCTCCCGAGGCCCTGTGTGTGTTAATTTGGCCTTTAGCCAAAAGAAGGCCTGAAAACTTTGGATCGACCAAGCTGCAGTGGCTGTTTTCCTAACAAGCCTGCTAGAGGGATATTCACTGTAAAAATAATTTATCCTCCCGGTGTAAAAACCAGCAGTTACTGGAGGCAAAACCAAGACAGTGAAGGCTGCTTGTGGTCCCTGCTGAGCCCCTGACGTGTGTCCAAGTGGTGTGGAATTCGTGAGGGTCTCTGTGTGCTCCTGGGGTCCAGCGGTCGGCTCGGGGGTGATAGGACCCCGAGAGGCTGATGCAGTAGTCGGGGATGCAAGGACCCTAGTGTGGGACCTGCGTTGCGGCCCTGTGACCGACAGGCAGGGGTCCTGTCACACAGGCTGGGAGCCTGGGAGGGCTGGGACCCCAGCGTGGCTGGGATTGGTCAAGGGCGAGGGAGTGGGCGTTGCTAAGTGACCCACCCCGCGCCGCACAGGGGAGAGAGCCTGAACCCACTCTCCCCTTCGTCTGCCTGCAGCGTCGGCTGAGAACGTTTGTCCGCCAGACCCGTGGTTTCGTCTGAGCCCTGCCGGGCTCGGGGCTCAGCCTGTGAACTTGGGTCGGGACTGTGGAGATGGGCCTGGCTAGAATGGGTGTCTCGGGCACCTGCCAGAACCCTCGGCTGTCTGCCTCCATGGATCTGCATTCGGGATGTCCCCGCTGGGTGTGGAGTGGCTCCACGCCCCTCCCCTGGGGTAGGGAGCTCCTCGCCTGGGTCCCCTAAGTGCCGGTGTCGCACCCTCAGGTGCTCACCCCCTTGCAGCTATCGGCGGAGGCTGGCACGGGAGGCATTGATGGCAAATAAAGGCTTCCCTGGAAAGCGGGGCTGCGCTGGGGTCCCCTAGTGCTGCCTTACAGGGACCCCCCCCCCCACCAGCCGTCTGGGCGCTCAGGAAGGCCAGGGGACTTTGGGGGTGACCAGCCTCTCCACAGCCTCCAGGGCTCTGCCGGGCCTCTGCCCCAGGCAGCAATTGGTTTGGAGTCTAGAGCCAGAGCTCAGAATGGGACCCGAGCTCCCGAACCCTGTCACTGCCACCGACTTGGGGCCTCGGTGTCCTCTCCCGCTCTCCTTGTTAGGTGCCAGTGAGCTGTAAACGGGGCACGTATGTTAATAAGCGCTCGGCTCGCACTCCAGCTGCCAGCGAGAAGCTTCGGCTTACAGTGGACTGCGGCAGAGAAGACAGCAGGCTCGCCGCAGCCCCCAAAGCCTGGGCTCTGTGCTGTCAGCCAGCTCCGTGTTTATCCTGCAGGCCGGGAGTCCAGGAGCCAGCAAGGAGCCATGGCGCCTGTGTGATGGGGACCAGAGAGGGGTGTCATCGCAGAACTGGGGGAGCAGTGCTTCCTTCATGGGCAGACAGGGAAGGCCCCTCCCAGGGGACGTTTGGGCAGAGGTCTGAATGACTCGAAGGTACAAGAAGCTCCACATGGAAGCACAAGGAGCACGTGCAAAGGTCCTGAGGCAGAAATGCCAGAGAGGAAGAGAGTGATTACGTGTGAAGAGATGGGCTCAGCTCCCTTGAGTGCTCGTGTTGTGGTTCGGGTGACTGGCCCAGTGTAGAAGGTCCGGGGGGAGCACCGGTTCTTGGACCGTATTAGTTCGTTCTGTTGGTTGTGTCAACTGGTCTTCTCTTTCTTTATTGTTCTGCCTTTTTAAGCTTCCCGTTTGGAAAGAATCAAGACCTTGGTATTGGAGCAGATCATTTCCACCCAGAAACAAGGACTTTGAAATGGAGAAACCTCTTGTAGAACCCAGGGTGCCCCCCCACCCCCCCGCCGCCCCATCTCAAATGCTTTTTGTAATACTTCCATTCTTCAAGGTGGTGTTTGGACAGTCCCGCGTCTTGTTATGATCTGTGTTGTGAAAACACTCAGGCGGCCCTGGTCTCCTCTCTGGCCATCGTTTTGGGGAGGGTATCAGACAAGATGGCATGCAGTCCTGACGATGGAACATTCTGAAGCATATTTGTAAATCTGGATGGGGAAGGCACTTGTTAGTGGCCATCCTTGTGCTGGTTCCCTTTGTTTATTTTTTGAACTTTTCATTACGGGGAATTTGAACACACGCAAAGGTAGACAAAATAGGGTAAAGAACCCCACATGCTCATCACCCAGCCCCAAACCATCAGCCCATATGGCAGAATGCCCTCCTGTCCCTGATGAAATATCCCCCATATTGTTTTTTATATATTTTGGTTTTAGTTTTTTTTATTTTTAAAGTTATTTAGGCCTCACAGCTTATGGGAGGATTGAACCTGGGCCCCCTGCAGTGGAAGCACTGACTTTTTTTGTTTTTTTTTTTTAAGATTTATTATTATTTATTTTATTTATTTTTGGCTGCATCAAGTCTTAGTTGTGGCACGTGGGCCTCTTTGTTGCGGTGTGCGGGCTTCTCTCTAGTTGTGGTGTGTGGGTTTTTTTCTCTTCTCTAGTTGTGGTGCGCGAGTTCCAGAGAACGTGGGCTCTGTAGTTAGCATCACGCGGGCTCTAGTTTAGGTGCGTGAGATCAGCACACAGGCTTAGATGCCCCACAGCATGTGGGATCTTAGTTCCCTGACCAGGGATCAAATCTGTGTCCCCTGCATCGTAAGGCGGATTCTTTACCACTGGACCGCCAGGTAAGTCCTGGAAGCACTGAGTCTTAACCACTGGACTGCCAGGGAATTCCCAAAACATTTTGTTTTTAAAGAATTGCAGACTCCCAAGGAGTTGCAAAAATAGTATGGAGAAGTCCCACGCGCTCTTCCCCCAGTGGTGACATTTTACACGACCACAGTCCACTGTCAAAACTAGGAAGTTGATGTTGGCACAGTACACTACAGGCCTCACTCAGATTTCACTAGTTTTAGTATGCACTCATTTTTTGGTATGTCTGTGTGATCTCTTATCAGCCGTGTAGATTTGTGTAACCACCATCACAATAAAAATACAGAACTGTCAAAAAAAAAAAAAAAAAAAAAGATACAGACCTGTCTTGTCAACACAGACCAATTCCCTCGTGATCCCCCTTTAAAGTCACCCCCACCTCCCACCTTCAGCCCCCGGCAACCACTGGTCTGTTTTCCAGCTCTATAACCTTGTCATTTTGACAGTGTTAGGGAATCATATGTAACCTTATGGGATTGGCTTTTCCTGTTCTGTGTATCAACAGTTTATTCCTTTTTATTGCTCAGTAGTAACTCTAATTATCCAGTATTATTTTATCATCCTTTTTATTTCTATAAGGTGGGTAGTAGTAGTAATGTCCCATTTGACATTCCTGATTTTAGCACTTTGAGTCTTCTCTCTTGTTTTTCTTGATCATTCTACCTAAAGGTTTGTCCATTTTGTTGATCTTTTCAAAGAACCAGCTTTTGGTTTAGTTAATTTTTTTCTATTTTGTTAATTTCTGCTCTGATCTTTATTATTTCCTTCCTTCTGCTTGCTTTAGGTTCAGTTTGCTCTTCTCTTTCCAGTGCCATAAGGTAGAAGTTGAGATTATTGATTTGAGAGCTTTCATCTGTTTTTCATATAGGCAGCTATAAATTTACCTCTCAGTTCTGCTTTAGCTGCACTGTATAAGTTCTGGTTTGTTGTGTCTTCATTCTCATTCACCTCAAAGTATTTTCTAATTTCACTTTTGATTTCTTCTGTGACCCATTGGTTATTTAGGAGTGTGTTGTTTAATTTTCACATATTTGTGACTCCCCACATTTCCTTCTGTTATTGACCTCTAATTTCCATTGAGGTCAGAGAACCTACTGTGTATGATTTGAATTCTTGTTAATTTGATGAGGCTTTTTGTAGCCTGGTATTTGGTGTATCCTGGAAAATGTTCCATATGTCCTGAGAAGAAAGGATATTTGGCTGCTCTTGGGTGGGGATTTCTATAGATGTCTGTTGGTTTGTAGTGTTGTTCAAGTCTTCTGTTTCTTTGTTTATCTTCCTTGTTTTATTCATTATTGAAAGTGAGATATTGCTGTCTCCAACTGTTATTATTGAATTGTCTATTTTCCCCTTCATTTCTGTCAGTTTTTGCTTCATTTATTTTGGGATTCTGTTATTAGGTTCTTATATGTTTATAATTGTTATATCTTCCTGATGGAGTGGCCCTTTTATCTTTATAAAATGGCCATCTTTATCTCTAATGACACTTTTATTTTGAAGTCTATTTTGTGTGATATTAGTATAACCACTCCCGCTTTCTTATGGTTGCTATTTGCATGTTAGACCCCTTTCTGTCCTTTTATTTTCAGCCTATTTATGTTTTTGAATCTAAAGAGTATAGACAACATATAGTAAGATCTTTTTCTTTTTCCAATCTGATAATCTCTTTTGATTGGATTGTTTAGTTACATTTAAGTCATTATTAATATAGTTGGATTTACGTCTTCCATTTTCCTTTTTGCTTTCTGTCCAACGCCTTTTGTTTCTCTCTTCCTCCTTTACTGCTTTCTTTTGCATTAAGTGAATATTTTCTAGTGTAACATTTTAATTCCTTTAATGATTTTTTCCATTATATTTTTGGAAGTATATTCTTAGTGGTTGTTCTAGGTCTTATCATATACATCTTAACTTACCAGAATCTACTTCTGATTCCCAGTATTATTTGAAGCAAGTTTATACTGATTCCATTTGAACAGGATTAATTAGGGTTAAACTGATTTGATCAATGAAATGGCTTGGGTGACTTGGGTTTTTCAAGGATGCTGATGTGTCTGTTGGCCTCAATGGCGCCCTTCTTTTGTTTATTCCTTTTCACATTTGGTGAAATGAACGTCTCAAAGGATCTGTAATGATCAAAAATATTTGTGAAGCTCTGCCTTCTCAGGATCAGGCTTGGGAAGGCCCCGACTCCTGTGTCATCGCTCTCCTTGTAGTTTTGGCCTTTTCTTCTCCTTTGCCCCATCTAAGCTGACTGGTTTGTAGCCCTGATCCTGCCTCAGGATTCCAAATCTGCGTCAGTGTGTCATGCCCACTCGGAGGCAGGTGTTTGGGGTTAAGGAGTACCCGGTGCAGGGAGGCCCAGGTCAGCCTCGAGATAAGTCTGCAAAGGCCAGCAAGATGGTTGGGCTGTGACTTGGTTGTTAGCTGTCACTCTTTTTGTGACAGCCCAGGTGGGCGGCCTGAGGGGTGGTGGTCAGGATGGCACCGGGCAGAGAACCAGGAGCAGACCGAGTGGGTGCCTGTGGTCACCAACAGCGTGGGCAGCCCCAGTGTTCTGGATGCATTTAGTTGAAGCTTCAAAACAGCATCAAAGTTTTGATCAAACGTTGAGGAGCTCTCGTGCTATTTTTTTTTCTGGCTTGGTATATATTTTTTTAATAGCAACTTTATTAAGTATAATTCACATGCCATACAATTCACCCTTTTAAAATGTACAATTCAGTGGTTGTTAGTATATTTACAGGATGTGCAGCCATCACCACCATTGAAGTCTAGAACATTTTCATCACTCCAGAAGGAAACCCCATACCTGTTAAATAATCACTCTCCATTCCCCAGCCCAGACAACCAAATGCTGTAGTGTCTCTGGATTTGCCTGTTCTGGAGGCTTTATATAAAGGGAGTCACACATTGTGTGGCCTTCAGTGTCTGGCTTCTCTCCCTGACCATCATGTTCTCAGAGGATCTGTGTTGTAGCGAGGGTCAGTGCTTCACTCCTTCCATGGCTGCGTAATATTCCACTGTATGAATGGACCACATTTTGTTTATCTGTTCATCCATCGATGGACGTTAGGGCTGTTTCCACCTTTTTTGTCTATTGTGAATAATGCCTATGATGCATAATATGGACATTCATGTACAAGATTCTATGTGGACACGTTTCATTTCTCTTGGGTAGACACCTAGGAGTGGAATTGCTGGGCCAGACGGAAGGTCCGTGTTTGAGGCTTTAGGAAACTGCCAGATTGTCTTTCACGGTGGCTACACTGTGATACAGTCCCACCAGCAGTGTACGAGGGTTCCAGTGTGGCTTGGTATTTTTAAATTTGAATTAGGTTGGGGACCATAATCATTTTGGTGATGGTTTAATCCCAGGACGCGCTGCCTCTTTGCCCTGAGATCAGCACCCATCCACCCAGATGGACCAGCCAGGGAGCTGCTGGGAATGGGACCTCTGGGAATGGAGCTGAAGGGGTGGGACCTCTGGGTCCTGGCACGGCTCTCGAGGCGGCTCTGCGTCCCCTTTGTTTTTATAAAAGTGGTACATAAGTGTTGTCAGCAGAGACAGAAGCCTGTGTGAATTACAGATTTCCCCAGATCCTGCCACCCGGATAGAACCGTTCTTGACATCGTGGTGAAGGCTCCCTGGTCATTGCCGTGTGTCAGGTGGAGGTCTTTCTAGTTTGTTGACTCCACACTCCCCAGCGGACACCCTTCTATTTTGAAGGGTGTTTTTCAGTTATCCCCAGAAAGGTGGTCTGCTTGGATGCTCCTACGACAGCTGGGGGCTCTCATCATCCTGGCGACAGCCCCCGCTTTTGTGCCTCCTTCTAATCTGTCACCTCCTAGTCACTGCTTTTTTTTGAAATGCCAGTTCATAGCCCTCGCCCATGTGTTACACTGGGGTGTTTTTTTCTTGACTTATAACAGGGTTTCTCACCCTCAGCACTGTTGATATCTCTGAGCTGGATCCTTCTGCGGGGGCCGCCCCAGGCACGGGGAGGTGTTGAGCAGCATCCCTGACCCCCACCCCCTCGATGCCAGGAGCCCCTTCCCTCCCCCAGTCCTGACAAGCACAGATGTCCCCAGATGTCACCAGGTGTCCGCTGGGGGACAGACTCGCCTCTGGTTGAGAACCAGTGTTTTATTATAACCCTTTCTATATTAGGGCTGTTAGCATCTTCAGCATTATACGTTTTTTCTCAGTTTCTCAATTTATCTCCCGGCTTTATTTCTGATGTGTTGTTACATAGAATATTTTAAAGCTTATTGCCAAATTTGTCATTTCCTTTAAAGCGCCTGGTCTTGTGACCTGCCCAGAGAGGTCTTCCCTTCCCTGAGATTACCAAAACACTGGCCCACTTTTTTTTCTCCTGCATTTTTATGGGTTTTAGAAGGACCCACAGTCTGGAGGCCCCGGGTGGGGACAGAGCTGTGTGTTTTCCACGCTGCTCTCCTGTAGTCTGCACAGGCTGGTGAGGCTCGTGGTTGGGACACGGATCTCGAGCTGGGCTCCCCTGTTGCTAGCTGTGTGATCACTGCCCCGTGCCTCAGCTTGCTCATCTGTGAAATGGGCTGTGAGAGCAGTACCTGCTTCCTAGGGTTTTGGGGCTGATCAGACATGCCAGGTGCTTAGAACCGGGCCTGCACATGGTGACCTGTGCCCCCATCATCGGCCTTTTTATCTGTCCTGGTCATCCCTGACCCGCGCACCAGCTCCACGGGAAGCTCCAGGCAAGCTCTAGAAGGGCAACGCTGTTTGGGGAGGTCAGGGAACCTGTCCAGGGTCCCCAGAGCCGTGGGTGAGGGGCAGGGTCCTCTCCGGGCTCAGAACGTGAGCACACCTGCGTTGTCCGGCCCCACAAAATTACGAGGTACCTTTGCAGAGAAATAGGAAGATTATTGTGTCAGTGATTATGGTTTTAAATGGTTAGTCATGGAACATTGAAGACCTGTACACACGAGTAAAGAATGGGCTGGTGTCTTGAGCGTCTGCAGGGGTGGCCTTCTGGCCGTGTGGGGAGCTTG
This sequence comes from Aethalodelphis obliquidens, assembly GCF_003676395.1. Classification (NCBI taxonomy): domain Eukaryota; kingdom Metazoa; phylum Chordata; class Mammalia; order Artiodactyla; family Delphinidae; genus Aethalodelphis; species Aethalodelphis obliquidens. The sequence goes on along the minus strand of NW_020837997.1, from coordinate 10,775,322 downwards.
CTGTGGTGCCACACCCCCTCCCAGGGTGCCGGTGTCCGCCCTGCTCTCTGTGTGGCGCCAGCCCCTTGCCTGGGCTGTGGGCTGGGGACAGGTGGTGACCTTTGCCCAGGCTGCGTCCCTGACCCCCCGAGCCTAGTAAAGACGTAGGTGGGCTGGCAGGCCCTGTTCTTGTCCACGATGTTCCAAAAGCAGGTGCTGGCAGCCTCCTTGGCTCCCTGGCCTTTCACCCACGTGCTTCCTTTTTTTGTTTGTTTTTGTCTTTTCAATCCAAGTGCTTCCTTTCTCTTTTTTGTCCTTTTTGAATAAAAACTTTCAGAGACGTAATTTCAGATTTCCAGAAAAGTTGCAAGAATGGCACGAAGAATTCCCAGACACCTCTCACCTGGCCCCTAGGAGTTAACCTTTCACTGCAGCTGCTCTTGTTCCTTTTCTCTCTCTCGTCCTCTCTGTCTGCGCATTTCTTCCTGAACTGTTCCACATACATGCCTCTTTACCTCTAAATACCTCAGTGGGCATCTCTTCTGAACAAGGGATTCTCTTATCAAATTATCAGAACCAGGAAGTTAATTCTCAAAATTCTCAGAGTCCAGGCTCACACACCGCGTTAATACGTCACGTCGCTTTTGTTTCTGTTTATCTGGATCAGTTCCTGAGTCTGTCCTTCTGGCTCGTGGCTTGGACGTTGGGAGAGTACAGGCCCGTTATCCTGTGGGGCGTCGCTCGGTGTGGGTTTGTCTGGTGGTCCTCTCACGTCTGGCAGGAACATCCCAGAAGCAGTCTGGTGTCCTTCTTGGAGCATTGTCTCTGGGGCCCACATCTGGTGGCATCAACCTGGCCCACTTGGGTAACGGGGTGTCTTCCAGATTTCTCCACCCTGAAGTTACAATTTTACCATTTGTAATTGGTAAGTTTCTTGCAGGAGGTCCTTGGGGACCTTGTAAACATCCCGTTGTTCCCCCCACATTCACTGTTTGTTTGGGCAGCCGTTGTTGATTCTCGCCAAGTAGGGATCGTCTAATTCCACCATTCCTTCTGCATTTATTAGTTGGCTTTCTACTGTGAAGAACAGCTGTCTCTTCTTCCCCATCTGTTTATTTATATCAGTGAGGATGCATGGGTCCTTAACTGATTCAGTAGATTGTAATCCATTGCTGTCATTGTTTTCGGATGCTCTAGTGGTCCCAGATTTATCCAGAGGTAGAGCTCCCTCCCGCTGGCTCCTCGTGTCCTTCAGGCACGTGCCCACCAGTCTCTGGGCACTTCCCTACTTTCGGGCACAGTGAGGTGGTCCAGGCCCATGCTGTGAGCTCCCACCTCAGCTCCAGGCTTGACTGCTTCTCCAAGGAGCCCTGGTTCTTCTTGTGGACAGTGCATTTAGAAACCAAGATCTGGGTGTTCAGTTGCTCATTGCCAAGGGGGTGTCTTTGCCTCTGGGCCCTTTTGCCCGGGAAATAGGTGTGTAAATAAATACACATGTGCATACATTAGTGTGTCTGTGTGTACATGTATCGCACAGACACCCACATCCATTTCTGCTTCTACCTATACACACTAGTGCCCACGAGTTCACACCGACACCTCCACTTCCAGCCCTTTGTTCGTGCAGGCTGCCTGCCGGCCTCCCCTTCCCTTTTCTGTAACTCTGTCTCTGTCAGTGAGAGCCCTGCGTCACCCACAGTAAAAGAAGCCCCTGGAGTAAGTCAATATTTGCTTTATCTATATCTCAAAAGCACATAGTTCCAAAACCATGCTTAAAAGTGACATGGCTTAGTTCTTTCTTTTCCTCTTTATTGTGGTTGTATTATGTACTTGAAATACCGTTTGGTTTGCTTCTGTTTGTATTTCATTGTAGGATTCTTCCCCCCAGCCCCCCACAGTTCTTATTGATTTCATTCATTCCCTCATTCATTTAGTATGTGGGACATTAGCATGGTTCAAGGGTCAGAAAGGTGTCTGGAGAGATGCATCATCACCCTTCCTCGCCCTCCCTCCTGCAGGAAATGATGTCATTAGTTTATGTCTCAGAAATGCAGAATTGTGTGTGTGTGTGTGTGTGTGTGTGTGTGTGTGTATATATATATATATATATATATATTTTTTTTTTTTTGGCCACGCCTTGCGGCTTGTGGATCTTAGTTCCCCAACCAGGGATTGAAACCATGCCCCTGGCAGTGAAAGCACGGAGTCCTAACCACTGCAATGCCAGGGAAGTCCCAAGTATGTTTTCTCATACATGGAAGGTGGCACAGTGGGGATCACTCTTGCACTTTTCTCTTTTCACTGCGCAGCGTGTCCTGGAAACAGCTTTATCTGGCCATGGAGATGTGCCCGCCCTCCTGCACAGCTGTGTGGTGTCCACTGGGGGCTGCAGCACAGTTAGCCCAGCCTCTCCCCTGTACGTGCGTTGGGCTTGTTTCCAGTATCTTGCTGGTACAAACGGTGCAGCAGTGAATGCCCTGGTGTAGAGGTATCTTCATATTCTTGGAAGAGTATCTTCAGGGTCGATTTCTAGAAGTGGGATTGCTGGCTCAAAAGATAAGTGCCAAGATGTGTGTTAGCTTCTGGCACGTTCCCTCCTGGGGTGGCGGATGGGTTTACTCTCACTAGCACCGAGAGGGTCTGGTCCCACAGACTCACTAGCAGGGTGTGCTGTTCTAGTGGAAACGTACTTGCTGATCTGAGCCGTGAGAGATGGGGTCTCAGTGTAGTTACTTTTATTTATTTATTTATTTAAAATTTATTTTTGGCTGCATTGGGTCTTCGTTGCTGTGTGCAGGCTGTCTCTAGTTGTGGCGAGCGGGGGCTACTCTTTGTTGCGGTGCACGGGCTTCTCATTTTGGTGGCCTCTCTTGTTGCAGAGCATGGGCTCTAGGCGCACGGGCTTCAGTAGTTGTGGCACGCAGGCTCAGTAGTTGTGACTCGTGGGCTCTAGAGCACAGGCTCAGTCGTTGTGGCACACGGGCTTAGTTGTTCGCGGCATGTGGGATCTTCCTGGACCAGGGCTCGAACCCGTGTCCCCTGCATTGACAGACGGATTCTTAACCACTGCGCCACCAGGGTGGTCCCGGGGTCTCAGTGTAGTTTCAGTGAGCATTTCTGAAATTAGGAGTGAGGTCGAGCATCATTTCATGTGTTAAAAGCCAGTTTGATATCTTTTCTGTGAATAGCCTGTTTATGCTTTTCACCCACTTTTCAGTTGGATTTTTGACGTTTCCTCATTGATTCAATTCCACCCTTACCCAGTGCTTTGAGGTGCCACCCTTGTCTCCCCCCACTCCCTGATCTGTGATTCCCCCAGCCCCTGGAGGAGGTCAGGCTTTAGAAAGACACATGCACATGCTTTCCTTTCCAGCGTGCTAGGTGTGCCTCGCAGGACATGGTTGATCCGAAGTGTGCCCCGCAGGACATGGTTGATCCGAAGTGTGCCCCGCAGGTCATGGTTGATCGCTTCCAGGCATCTCAGGTTCTCAAGATCCAGCTGGAACCTTCCCATCCCGGTGCTCCCGACCCTGCAGAGGCAGGTCCTGCAGAGGAGTTGGGGTGGACAGGTGGGCTGTGTGTCCAGAGCATAAAGGCCTAAGAACAGCCGGTGGAAGAAGGCGGGTATTTTTTTAAAAAGAGACATTGCCAGACTGCCCTTGGGAGCAGTCCTGGGTGGCCACTGGGGGCATGTCACCAGATCTGCCTTCCTTGCCCGAGTGAAGCTCTTAAATGACAAAGCCCATGACAGCTGCCATATACGAGGGTTTACTGTGTGCCAGGGTCTCCTTCCGGTGCTTTTGTCTGTGGCCTTGTTTAACCTCCTGCAACCCCACAGTAGGGCACGGTGACCCCCACTTGACAGATGAAGAAACCGAGGTGCAGAGGTTAGGAACTTGCCCCAGGTCACACGGCCGGCTGGGACCCCTCGGGGGCATCCGTGCTGGTCTCTGCAGCACCGCCATGGTCTCCAGAGAATGGAGTAGGATGTACCATGGGAAATGTGATCACAGAACTGTGTGTGAGGCTCTGCCACTGGGGAGCGGGCTTGGGAGGCCCCCTCTCTGGGGTTTAGCCTCTTTTTGTCCCTCACTCCATTGCTGTAACGTTGAGCGTCTTCTCAGGTGCTTGCTGGCTGTTTGTATATCTCCTGCAGGGAGGTGTCCATTCAGTTCCTTTACCCACTTGTGAATTAGGTTGTCTTTGTTGTTGTTGACCCATAAGAGTTCTTTATCTATTCCGGATACAAGTCCCTTTTGAGATCTAAGGTTTGCAGATATCTTCACCTATCCTGTGGGTCGTCTTTACTTTCTTGATTATGTCCTTCGAAGCACAAAGTCAGTTTATTTATTTTTTCTTTTGTCACTCGTTCTTTTGGTGTTGTATCTAGAAACCGTTGCCTAATCCCAGGTCACAAAGATTAATTCGTGTGTTTTCTTCTAGGAGTTTTAGAGGTTTAGCTCTAACGTTTAGGTATGTGAGTTAATTTCTGTCTGGTGTGAGGTAGGGGTCCAGCTTCTTTCTTTTGCACGTGGACATCCAGTTGTGCCAGCACCACTGTGGTAAAGACTGCTCTTTACCCCTCGGACCGTCTTGGCAACCTCACTGAAAACCAGCTAACTTTAAATGTGCAGGTTTATTTCTGGACTGCCCTCTCTCATCCATTGAGCTCTCTGTACATCCTGAGGCCAGGACCACATTGGCTTGATCACTGTAGCTTTGTCACCCCGAGTTATTTTATATCTAGTCTCTGGGGCGGACATTAAAGAAAAATGATATGGTTCTTACATTTCCAGGAGATGAGATCAGAGCCTTCCTGGGGTTGGGATCCAGACAGCCCAGGGTGCCCGCCACCTCCCTAGCTGAGCCATTGCCACTTCCGCAGTTGGATTTTGTTGTCTGTGAGGATACAGAGGATTTGGTGAGATATTTGTAAACGAGAGGCTCTTTTCCCAGTCTGTAAAGACTGATGAAAATGTCAGCTCTTCAGGTCTCTCAAACAGGAAGCATCTGAAACTTGCGTTCGGCAGGTTGGGTCTTTAATCAGTCCTGAAACTGGATTGCAGGCTGGCGTCAACTTGCTTTCTCTTTTCTTATCGGTTTGGATCTTTTTACAGCCAGACTCTCTTCTTCCAGCTAAAACCTGCTGTGCAGTGAACTTCAGAGGACGGAGATAGAGGTTGTTGTGTTTTTTTTGTTTTAGTTTTTTTTTTTGCTTTTGATATTTTATTTTGAAATAATTTAAGAGGCATTGAAATGTTGCCGAGACAGTACAAAGAGTTCTCATACCTTCCAGCCACGTTGCCCTGATACTAACGCCTAACGTAACTGCGGAAGGATGACCTGAAGTAATAACAACAGATTTTATTAGGATCCCACTGGTTGTCCCTCTCAGCCCCTTTTCTGCCCAGGACCCAACCCAGGACCACATGGTGCAGGCGTCAGGCTCCTTAGGCTCTTCTGGACTGGGGCTGTGTCTCAGTCTTTCCTTGTGTGTCGTGACCTTGACACTTCCGGAGAGCACTGGTGGGGGATTTTGTAGCGTCCCTCTCCTTGGCTTTGTTTCTCATGGTGACACGAAGGTTATGCATTTGAGGGAGGCTGCCCCAGGGCAATGTGCTGATGTGTCTCTTTGCCTGTGGGGTCAACCTTCACCCCTCGGTTAAGGTGGCACCTGCTTGGAGTCTCTGCCGGAAGGTTGCAGGTTCTTCCTCTGGGACCTCGCGACAGCACACCTGCTTCTCATAAACATTTGCCTGTCAGTTTCAGCGTCTGCGGTGGATCTTTCCTGCAGCAGGGATTACCGTACAGATCTCACGGCGCATTTATGTTGCCTTCACTCCGTCTGCATTATGATCTAGAATTTTTTGTGGAAGAGAGCTATCCCTTCTCCCCCACTTCCGTTACATTTTGACTCTCACACCAGTGAGGGCCAGCGTGTGTTTATGGCACTCTGTGGGTTTATAGTCGGGCCTGTCACTTCCACTTGTTGGCCTCGCTGTCCTCGCTTTGGTCGTCCGGTGCCCCTTCACGGCGCTCACGTCCTCCTGGGAGTCCCCATCTTCTATGAGTATTTCCACCCTCCCTGCTCCCACGAGGGGCTCCAGCTCACCTTGGGAGCAGCGGGGAGCAGGCCGAGTTGGGTGCTGAGCCCTCCTGGATCAGATAACATACACAGGCGAGGAGGGCTCCCTGCCTTTGTGGGCAGAAGCTGCCCGTCAGCTCTCTGCCTCTCGGACCCCGGGCCCAGCTCCCGGGCCACCGTGGGCGGTGTGGGTGGACCCATCCCGAGGGCTAGCCCTAGGTGGCCCAGAGCTGATAGGACCAGGGGCCCAGCTACCCCTGCCCGGGGTGGGGAGGCTAGGCCTGTGGGGTCCCACCGGTACCAGCAGCCGGTGGCAGTTCCTGGTGCCTCAGCGTGTGGAGACAGCTGGCTCTTCCCCCTGTTCCTGCTGCTTCTTCCCGGCCCACCTGCCTGCCTTTTGCAGAGGGTGGAGGAGCCATCAGCGTCTGCGGGGCGGGCACCTCGGAAGAGCGACATCATCCGACTGTCAGACGGCGCCTTTTTAAAGGAGAAATGGTCAGAGTGTGCCTCTTTGGGGTGGTGCTGTCTGAGGCCTTGGGTCGCCGCTCAGTCTGTCCCCTCAGTGCAGCTGGACGCCTCCTGCCCACCCCGAGTTCTCTTCTCGGCGCCTGGCTTTCCTGGGAACCGCTACCAGGCCAGCGGCCCAGCCTTGCCAGCCTGGGCAGCAGGAGGCACCAGGGCCTTTCTGTTTTGTTTTCCTTTTAAAAATTACATAGACTTTATCGTTGTAGATTTATAGAGAAATTGAGAGCTCTAGGGAGAGTTCCCTACCCCCCTGACCCCGACACCCAGTCTCCCGTTATTCCGTTTTACATGAGGCAGATTCGTTTGTTGCAATCAGTGAATCTTATGAGTACATTCTCGTTGACTAGGGTCCTGCTTCATTCCGTTTGCCTTGTTTGCCCCTGTTGTCCTCTTCTGTCCCAGGACCCCATCTGGGACCCCCGTGACATTCAGGTGTCTCGTCTCCTCGGGCTCCTCTGGGCTGTGATGGTTCCTCAGACTTTCCTTGTTCTCGATGCCCTTGACGGGTTTGAGGAGGGCTGTGGCCAGAGATTTTGTAGAATCTCCCTCAGTAGGAGCTTGTCTGCTGTTTTTCTTACGGTTACATTGGGGCACTGGGTGCTGGGAGGAGGACCACCTGTGAAGGGCCGTCTCATCCTTCATCTCGGGGTGCCTGCCGTCAACGTGACTCATCACTGCTGGTGTTGACCTCGGTCCCCTGGCTGAGGTCGTGCTGCTCAGATGTCTCCACTGGAAGGTCACACCTCCCCCCTTTCCATACTGTCCCTCTTGAAAGGAAGTCACTGTGCCCAGCCCACACTTAAGGGCCCCCTGATGCCTCAGCCCTGGCTGCCCTGTGCCAAGTGGGCTGTGGCCAGGCCCCTGGTGTCTCAGGGCCTCCAGGGTGGTGACAGGCTGGCTACGGGGAGCCCTCAGTCCTTGCGGGAGCAGGGGAGGCGGGTGAACCTAGCCCCGCGTGGACATAGGTCAGGGTGGACAGAGGCCTTGCCTTGGCTGTGGCCTGAGGGCTGAGCCTTAACCTCAACCCCAGAGCTTCCAGCCTCCTATTTTGGGGTCAATGCTGTCATCCCCCAGAGCACGAGGGCAGGAGGACCCCGCAGCCATGGGCAGCAGCAGACTGGGGTCTGTCCAGCCGAGGACCACAGGCTCGGGTGGCCTTTGCCTTGCAGCCCACGTGCTGTGCGTGGGGTGGCCCATCGTCCACCTGGGGAGACAGTGTGCAAAGAGGTAGTGACAAGTGACCAGGGAGACACATGACCCCATCAGATGTGAGTGAAAGTCAGGCCAGCTATTCTCAGCGGGGAGGCCTGTGGGCAGTGGGGGTGAGAAGGTCCTTCTCCTCTGTCATCGGGTGATGTACGTGGAAGCCGCCGGATCAGTCTCCCTTTGCTGCGGTAACAAACGACCACAGACTCAGTGACTTAAAACAATGCGCGTTTATCATCTCACCGCCCTGGCCGCCAGAAGTCCGACATGGGTCTCACTGGGCTAGGATCAAGGTGTGGGCAGGGCTGACTGATCCTCTGGAGGCGCCAGGGAAGAATCGGTTCTTCGCCATTTCCGGCTTCTAGAGGCGCCGCACCCTCGGCTGGTGGCCCCTCCTCTGTCTTCAGAGCACATTGCTCTGACCTCTGCCTCTGTCATCAGTTCTTCTCTGACTCTCACCCTCTCGCCTCCCTCTTAGAAGGACTCTGGCGATGACACTGGGCCCCCTGATAATGCAGGATCATCTTCCATCTCGAGATCCTTAACTTGGACTTCCCAGCGGTCCAGCGGATAAGACTCCGCACTTCCAATGCAGGGGGCCGGGTTTGATCCCTGGTCGGGAAGCTAAGATCCCACGTGCGGCGCGACCAAAAAAAAGAAGAAAAAAGATGTAAAAAAAACCATCCTTAACTTCATCCCATCTGCAGTCTTTTGTCACCAAGGAGAGCATAGTCACAGCTCCCGGGGATTAGGATGGGGACATCCTTGGGGGCCATTGTTCCACCAGCCACAGCCATGTGGAGACATGCCAGATTAATTGAACCCCCAGAATTCTGCTCTCGTCGCTGTCAGGGGCTGGCGGGGCTGCGGAGCAGGGTAGGTGGCAGCGGCCGAGGAGCCCTTGGGACTACATGTGGCCCTGGGCGGCTTAGCTGGTCCAGAGGAAGAGGCGAATGCCCGAGGGCCAGTCATTCCACAGCTCAGTGTGGCCTTTCAGCCTGGGGGCTGGCACCTGTTAGAAGACAGTGAAATCAACGTAGTGGGTTGTGCCCAGTAATTTTAAAAACCTGATTAAAAAAAAAGGTAGAAAAGGTCAGCACACGTTGCCTGTTTTTGGGACTCGTGCTATTTAGAGCTCCTGGTGAGTTAGGGAAGGTGTGCAGGACCAAGTTCCACACCCCCAGGGCACCCTGTCTGAGCTGCCCTGCAGCCAGGTCCGCCCCCAGCAGCTAGTCCAGCTTTAGGCAGCATGTGCAAAGGCACAGGGGCAGGGAGGGTCCGGCAGACGCCGAGCTGTCAGCTCAGCTCAGGTGTGCGGGAGGTAGGGGCGGGGAGCCCAGTGAGTCGGGGCAGCTGGAGCCCAGATTGTCAGAGGCCCTGGGGCCACACCCCACGTTTAGAGTCTTGTCCTGTGTCCATTCAGCAAGTGACCCTGAGCCTGGCTGTGAATGCCGTGGTGGGGACCCTGCCCCCCCGTGGGGTCTCAGCTGCACGGCGCCTGCCACGCTCTGCCCTGTGCTCTCTGCCCCCCGGGAGTGTAGATGGCGGTCACCACGCAGCAGTTCCTGTCCGACTGTCCTCCTTGGAGCGGCACCTTCCCTGCCTGCAGGGGGGTTCGGAAGAGGCAGAACTTCCTGTAAACCTCCCAGGAGTGCCTGTACCTTAAGGTTTCCAGAAGCATCATTGGTCTGATTTGATTGTGTTTGGAGGCTCTTGCTTCCTCAGCTACCGATGTTTAGGAGCTGAGAGCTTAAAATGGGCCATCGCTGGAAGCCTTTAGTGGGGTGGGTGCTCATGGTTGTGGATTTTCATGTTCTTGGAAACATCGCAACAGAGGCAGGCATCCCTGGGCTGCACACTGCTGCTAGGAATGTAATTTGGAGTTAAGACTTAATCAGGCCATCGTTTTAGTTAATCGTGCTTTTGTTTTGCACATTTTAGGAACCATCGCTATTGCTGGAACCTGACAGAAACCCTAACAGAAGCCGGTTATTGGATCATCTCCCTGCAGCCTCACTCCCCACTGTGTACCAGGAACCTTGCAGTAAGTACATGTGCGGGCCCCCGGCCCCAGGGCTGCTGGTGGAGAAGGCGGCCCTGTTTGGTTCTGAGCTCCTGGGGTGTCCAGGGGCCAGATGCCTCTAGAGGAGCCTGGACCCCTCAGCGTGGCTGTGCTGGATGTGCCTTCTCTCCGCGTCTGCACTCTGGCCCCTCAGCATCTGAACACCTGTCCCTCACTTCTAGAAGCCCTGAGAACCATAGTGGGTTTGGGGGGACTCCAGGATGGCCCAGGATGAGCTGCCCTATCTGTGTCGTGTCCCTGGGCAGGACACCACTTCTGGCTTCAGAAGTGGTGTTCACCCCAGGGGGCATGTTCACCCCACCTCACACCCTGTGGGAGATGATGACCAGTCACAGGGAGAGGGGAGGGTCTTCAAAAATGGAGGATTATTATTATTATTTTTAAAAATTAATTAGTTAATTATTTTTGGTTGCATTGGGTCTTCGTTGCTGCGTGTGGGCTTTCTCTAATTGAGGCGAGCGGGGCCTACTCTTCGTTGCGGTGCGCGGGCTTCTCACTGCGGTGGCTTCTTGTTGCGGAGCACGGGCTGTAGGTGTGCGGGCTTCAGTAGTTGTGGCTCGTGGGCTCCAGTAGTTGTGGCTCACGGGCTTAGTTGCTCCGTGGCATGTGAGATCTTCCCGGACCAGGGTTTGAACCCGTGTCCCCTGCATTGGCAGGCGGGTTCTTAACCACTGCGTCACCAGGGAGACCCTAGAGGATTATTTTTCAATGCTTTGAAAAGAATCCCATGACCCAGCTGCTTCTGGGTTTCAGCTCCAGGGTGTCCCCCTTCTCCTGGACTTTTCTAATTAAGCAGGGACAGAGGGTTCACAGAGGTGGCCTCTGGAGGTGGCCCAAGGGGGGTCACTGGTAAGAAAACAGGGAGCAGCCTGAGCCCCTCATGGCTGGCACCCACGGGCAGGGGCACCCAGGTGGAGGGGCGCTCAGCATGGGACAAGCAGTTCCCGTGCTCCTGGCCACAGCGAGGAGAGCTGGCTGAACGAGAAGGGCTTGTGTTCAGTGTTGACTTTGGGCGAAGCCTCCTCCCAAGGCCACGTGGCTAATGAGGGCTCAGTGTGGACTAGAACGTGACCTTGTCTGTTCTGCCATGATTTAGAAACCCAGGAATTGGGCCGTGGAGCTCAGGTTCCCCTTTACAAGCGGTGGAGTGCAGGGTTTGTTCCTTAAAGGGGAGATTTCAGGCATCTGGGTCCGGGGCCGGCAAACTGCGGCCCGAGGACCACTCGGCCCACTCGGCCTATTGTGTGTTCTTGTAAATAAAGCCTTATCGGCGCACAGCTGCTTCTGTTCACTTGCGCCTTCCTCCTCACGGTGGTGGAATTGCGTGGTTGTGACAGAGGCCGCGTGCCTGCAAAGCTGCAAATGTTTACCGTGTGGTCCTGCACAGAGAAGGTGGGCCGTCCCCAGTCCCTGCCAGCTTGTCACTGTCTGGGGCTGGGTGGACCAGGTCCTCGTCGACTGGTTTAGAAATGGTCAGTTCTGACTGTGTGTCCCAAAGCGTTGCTTTACCCTTAAAGCTTATGCTTTCTTACAAGACCGTCAAGTCCCTGAAACTCGGTTATCCTCTCTGTATCCCCATCTGCACGACACATTCTGCGTACGTAGCTCGCCCTGTGCGGTTAACTTTTTAGTAATCCCTCACAAGGATGCTAGTCATCTCCCTCTGTCAACCCATTTTATAGCTGGAGAGACTGAGCACCAGCCCTGAAAGGCGTGAGAATGTTCTGGGCTGGGGGAAGAGTGGGAGGTGGAAATGAGTGAGGCCACGGGCACCTTCCCCAAAAGGCCTCGGGCGTTCGCGGAGATCAGGGTGCTCGTGACAGATGGGACAGGTTGACTGCGGTCTGGCAGGTGCCAAACAGGCTGCCTTGGACTTCAAAAAAATTAAGTTTTATAGAGATGTAATTACATGCCATAATGGTCACACCTCCAAGTATACAATTCAGGGAATTCCCTGGCGGTCCAGTGGTTAGGACTCCGCACTTTCACTGCCATGGGCACAGGTTCAATCCCTGGTCAGGGAACTAAGATCTCACAAGCCATACAATGGAGTGGACTAATTAATTAATTAAAATAAAGCATGCAATTTAGTGGTTTTTAGTACGTTCACAGAGCTGTGCTGCCACCCCACCATCTAACTCCATCTAACTCCAGAACACCGTTATCAACTCCCCAGAACCACTGTACGTTCAGCAGGCACTCCCTCTCCCTCCCTCAGGCCCTGACAACCAGGAATCCACTCTCTGTGTCTGTGGATCGGCCTGTTCTGGACGTTTCCCATCATTGGAATCACACGCTGTATGTCCTCCTCCGTCTGGCTTCTCTCACCGAGCATTGTGTTCTCAGGCTCCATCCACGTTGCAGTGAGTGTCAGTGCTTCTCTCCTTTTCATGGCTGAGTGATGTGCCCGTGTGTGGAGGGACCACATTTGGTGTATCTGTCATCCGTAGATGGGCAGTCGTGTTGTCTCCGCTTTTGGGGTTTTATGAATGACGCTGCCGTGAACGTTCAGGTGTCTTGGTGGACGACACCTAGGGGTGGGATGGCTGGGTCAGATGGTGGCTCCATGCTTCGCCTTTCATGCTCCTGGCCCCCGTGGTTGGGTTCCTGTGAGTGTGAAGAAGCCTCTCCCAGCAGGTCCCGCTCCACCCTGTCTCGTTAGGAGCAGGATCTGAGCTGGAGACATGCGGGTTCAGTTCCAAGCAGAATAGCTCCACGCGGGAGGGAGAGTGCAGGCCGCCCCAGGCCGTGGGTGGGCTTCTCACCCAGCCTTCTTCCTGCCCCGAGCCCTCCTGGCTCTTTGCTTTTTCGCTCATTTACTTCATTGTAAGGATTTCTTCCTCCTCAACATATTGCTTGGCCTGTTTTCTCAGGTCTGGTAGCTTTTTCCTGCCTTTTTTTTTGTGTGTGTGAAAAAAGCACCCAGTTTTGCATCTGTGAGCACAGACAGGTGATGTCTCCGGGCTAATAAAAGATGCCCCTGTCATGGGCTGTGGGCGGCCCCGCCGTGGGCACTTCCTCCGGGAGGGTTGTGACAGAGAGAGCTTTTTTCTTTAAAGTTCAAAGGTATACTAAAGATCAAGAGAAGAAGGTGGCCTCAGCGCCGGTTTTTAGGAGGAGAGGCGTGATAAATGTTCCTCGTTTGCCTCCGTCTGTTTTGAGCAAGGCCCCCGACCACGGGGGACAAGTTGCTATTTATTCATTCATTCTCTCTCTGCAGTTTGGGGGGTACCTAGGTGGAAGGATTGGGTGTTGAACCAGGACACTGTCATTTTAGAGTCACGCGAGGTTGTGACTCAGACCACGATATTCACGGGACTTTGCCCCATGTGGCTTCTTGAGGCTTCTGTGGCCAGCGCTGTTGGCCCTGCGGCATCTTCCAAAAGCGTGGCCCTGATCGTCGTGGTCCCCAGGTGTCGCACACTTGCTCTGGGATTAGTGAAGGGGCTCTGGCAGTGTGAGGGGATTGGGCTGAGCCGGGCCCCTGGGGATTCCCAGGGCCTGCCCTTCCCATGCCCAGGCCTCCTGGGGATGGGGCTCCCGGGGGCTCCCCAGGCCATCATGCAACCCAGCTTGTGGTTCACGCCTCCTGGCTCCTCCCCACAGCTCGGCCGAGTGTCTTGGGGGCTGACGAGGTGTGAGCATTGGCACCAACGTGAAGATGCAGGCCAAGGTTGTCTGGGGTGCGAGCGGCCAGAAAGGGCTCCTTCGGCATCACTGGGGCCTCTGGCTGTGCCCATGAGTCAGCTCTGCAGCCAGAGGGTGGCTCCAGGCTCTGTGCTCTGGAGCGCTATGCATGTCTGAGTCGTGGGGAGGACGTGGGGGTCATGTTGCAGCCCACTGGGTATCGCTTGGTCCCCTTCGTCCTCTTCTCGAAACTGTGCTTTTGTCTGAGCGACTAGGCAGATGTGCTTGTCTTTCCAGGACGCATCTCATAGCAGCGGTCCCCTGTGGGAGGGGCATGGTGACTGTTACTTATCTCTTTGTGTGATGGATTTTTCACGTGGCTTTTGAGGCAGAGGGAATAGCGCTCCTTGAGGTGCCCACACCCTAATTGTGGAACCTGTGAAGATGCTCCCTGACATGAGAGGGACTCTGCAGCCTGGATGAAGTTAAAGATCTGGAGATGGGTGCTCACCCTGGATTAGCCAGGCGGTCCAATGTCATCACAGGGGTCCTTCTAAGAGGGAGGCAGGGGAGTCAGAGTCAGAGAAGGGGTTGTGGTGATGGAAGCAGTGGTCAGAGAAGAGAGGCAGAGAGAGACCGGAGATGCTGTGAGTATGCAGGAAGGGGCCTCGAGCCAGGGATGCGGTGCCTCTAGAAGCTGGAAAAGGCAGGAAACCTCCAGAAAGAGCACAGCCCACTTGAGATCCGGGAGGGACTCCTGGCCTCCAGAACTCGGAGATAAAGTTGTGCTGTTTCAGCCACTAGGTTTGTGGAGATTCTTTCGGCAGCAGTAGGGAACCAACGTGCAGGGCTGCGGGCGATTCTTCCTTTGTGCCTTTCGGAGTTGGCGTTGCTCAGATAAATGTTAGCATGGTCCTGGCCTTGTGCGCGGGGCTACCCATCCACTCCCCCCCGTGCACACACAGCCCCGTCCGGCCAAGCTGCCTTCCTCACATCTCTTGTCCTCACATTTCTCAGTTGGCCCTTCTGACCTTGGCCTCCCGCCTTCCTGGGTCTGGGCTCTCTGCCTGCTTTGTCCCTCTCGTCACTGTGGCTGTTTCAGTCCAGCCAGTTCCATGGGGTAGAGCCAGATCAAGGCTGGCATCCTTGCGTCCTTCGCGGGCTGCTCCTGGAGCCTGTGCTCCGCCCCCGGCCCGGGCTCTCCTGCTCCGTGGGGCCAGCACGATGACACCCCCCCCCCGCAACGCCGATCTGGCTCCACAGGCCAGGGGGCAGGGGGGACAAAGTGTTCTCTGACACTGGGGCTGGCGGGTACGGTGGGGCAGCACTAGTTGCCCCGAGCGCCCCCTGGGCTTCAGGCTCTGTGTGATCAGGGAGCATGCCCAGCTTGCAGGGAACCTGGGGCGTAGGGGGTGCTCCCAGCAGAGAAGGATGAAGTGGAGGACGTTCTACCGCCAAGCTTTTCCCTGTATGAGGGCACCTGATGAGCTGCTCTCGGGACACGGGGATGGAGTGCCAGGCCCACACCCGGGGGCCGGGGACAGGGGCTGGGGGCCTCCCGTGCTGCCTTCACGGTGGGTTTCCTCTTGAGTCTTGGTGGAGGGGTGCTGGCTCCTCCTGGGGCCTGAGCCCGCTCAGGGGCCCCTCAGTCATCGTCTCCTGTTGGGAACTGGGCTGTGGTGGCAGGAACTGGGCTGAGATGGGAGCAGGGCCCGGGGCTGGCTGGGAGTCACGGGAAGGCTTGGGGCTTCACCTGATGGCAGGTGGAGGGGAGGGCCTGGGAGGAAAGAGCTGGGGGAGAGACGCCCCCGGGGCTGGGGCACAGGCCCCGCAGAGAAGAACTGTGGGCACTTTGTGCTCAGAGAGCCCCGGAATCCTTTTCAAAAACAGTGCACCCCTCAGAGTAAAGCTTTTATAGGGTGACATTCTTTTCAGAGGACGCACCTTCCTGCATATTGAATACTGTATTCTTGTCAAAACCCCAGAGTTGCAGATTCCAGCCATCCAGTTTCTGGAAAACATCTGCCATTGGACCTCAGAAACCCTTAGTCCCCAGAGCCCCTCAGCCAGGAGGATGTGGCTGCCTGTTGGGGAAATGGCGTCCCTTACCAGTCATCTTATTTCTGAATTCTGGCTCACGGACCGACAGACAGAGTGCACCCGGCTGTGGGAGACCCACGCCTTGGGGTGTCTCTCACCCCCCCCGCCCTGAGGCTCGCAGGCTCAGCGCACCTCACTCTGTCGGGCTCCTGGCGGGGGGCATCAGCCCAAGGCCGGAGTCCAGATCAGGAGAGCCTTCTGCCCCCGGGAGGAGCAGCTGTCAGGTTGGGGCGGGAACGACCCCCCCCACCTGGTCACCGTGCTGCAGCACAGGTCGGGTGGTAGCCTCCACGGGGGTGGCCAGAGTGTCCCCCATAGCCCAGCCCGTGAGTCCCCCAGTTTGAAGGCCGCTGGGGGAGGTGCTGGTGCAGCAGCCCAGGAGGGCCTCTCTGGGCTGGACTCATTTGTTGGGACCCAGAGAGCGGGTGGAGCCCTCCTGTCACCTGTCTCTGGGTGAGGAGGAGCCGTCCAGGACAGCTGGGGAACTGCCCCTCCACGCGTGATCACGCTCATCCGTCCCAGGCAGCGGACTGCGAGGGCTGGGCGAGCGTCAGGCCAGGAAGGCCAAGGCGTGCAGGGTCTCCCCATACACAGAACTTAAGAAAATCATCGCTTTATTGAGAGGTAATTCACAAAGCAGACAGTTCCATCCATTTAGAATGTGTAAAATTCAGTGGTTGCAGCCTATAGGCATGCCTGCGCTCAGCCTCAGAATCAGGAGTGGGAAGAAAGGGCCGCTCTCTTTCCTGTTAGAGGCTTCAAGGGCTGGGCCGGGGCGGGGGCGGGGACAGGGACCCACCAAGTGTCTCTGGAGGCCGCACTTCCTGTTAGAGAAGGAACCCAGCAGACGCCTCCTCCGTGGCCGGGCTGCGGGGTGTCCTCCGTCTCTCATGGGGTGGGGGCTTGGCTCTGGGGGAGCCCTTCTGCGGGCTGAGGAGTTGAAGGCTCCAGGCGCCCATGCTGCCAGGCAGCCAGAGGTTTTGTTTATTTATTATTATTTTTTTTGGCAAGTGCAGAACTTTCTTCTTTCCTTCTCCCCTACCCTAATCTCTGTTTCTTTTCTGGGGGTAGCAGCTGTATTGAGATAGAATCCACCCGCCAACCAGTTCTCCCACTTACAGCACACGATTTTTTTAGCGAATTCAGAGTCCTGCAGCCTTTACCACAATCAACTTTGGAACATTCCCATCACTCCATAAAGAAACCCAGACCTCTTAGCCTGCGGTGGCCTTCTGTGCCTGGCTTCTCTCGCTGAGCATCGTGTTCTCAGGGTCCATCCATGTTGTAGTGAGTGTCAGTACTTCTCTCCCTTTCATGGCTGAGTGATGTGCCCGTGTGTGGAGGGACCAGTTTGTGTACTGTCATCTGTTGATGGACACTTGGGTTGTTTCCACCTTTTGGCTGTTGGGGATCATGCTGCTGTGAACATTTGTGTACAAGTTTTTGTGCGGACATATGTTTTCATTTCTCTTGGATGTATACCTAGGAGTGGGGTTGCTGGCTTGTGTGGTCAGTTCCATGTTTAACTTTTTGGGGGACTGCCCCATTTTTACGTTCCCACCAGCTGGGAGTCAGGGTTCCAGTTTCTCACCAACACTTGTTATCTGCTTTTTCACTCTAGCCGCCCCAGTTGGGGGAGGTGTGTGTCACTCTAGTTTAGATTTGCATTCCTCTGATGGCTGATCACCTCAAGCATCTTTTCATGTGCTTACTGGCCGTTTGAGTCTCCTCTTTGGAGAAATGTCTATTCAAGTCGTTGGCCCACTTTTTAATTGTGCTGCTTGTCTTTTTACGATGAAGTTGTTAGAACCTCGCATTTTGGGCGTGGCACTGTCTGGTTAAGAGCACATTCCTTTTGTTATTTTTAAAGTATGTGCACGTCTGATTTTTATTTGCCCTCCTTCAAAAAACGTGTCAAGGGTTATGGAGTGTTGGGATTATAAACCATTTGAATTTTCTCCTTTATATTTACCTACTAAAAACTTTACTGCAACCGGCATGAATAAAACAAAAAAAAAAAAAAGAAAACTGCACATGATCCACTGCTGAGCTGAATCTGGATGACAGCAGTGGCTGGAGGAGCATATCATGCCAGGTGCAGTGCAGGAAACTCTACCTGCTGTCGTATCACCTGCTTGCTCCCCCTGCCCCCCAGGGAAAAGCGCTCCTGCGGTTATGTTTAATGGGCGAGAGAACTCGTGTGGGCAGGACCCCGGGGCTGCCCTCCGTCTGCCCAGGACAGGCTGGTCTTGGGGGGAGACGGGTGTCCTGCCCCACCTCATTTCCCACCAACAGTGCCTTGTGGGAGGGCAGGCGGCAGCATCCGTGGCAGGGTGGGCCTCTCTCGTGGTGACACAGCTGGCCTTGAGGGGGAGCCTGTGTCCTCCTCCCCTGCTGGGACCGGCCTGGCCAAGAGGAGAGTTGCTGTTGCAGGTGGTCCTGGTGCCCATCACCCACAGCGGGTGGCGATGTGTTGGGAGACTGGCATGGTTGCAGCAGAGCCGGGCTTCCAGGCATGCGCGATGCCCCCTCGTGAACTGTGCAGAGTGGACACACCACCCACATAAAACGTGGAGAACAGGGCCGGGGCTGTTAAGCGCTGATGTGTCCGCCGCTTCCGAATCTGGGCACCATCTGTGGTGGGCTGCGGAGCTGGCCTCTGGCCCTTTGCCCGGCCGTCGGGGGCTTGGGACGAGGAGCTGAGACCCGGGTGATCGTGTTCCGGCTGCAGGCCTCAGAGGACGGGTTTGATGGCCATGCAAGACGGGTGGGCGGCACGGACCCCCTCTGCTGCTCTGTGCGGGCAGGGGTGGTGGGTACAGGGAATCTGGGCGGGTGGGGAGGTGGGGTTGACAGGACTGGGCAGCTCGGGTGGCAGGCGCACGAGGAAGGCTGGCGAGCGATGGCTGCGGCCGGTCATCTGTCCTGTCCCCGCTGTGTCCTGTCCCGGGTCCCTGCCCCGGGAGGCCTCCCTCCCTACGCCCCTGTGCCTCCCTTCACAGCCCTTAGCCCAGCTCAGGTCCACACCCATGTTCCCAGATCATCGGGTCGGGCCTGTCCCCCCGGGGCCTTGAGCTCCCTCAGGACAGCAGAGGCCCTGGGTGAGCCCCGTGTGGCTGGGTGTGGGCTGGAGGGGAGAGGGCCGCTGGCTTCTGGGGGCTCAGGTGGGGAGTCAGGCGCTGGGCCCTGGCTGTGGGGTGGGGAGCGGGGTGGGGGACGGCGTGGTGGTCCATCCCGAGGGCTGGTCAGCCTGGCCGCAGCCTGGGCCCTCTGGTGTCTGCTGGTCCGCAGGGGGGTTTGTGATGACCCTTCCCCTTTATAAACCCGTGTGACCTCGGTGGTTCCCTGTGATCCCCCTCAGAGCTGTTGTCACACGGTCCCGGGCACCCGTGGCCTGCCCTGTGGACCGCAGCTTTGGCTGCCCTGCGAGGAGGAGCGACAGAGGATCCTGTGCACACAGGGTGGAGGGGCCCAGGGGTCCCAGCCCGGATGCAGTGGTGACCCCGTGTGTGCCAGGACCTCCGGGGTCCCCAGCAGTCCAGCCGTGAGTGTGACCTTCAGAGCGCGGCCTTAGCTGCCTGCCCGCTGCCCTGTGCGCCCAGGCATGGGGTGGTTGAGGTCAGGACCTGGACCTGGTCTGGTATCCGCCTGGGCCTCCAGGTCTGTCCCAGGCAGCTGCCCGCCTCGGCTCCCATTCCCGGGCTCGTGCTGCCCTCTAGCGCCCGCCGGGGGAGCGCCTTTGGGGAGCCAGTGGCTGCATCTTGGCGACATGGACCCCCCCCCCACTCTCTACTTCCTGGACTGGTGGGCTTCCTGCCTTTCTCACTCCCCAGCTCACTTTGGGGTGTGGGGAGGTGGACTTGGTTAATTGTCCTCCAAGTTCTGGGTCTGCGTGCACTTGGGTTCTGACCTCTTTCCAGTCCTGGAGGGAGTCTGGTCTCCTCTTGTCCCAGCAGGGACCCTTCCCTAGAGTCTGTCCCCTAAGCCTCTTCCTCATTGGGGTGGGTCACCAGCCACCCCACTGGGCCCCCCTAACTCTCGTAACTCTTGGGACGGGCGGGGGCCTCTCCAGCCTGCAGCCTTGTCCCCTAGAGGAGCCCGATCCCCGCCATGCTCCGTGCCACGCTCTGTGCTGGGTCAGCCAGGCGTGGTTATAGCCCAGGGTGAAACACGGCGGGAAATGAGCCTCTCTGGCTGGACCTCCTGCTCTCCTGGTTCCAGGTCCCGGCCTTGGGCAGCCTGTGGTCACTGGGGCCTGGGTTCGCTGACAGCAGCCGGGCCAGTACTGGAGGGACCCACACACTGTTCCCCTGCTTGTGGCGGCCCCGCCCGAGGAGGGGTTCCCTGCTAGTGAAACACACAGGACCTCACTCACCTTCCCAGCCCCTCCCGTGCTTCTGCCTCTGGATTCCAGCTGTGAGGTCAATGCCAGTGAATCTGGATGAGGCCCTGATAAGAAAAGGTTTTATTTCCGAGGCCCCTTGTTTGAAATGTGTGCTCTGGCCTCCAGCATCGCATGGGCTCTTAGAACGGGCTACCTCTGTTAGTAATTCATTGCAGTCATTTGGTCTTTTGTGCCGGAGAGAGTGATGAAGTGGCCCCCAGGCTCCCCTTGGCCCTGCTCGGCTGCCTGGCCTCTGTCCTTGGGGCCGGGTAGTTTGGGTGCCTCCTGGGGAGAAGGGAACCGGCCCGTGGCAGTGATGGAGGTGCTGACGCTCTCTTGTCTCCCTTGCAGGTGTGGCCGTCTCTCTGCTGCAGCCATGGGGTCCGAGGATCACGGGGCCCAGAACCCAAGTTGTAAAATCATGACGTTTCGCCCAACGATGGAGGAGTTTAAGGACTTCAACAAATATGTGGCCTACATCGAGTCCCAGGGGGCCCACCGGGCGGGCCTGGCCAAGGTGGGTGATGCCCCAGGCCCCCGTGCAGCTCTCCCCGGCCCCTACCCTGTGCCCACCCAGGGGCAAGGGGCCCGAGAGGCACCCGTTACTCTGCTCATTGAGCCCCTCTGACCTAATTTATCCATGAACATATGTTCTTTCCCCAAGCCAGGCACAGTTCTGGGCACCGGGGTCCCCGAGGGCGCTGATCCTGGGTGGGACACAGAGCATCATGGTGGGACCAGCAGCCGTCTCACCCCATCAGGGGGGTCCCAGGGGAGTCGGTGCTGGGGAGGGCTTACTTTTTGCCTTTATATTCCTACTTAAACACATTTTTTTGAGACTGTAATGCACGTATGAAGCGAGTTCAAGCATTGCGACAGGGTAGGAGGGAGAATGAGTTCCCCCTCCACCCACCCTGACCCCGGCTCCTCTGCCTGGAGCGGCACGGCACTGATTCCTCGTGTCTCTTTTCACGGAGCATCACACGTGGACGTGCATGTGCGTGTGTGCGTGTGTGAACACCGGCAGATAGCATGCCTGCCCACGCCTCTTCTGTGCGGGGAACAGACCTTGGGGACGGGTGCCGAGTTTCTTCATGTGCACGTGAACCTGTGTGTGTGAGGGTCTGCTCACCACATAATCTGGGAGATTTGTCACCTGATTTGGGTTCTTCTAGTTGCTTCCTGTATGACTGGCACTTTATCTAATACCCAGCCCTCTATTATTTAAGCTGGGGTTCGCTAAACCTTTTCTGCAAAGAGCCAGATAGTAAATATTTTCAGCTTCTTGGGCTGGACTGTCTGTGGCCACCACTCAGCTCTGCGGCCGGGGATGACCCACAACCCCACAAGCATGGCTGTGAGCACATGAAACCTGATTTATAGACACCGAAATGTGCATTTCGTAGAATTTTCACCTGTCCTGAAACAGTCTTCGTTTGTTATTTTCCCTCAACCATTTAAAAATTTTAAAAAAGGAATTCCCTGGTGGTCTAGTGGTGAGGGCTCTGCACTTTCACTGCCGAGGGCCTGGATTCGATCCCTGGTCGGGGAACTAGGATCCCACAAGCCACATGGGGTGGCCAAAAAATAAATAAGTAAGTAAAATTTTAAAAAGTAAAAGAGAATTTAAAAATTTCTTTTCAAAAAATGAAAAAAAACCCAGAAAGAATGCCAGCGTCAGCTCCGTGGCTGGACGGAAGCAGGTGGTGGGTGGTATTGGGCCGCGCGTCACGGTGGTCTGTCCCCAGACGGTGTCTGCAGCGAGGGGACAGGTGTGCTGGCCTTCCTCTGCCCACCTCCCCTGCCGGGTTTGGTTGGCTGTGTGACATCCATGCCTTTAATCTCAGCCGCGCAGATGAGGAGAGAGGTGGGCCTGCAACATCTTACCTCCTCTCCCCTCTCCTTGGTTTTCGTTCCTTGGGCCCCATGACAGCACACACCCAGCAGAGCCTTCTCATCGGGGTCTGTGGCTCTGGAAGCCCCGGGCCTAGGTTCTTGCAGGTTCGGAGCCTCCCTCTGGGCTGGACCGATTGGCTGGGGTCGGTTGTCAGGTGCCCCTTTCCCTCAGGTGCCCCAGCTGGGGGCGGTGCGGGGGACTCAGAGGCCTGGTGCCCGTGGGGCTGGGCATGGGGGGCCCCCGTTCACCTGGAATGTGTCCTGTCCCTCACCTCGTTCCGCGTTTGCCGGGATGCAGCGCCAGTTCTGTTTTTGGATCCAAGTTGTCCCCTGTGCCAGGAGTCTTGGTAACCTCGTGGAGTGCTCCGCTGGCAGCACCTGCCACTTCCCCCGGCCCCTCTCCTTTCCCTCCTCCTCTGCCATCTCTGGCTTCGGCTTCTGGGCTGTTGCCAGCACCTTCTGTCCCTGGGCTGCTTTGGGTGCAGCCTCGTGTGGCGTCACCGAGTCTCCCCTGCACGTCCTCACCCCGGCTCTGCTCCTTCCCTTTTCTTCTCCTTTGCCGGCTCCTGCCTTTCCTTTGAGCCCCATGCCTCTGCTTTAAAGCCTTTAATTCCCGTGGACCAGTTTTCCACTAACTTACTTGAATCGACGGGAAACCATTCGGACTGGATGTTTTTGTGAGGCAGATGTTTTCAGGGCACATTTTCACTCTGCCCTTTGTTTGTTTTTTTGGCTGTGTTGGGTCTTTGTTGCTGCGTGCGGGCTTTCTCTAGCTGTGGTGAGCGGAGGCTACTCTTCGCTGAGGTGTGCGGGCTTCTCGTTGCGGCGGCTCCTCTTATTGCGGAGCACAGGCATGCGGGCTTCAGTAGTTGTGGCACGAGGGCTCAGTAGTTGTGGCGCACGGGCTTAGTTGCTCCGCAGCATGTGGGATCTTCCTGGACCAGGGCTCGAACCCATGTCCCCTGCATTGGCAGGCGGATTCTTAACCACTGCGCCACCAGGGAAGTCCCCCTCTGCCCTTTGTTTGCATGTTCCATTCCACTCTTCTTAAGTGGTATTTTCTTTGCTGTTTTCTCTCTGGCAAGGGCAATTCTCTCTGGAAGGGCACGGTGAGGGCGGGCAGGGGCTGCTGGGAGCAGCTCCCCCGCTGTCGCTGAGAGATCCTGTGGGGACAGTCACGCCGACACACACGCGTGCACCAGCATCCCTGCTCCCGTCAGGCAGGGACGGCGTGTAGGTGCCTCTAGCCCCTTGGGGCCTCCCGGCTACTGCGGGGACAGACGGGTCCAGGGAGGCACGTGCCACGGCCCTCGGTGCCCCCAATTCCTTCCGACGCGGGCCGTCAGCCCTGAGGGCTGCCAGCCTCTTTGGAGAAGGGACACGGTGTCCTGCTGGCCTGAACGAGTTCTGTAGTTGCCGGGGTCCCCCTCACCCTGGTCTCATCAGCCTTGACCGCCCTTCTGTGTGTGTGTGTGTGTGTGTGTGTGTGTGTGTGGTGTTGAGGTTTCTTTTTTCATCAAAGCTACATTTGATAGCCCCCTGACAAAAGCTCTGTCGGGCCTGGGGCAGCTAGGTCGGGGTGGGCACTCAGCAGGCACGGCTGGGCCGGGGCCCGGAGCTGAGGGGGCTCTGGGTACGGGGGCTCCCACCCTGGGGCCATCGGGGTGGTGGGTCACATTCCTCACCCACCCTGAGTGTGCTCTGGGACCAGTGTCCAGCTGGGCTCCTTCCCCCTCAGGCTGCTTGGGAAGGGCTGGGGGAGGGAGGGAGCCAGGAAGGGGCGTGGCTTAGGGTCCTGGGGAGGGGTCAAGGGGCGTCAGTGCTCTCAGTGCCCTGCAGCCAGGCGGTGCCCTGGCTCTTCTTAGCCTCCAGGCCTGCTGCCAGCAGAATGGCTTTGGGTCCAGCTGGTTCTGGGGGGCAGAGGCCGGCCCCTCACTTCCTTCCCTCTAGAAGGGTCTCCCACACCTGCCCCAGCTGCCCGCCAAGCTGGCCACCTCCCTGGTGTCACGCCGCTCCCTTGGGTGTGTGGCCTCTCGGTCCTCCTGGCCTTGGCTGAGTCTTGCCCCCTAGCAGCTTCGAGTCAGGGTCCGTCCAGAGCCACACAGTGGGGATGCTCATGGGCCTTTAGGGGACATCCTTCAGGTGTCCTCTGCTTGGAGAGCCTCCTTTCAAATCCTGCTCTGCGGAGACTTGAGGGTGTTAGGCCGTGGGATTTTTCCAGAAGCTTCGGGTTCCAGACCAGTGGCCTTCTGTTCATGCGCCTTTCCAGAACCCGCTTAGCGTGTGCCTGGGAAAGTGCAGTTCACACGTGTGAGCCAGGTGTCGGGAGCATCTGCCGGCTCCTCCCCAGTGTCCAGATGTCACACAGCAGAGCCCGAGGGGACAGGACTGAGCCCGAGGCTCTCCCCTGAGAGCGGAGGGCTGAGGAGTGGTCCATTCATCCCGCAGCCTGGTTAGGGAGGCGTTTCTCCAACACACTTGGGGCGGGGGAGCCGGTCCAGGGTCACTGCGCTTTCCCCAGGAGGAAACTCAGGCTTTTCTGCAACGAGGAGGCATCAGCCACGTAGTTAAAGAGCA
Source organism: Aethalodelphis obliquidens (assembly GCF_003676395.1). Taxonomy (NCBI): domain Eukaryota; kingdom Metazoa; phylum Chordata; class Mammalia; order Artiodactyla; family Delphinidae; genus Aethalodelphis; species Aethalodelphis obliquidens. The sequence goes on along the minus strand of NW_020837997.1, from coordinate 10,750,860 downwards.
GCTCGGGGTCCCGGATCCCTCAGCCCACAACCCATTTTCCTGCAAGAACATCCCGTATCCTGGAGGCATGGGCCCTCTTCTCCTTTTCTTTTTTTTTTTTTTTTAAATATTCATTTATTTGGTTGCGCCGGGTCTTAGTTGCAGCAGGTGGGCTCCTTAGTTGTGGCTTGCGAACTCTTAGTTGCAGCATGCGTGTGGGATCTTAGTTCCCTGATCAGGGACTGAACCCAGGTCCCCTGCATTGGGAGCGTGGAGTCTTAACCGCTGTGCCACCAGGGAAGTCCCCCTCTCTCCTTTTTATTTTTTGCATTTCTAGCCTTGAGTGTTTTAGTTCATAACCTGACTCTTCAGATTTCTCACTGGGAATCTAACAAAACGGTCGACGGGCAGGCTGAGCCCAGCACCCTGTTGTCACGCCAGGCGCCTGTGGCATTGTGACTGAACAGCTGTGTCTTCTGGGAGGGGGCTCATCCCCATCTAACTCTAAATGAGGGTCCTGCTGGCACTGCTGACATGAGGGCTAGGTCATTCTCTGGGGGGCTGTCCTGGGTGCTGTGGGGTGTGGAGCAGCCTCCCTGCCCCCACCTCCGCGATGCCAGGAGCTCCCCCAGTCCTGACAACCACAGACGTCCCCAGACATGGCCCAGTGTTCCCCGTGGGGCGGGACTGCCCGGGTGAGGAGCGCTGACTTTCTCATCGTCGCTGCTGTCGTTGTTACTGATTTATGTGGGTGGACACCCCCATGCGTGCTAGTCGTGGGTGGGCAGCACCCTTTTTAGCAGGAACTGGAGAGTCAGTGTTTTCGTCGCCAAGCAAAACATTTCTTTGCACCCATGTGACAGCGGGATCCTGGGGATGGTGAGTGGACTTAGCCGCTCCCGAGCTGTCGGCCAACTCGGGCCTCAGCGCCGTGTGCTTCCCTGGTGGCCCTGAGCTGGGAGAGGGTTCGGCTCCCCCAGGGTGCGTGGCTGATGCACCAAAAATGGGTTGGTTTAGTTCCTTTTCCCAGAGCTGTTGGGTGGGTGGCCCACTGGACGCCCTGGAAGGAGGTTCGGGGCTTGCAAACACCCACCTGGGCCTGTGGGGCTTGCACAGAGGTCACCCCCGACTGGTGGAGAGGAAACGTGGAGGGGGAGGTCCATCCCCATCCGTGGCACCCTCCTGGGGTGGGGTGGGTGGGCCGGGTTGCCGCCACCTGCTGGGGGAGGGGTGTGGTGGCGCCTGCTGTGGTGGGGGCTGCAGTGTGACCTTCTCAGGCCTCCTCCCACTTGGAATTGTCACCCCCCACTGCCCGCCCCCCACCTCCTGCCTCTGGGCGGCTCACCCAGCCCCGCTTTACCCTTATTACTGTCCTACAATTTCCTTTTCTCGCCGGGATTTATCACCTGCGCCCTCTAGTCAGGGCTCAGGCCCTCGCCTGAGTCCTTTGTGTCCCCATGTCTCCCCACCACCTAGAGCTGCGATCGCCCCCAGTAGGTGTCACTGGAGCGAGGGCGCTGGAATGAGTGTGCACTGCGGCACCAGGGTCTCTGCTCTGGGGCCTCATCTGCGCGGAGTCCTGAGCCGGGCACGTGGTGGCCAGAGGGCGCGGTAGCAGAGCCCCTGGGACACAGCGAGTGCATCCCAGGCCGAGGGGCGCACACAGCCCAGCCTGCCCACATCTGCTCACTCTGTGATCGCGCACGTCCTCTGGGGCTGCTCCCACTTCTCCAGGCCCTGGCCCCGTGCAGAGGCAGGCACAACCCCCTACCCTGCCGGGTGGTGCCCAGATAGGCCTGGCCCCGGGTCTCCTGGGAGCTCGGTGACACGGACAGGGGGTGCTAGGTGCCCCCAGGCTCTCCCTGCCCCTCACCCAGTCCCAAGCGGCCGAGCCCAGGGGAGGCGCCGCTGACCACCCTCCCGCTCCGTCTCACAGATCATCCCCCCGAAGGAGTGGAAGCCACGGCAGACATACGACGACATTGACGACGTGGTCATCCCGGCGCCCATCCAGCAGGTGGTGACGGGCCAGTCGGGCCTCTTCACGCAGTATAACATCCAGAAGAAGGCCATGACGGTTGGGGAGTACCGGCGCCTGGCCAATAGCGAGAAGTACGCGGGCCTGGGTGGCGTGGCGGGCGAAACGCCAGCTCGGGGTGCGGAGGGCGGGGCGCACGCAGCCCCCACAAAGCCCGCTCTGTGTGCCCTAGGTGGGCCTCAGCACCCCCAGTTCACAGTCCCCCGGTTCTTAGGGGCAAAATCCAGACCTTCACCCGACCCAGGGCCACGCTGTCCACCTCACGCTGCCCTCAGCGCTGGCTGCGGGGCCGGCCCTTCAGGGCCTGCCCGTGTCCCCTGTCCCCGGAGCACCTCCCCGCCCCAGGACGTCTCGGCTCTGACAGCACCTCCCCAGAGAGGGGCTTCCTGGCACGTCTCCCCAAGTGCCTGGTTCGCCATGGTACACTTGGGCATGCGCACACACTCCCGGGAGCTCACAGGCGCGTCGTGGGCGCTCATGGCATGCGGGCACGCTCCCTGGCACACAGCACCGCTGTTCACTCCCCCTGTTCTGTGTAGCTCCCAGCCCCCCTCAGTCGCTGAGGTCTTCTGTGCGTCTCTGGCAGTCTCTTTGCTCTCAAACAAGCGTCCTGTGAGAGCAGGCGTTGTCTGTCCCCTCATGCGCTGTCCCTGGCCACCACGGTGCCTGTCGGTGTCTGCAGGGTGGTAGGAGGACAAGAACCGTCAAAACCCAGGTCCCTCCTCCGGCTCCCGTGGCCCTGGCGTGTGGTCTGACCTGGGGGCCCCGGGCCCTGATAGCTGGCGAGACGGGACCCCTGGGTACCGTTCCAGGCAGGGCTGCCCCCCCGCCGTCCATCCACCTCACCGCCTGGCAGTCACCACAGCTCATCCGTGGGCTCCGGGGCCGTGCCCTTGCCGGGAGGGCGGGTATCTGAGCGGAGCCCCTCCCTCGGTGTGTCTGGCAGGTGCCCTGAGCCCCACATGCTCGGTTTGTCCCCAGGTACTGCACCCCCCGGCACCAGGACTTCGATGACCTGGAGCGCAAGTACTGGAAGAACCTCACCTTCGTGTCGCCCATCTATGGGGCTGACATCAGTGGCTCCTTGTATGATGACGTAAGTACTGAGGCCCCTAGGCGTCCCGGTGGATGTGGAGGTGTGGAGGGGGCGAGCGGGCTCCACCTTGGACCACAGAGGCTGGGGTGACACGGAATGCTCCACGGGGCCTTCTCTTTGGGCTCTGGTTGCAGGCACGTGCCAGCTCAGGATGAAAGGAAGAAGCCAGAGGTTTGCAGAATCTTCCCTGCCAGGTCATAGTGCTGCCCCTGCCCCTGATCCCACGCTCAGCCGCTGACCTAGCGGCCCGGCCACAACGCAGTTCTAAAAAGATGACATCGAGCGTTCCGTCCCTTCTCCCAGGGGCCTCTCTAAATTCTCGGTTGTTTGAGTGCTTTTCTTCTCAAGTTTCTGTCACTCCATCTTCCTGGAAACCTGGGAGCCCGAGTTCTCAGCCATCCAGGCCACCCCTGGGTCCACTCACGTCCAGTCCCTCTGCTGGGCTGGGAGGGCCCTGCTCCTCGGCCTTTGGGCCTCTGCCGCCCACGGCCTGTCCAAGGGCGAGACAGGCCCTGGTCGAGGCTTGATGCCGAGGTCCCCGAGGGTGCTGGCATCAAGCAGAGGGAGGTTTGAGTGGGATCGTGTTTTGGGGGGGACAATTTATAAATATTTATGGGACCTCGGATAGCCCTGGGATGGATCTACCGGGGTTAATTTCAAAGCTCTGAAGCCTGAATCTCTCCTGGGTGCGTTCTGCACGGGGTACCCTGGGCTAGGATCTGGCCCTCTCCACTCCCCGGGGGCCCCCTCTGCCTCCCTGCGTGCTCCCCCCGGTTGTTCCCCTGAAGGTCGCCTGAGGGGAAGACTCTTGTCGGCTCAGCCCTTCTCCCCTGAGGGCAGCTGCCACCTGTTCTTGGGTAGCGGGGAGGTGGGGGCAGGAATAAAGTCCCCTCCTGAGAAGGGTTGGGACCCTCCTTGGCGCCCAGGGGAGGAGCCTGTTAGAACAGGCGGCTTGTGATTCCCAAAAGGCGTGGGAAACACACGACTGCCGCTCAGGTCCCAGCACGGATCGCTGCCAGTGCTTCGCTTCACCGGCTTCACGGAGCCCAGCTGACCTGGGCCCGGACCTTCCGTTAGTGGGTCCACTTTGTGGTGCATGGTGCCGAGGGCATTAGTTTGTTACCTGGAAGATGCAGGTCAAGCTCGAAGTGAGCTCACCCACTGCCCCCAGAACTACAGGGAGATGCCCTCACCCCGGGGGTCCAGACCGAGTTTGCCCCTGTCCTGCTTCCTCCTTCCTGGGCCTCGGTTTCCCCATCAATAACATGGGGCCTGGCGGGCGCATGGCAGTCCTTCAGTGGGCGTGTCCCGGACCCTGAGCTCACACTCTTGGCCTTGATCCCAAAGGGTCAGATGACCTGCAAGGCCAGGCCTTCTCCCAGCGAGCACGCAGCCCCTGGGAGCAGGCCTGCACCTGCTCGGAGGACGCGGCCCCAGAGGCCCTGTTGCACGCTCTGCAGCCCAGGTCCCTAACCGTCGACTCCCGCCGGCACCTGCACCCGCACCCGGGCGCACCTCCCCCATCTCCCGGCTACGCACCTCTGAATGCCAGGATTGGTCACCTTGTTCGTGGCAGGTTTTATGGTTACACAGGTGTGTTTTAGCACCGTGGGCCAGCTCGCCCTTGGGCCAGTGCAGAAGTTCCTGGGTCGGGTTGACGGGGGGCCTGGCAGGGCTGTGGCCCCAGGGCTTTCTGGGGCCTCTTGGGGCCTGTCTACTGCTTCCCCTGCTTCTCTGCTTTCTTCAAGGGCCTCCAGGCCCGGGGAGAGGGGCCAACCTCCAGGGCCCCCATTTCCCATGCCAGGCCGCCGAGGCCTGGACCACCCTCCCTGGCAGCCCAGGATCAGTGCTGGGCTTCCAACCCTCTCCGGTTTCATTGTGTTTGCGGCTCCTCCTGGAAGCTGCTCGGGCAGGAGGACCGCTGTGCGTGTCCCCAGGGACACGTCTGGTCTCTGAACACAAGGAGGGCTGTTTCCCCTGGGCCTCTGCAGGCAGGGCCTGGCGCAGTCCTGGGCAGGAAGGCACCTCTGTTCTTTTTTTTAAATTAAATTAAATTAATTTATTTTTGGCTGCGTTGGGTCTTCGTTGCTGCGCGCGGGCTTTCTCTAGTTGCGGCGAGCGGGGGCTACTCTTGGTTGTGGTGCGCGGGCTTCTCATTGCGGTGGAGTCTCATTGCGGAGCGCGGGCTCTAGGTGTGCAAGCTTCAGCAGTTGCAGCATGTGGGCTCAGTAGTTGCAGCACACAGGCTCAGTAGTTGTGGCTTGCAGGCTTAGTAGTTGCGGCTTGCGGGCTCTAGAGCACAGGCTCAGTAGTTGTGGTGCACTGGCTTCGTTGCCCCAAGGCTTGTGGGATCTTCCCAGACCAGGGCTCGAACCTGTGTCCCCTGCATTTTCAGGCGGATTCTTAACCCCTGGGCCACCAGGGAAGTCCCGCGCCTCTGTTCTTTAAACACCATGTTTAGTCCTTAGAGCAACCGGGCGATTTCCCCGCAACTCCAAGTGGGGACATCGAGGCTCCGTGGCTGGGAAACTTGCTGAGTCCCACTCTCTGTGTCCAGTCCCAAGCAGGTGTTAGAATCTAGGCTGTCTGACCGGTGGCCCCAGCTGGCTATGCCCTGTGACCTCGGCCAGCTGTCCTCTTGACTTGGCCACAGTGTGGACCTTGGTGCCTGGGGGTTGGTGTTGCCCAGCTCCTCCCGCCAGCCCGATCCCAGCTTGCGGCTCTGCTGCTCGGTTTATGGATCGTGACTTCTTGGAAGGGAATTAGACCCCAGCAGCCTGATGGGATGGAATAACTGAAGTTCATGTGCTCGTGTACAGGTGGGCGTGGAGTCAGATGCCTGATTGTCAAATGACCTGTCCTTTTCCATGTAGAGTTTTGGAAAGTTAGTGCTAGTTGGATTGGTTTTATTTATTTGTTGATTATCATACTTACTGTTTTTTTTTAAGCGTTATTGAGATATAATTCACATACCACACAATTTGCCCATTTAAAGCGTGTAATTCAGTGTTTTTTTGTATATTCACGGAGTTGTGCAGCCATCACCACAATTTTAGAACATTCTTACCATCCCCAGAAGCAGCCCCATCCCCGTTAGCAGTCACTCCCATCCCCCTCCTCAGTCCCTGACAATGACGAACCCACTGTCTGTCTCTGTGGATTTGCCTGTTCTGGACGTTTGGCATGAATGGAATCACACACTGTGTGTCCTTCTGTGTCTGGCTTTCTCACTGAGCAAGCGTTGTGTTCTCAGGGTCCACCCACGTTGTAGTGAGTATCAGTGCTTCTCTCCTTTTCATGGCCAAATAATATGCCACTGTATGGATGGACCATATATTCTTTATCCATTCACCAGCTGATGGACATTTGGCTTGTTTCCACTTTTTAGCTATTAGGAATAATGTTGCTCTGAATATTCACGTGCAAGTCTGTGTGTGGACATGTGTTTTCATTTCTCTTGGACAGCTACCCAGGGGCGAATTGCAGGTCACATGGTAACCCCATGTTTAACTTTTTGAGGACCTGCCAGACTTTTTTCCTAAGCAGTTGCCCCATTTTCCGTTTCCACCAGGCAAGCCTGAGGGCTCTGATTTTTCCATATCCTCACCCACACTCGTTATATTCTGTATTTTTTATTTTAGCCATCCTGGTGTGTGTGAAGTAGTATCTCATTGTAGCTTTGATTTGCATTTCCTGGTGGTAATGATGTTGAGGGTCTTTTCATGTGCTGATTGACCATTTGTATATCTTCTTTGGAGAAATGTCTATTCAGATCTTTTGCCCATATTTAATTGGGTTATTTGTCTTCTCATTATCGAGTTGTAAGAATTTTTCATGCATTCAGGATACAAGTCCCTCACTTGATAAATGATTAGTGAGTATTTTCTCCCGTTCTGTGGGTTGTCTTTTTACCTTCTTGGTTGTGTTCTTTGAAGCACGGCAGTTTTTATTTTAATAAAGTCCAATTTTTTTGTTATTTTTTCTTTTATTTCTTGTGCTTTGGGTGTCTTATTTAAGAATCCTTTGCCAGTTCCAAGGTCGTGAAGATTTGCCCCTATGTTTTCTTCAAAGAATTTTATAATTTTGGCTCTTACATTTAGGTCTATGATCCATTTTGAGTTAGTTTTTTTATATGGTATGAAGAGGGAGTCCAAATTCATTCTTTTTCATGTGGACAACCATTTGTTCCAACACTATTTATTGAAAAGACTGTTCTTTCCCCCACTGTGTAGTCTTGGTGCTAGGTGGGATCCTGAATAATAATAGTAATAATAATAATTGTTGTTAGTTTTAAATAGGTATCTTTTCTAGGGCAGTTTCAGATTCACGGCGCAGTCGAGAGGAGGGTGCAGAGAGTCCCCACACGTGCTTTGCTCCCCTGCACCCTCAGCCTCGCTCTCTGTCAGCGTCCCCACCAGAGCTGTGCGTTTGCTACACTGATGCCTTGTCCGTGTGTTTGTTACATTGAGTCCCTTGTCTGCGACTCTGATCCCAGGGTCCGTAGTTGACATTCAGGCTCACTCTTGGTGTCATACCTTCTATGGCTTTGGACAGGTGTATAATGGCAAGTCTCTGCCGTTATGGTGTCATACAGAATAGTGTCACTGCCCTAAAAGGCCTCTGTGCTCCAGCTGTTCGTCACTCCACTTCCCCCAAGCCCTGGCAGCCACTGATCTTTTTACTGTCTCCATAGTTTTGCCTTTTTCCAGAATGTCTTATAACTGGAATCATACAGTATATAATCTTTTCAGATTGGCTTTTTCCCCTTAGTCACATGTAACATCTTATGGAAAAACCCGAACGACCTTTTCGGCCAACCCATTATTTACGGGTCTACCGTGTCTTGTCATGGCTTGACAGCTCATGTCTTTTTAGATCTGAATAACATTCCATTGTCTGGATATATCGTGGTTTATTCTAACCATTCACCTACTGAAGGACATCTTGGTTGCTTCCAAGGTTGGGCAGTTACGAATAAGGCTGCTGTAAACAGCCGTTGCAGATTTTTGTGTGCACATAAGTTTTCGTTCGACTCCTTTGGGTGAATACCAAGGAGCGTAATTGCTGCAGCGTATGGTAAGAGTATGTTTAGTTTTGTAACCTGCCTTCCGGAGTGGCTGGAGCATTTTGCATTCCCACCAGCAATGAATGAGGGTTCCTGTTGCTCCACATCCTCGCCAGCATTTGGTGTCGTCAGTGTTCTGGATTTTGGCCATTCTTATCTGTGTGTGGTGGTACCTCATTGTGGTTTCGATGTGCATTTCCCTGATGATGTGGAGCATCTTTTCATGTGCTGATTTGCCATCAGTGTATCTTCTTGGGTGAAGTGTCTGTTCAGGTCTTCGGCCCAGTGTTTATGTGGGTTGTTTGCTTTCTCATTGTTGAGTTTTAAGAGTTCTTTGTATATTTTGGACAACAGTTGTTTATGTTTTACTAAGATTTTCTCCAAGTCTATGGCTTATATTCTCATTCTCTTGAGGACCCCAAATTTTGTTTTTAAATAAAAATTCAAAAATTGGAGGCTTGTCCCTAGAGAACCTCTGGGTTTGCTCTCACGTGCTGCCGACGGTTGTAGTGACGGCCCCGCGAAGGGCTCCAAGGCCCAGTGCAAGCTCAGCGGGGCCGAGGCAAAGCTCAGTGGGTGAGCCTGCCCTGGGTTCTGGAAGAGGATTTGGGGCTTTGGCGCCATGTGTTTGCCGTGCCTGACCTAGTACCACAGTCTCCTTGTACTGAGGGGAAACTGAGGCCCAGAGCAGAGAATGCCTTGGCCCATGATGAGTTATCGCCCAGCTTAGTCTAGACCCCGGGTCCCCTGTCCATGCGGGCTGGATGGGGGCGGGTGGCAAATGGACAGGGCTTTGGGGAGGCGACTGGTTGCTGGTGCCCCCAGTCTTGGGCATCTTCCACTTGAGGCGACCCTGGGCTTCTCATGCTCGCGGTGGGGGTCTGATCGTGGCCCTCCTCCATGTCCTGGGCTCTGGCCACAGCTCACCTTGCAAAGACCGACCTGCCAAGTCGGGCCTAAAACGTGGACGCGGTGGGTGGCACTGGGTGGATCTGGGGCATGAAGGAACGCTGCCGTGCACCCAGCATCTCAGCAGCCCCGAGGCTTCCCCGGGGACTGGAAGTCAATGAAAGCATGTTTTACGAGCTCTTATGACAAAACGGGGTTTGTTTGCTCGTGGCGTTAGGAATAGATGAGCCTGGTGGGTGGGGATCCCTCGCTCGTTTGCCTGGCTCTGAGTGCCGTCCCCGTCTCCGCTGTGGGAAGGTGCGGGAAGGCCTGTCTGGCACGTCACTGGGAGCCCCGCTCGGCATGTTCTTCCTCCTCTGTGTCACTGACTTCCCGGCACGTGAATTATTCACCACCAAGCGTGGCCGCAGCGAGGCCTTCCCCGCCCATGATTCACACACAGCTCAACGTGGGTCCAGGGGAAGCGTTGCCTGGCCGCCTGGCCCAGGGCAGGGGGCCTGTGCCTGTGGGGTGTGCGCAGCCCAGGGTGGGTTTTGGACCCCTGGGGTGGGCGAGGCTCGGAAGCAGGCAGGTGTGGGGCAGAATGCTGTTTGGGCCCTGGGCAGGGGGTCACACCGCAGCCCGGGCTCCGAGGGAATGACGCAGGTGTCTCACTGCTGGCGTCTGGGGGCGAGTGACGGTGGGGGACGCTGGGGGCCGGGGTGGCCGGCAGGCTGACCGTGTGCTCGCCGCCATGCAGGATGTGGCCCAGTGGAACATCGGGAACCTGCGGACCATCCTGGACATGGTAGAGCGCGAGTGCGGCACCATCATCGAGGGCGTCAACACCCCCTACCTGTACTTCGGCATGTGGAAGACCACCTTCGCCTGGCACACGGAGGACATGGACCTGTACAGCATCAACTACCTGCACTTCGGGGAGCCCAAGTCCTGGTGAGGGGCGGCCGCAGCCCAATGGGCGAGGGTGGGGGCTGTAGTGGCTCCTGGGGCTGCACCTGGGGCTGTCGGGCAGGGCAGGCAGAGGTCGGGGTTGGGGGCTCCGCCGGCCCAGCCCCCGCTAGCTGAGGGCACGCACGCCCCCCAGAAACGCGCTTACAGATCCCCGAAGCCTGTGGTTTGCGCTCAGAGCACCTTACACTGAACGTGGCTGCTGCCAGGCTTCCGGTAACGCCACTCAGGGCCGCGCTGTGCTGGGGGCTTTGGGGCCGCGGGCCTGGGGAGTGGGCGGCCTTGTGCCTGAGCCTCCCCTCGCCTCCCCTCGCCTCCCTCTTGGCCTCCAGATTGGGGGGTGGTGTTAGCCGTTTGCAGGGTGTGGGCGGGCATGCTGGGCCCTGCAGGGCACTCTGTGAGCAATGGGCCCCCCAGGCTGGGGCAGATTGCCAAGGCGGTCGTGTTCTGGAATCTCCCAGCTGAGCACTCCCCTGACACGCAGCTTCTGCCAGGGGGCCGGCAGGAGGCCGTCTTTGTTCGCTGTGTTTCTAGCAGAGACTTCTGAGCTGGGGGCTTCGCATCGCCCTGCCTCTCCCCAGCTGTTAGAAGGTTCTGTTGTCACAATAATCATCGCGGCTCAGGGGAGCAGAGAGGCGTTCAGGAGCTCAGCCAGTGAACCCTCACCTTTGTATTGGGGGGGCCACCCAGCAGGGACCCAGGCGGACCCTGGCCAAGGCGCCCCTGTCTTGTCCCAACAGAGAGCTGAGCCCCACGTGGCTGAGCCTGTGCCTGCCGGCCTGGGGGAGGGCCCCCTACCCCCTTAAGTCAACAGGGACGTTCTGGGGCCCTTTGCTGAGGGGCGGGAGCAGGCCCTCTGAGCAGTGGACCCGGGTGGGAAGCCAGGTCTCCCTGTCGGCCGTCGGCTGTGTGACCACCCTCTCCTCGCCTCTGCCGTGGACCGAGTGAAGCCCCTGCCCCGCTGTCTGGCAGCGGTTCCCACTCAGATGGGCAGGGAAGGCTGGGGACACGTGTGAGTTTTCCAGGGCTGCTGTAACAAAGGACTGCAGATCTGGCGGCTTTAACTCAGCTCACATTGGTTCTCTGACAGTCCTGGAGCCAGGAGGCTGACTGCCTCACGGGGCTAAATCCGGGCGTGGGCAGGGCTGGTCCTTCCGGAGGCTCCAGGGGAGCATCGGTGCCCGCCTTTTCCAGCTTCTAGAGGCGCCGCATCCCTGGCTCGCAGCCCCTCCTCCATCCTCACGGCCAGCAGCGCAGCATCTCCCGCCTCCCTCTGCCTCTGACCCTCCTGCCTCCTCTTATGAGGAACCCTGTGATGACACCGGGCTCCCCGGGTAATCCAGGGTCATCCCTGTCTCAGGGACCTTAACTTAATTCCTCCTGCAAAGTCCCCTTTGCCACGTGAGGTGATATGTCCACAGGTCTTGGGATTAGGCTGCGGCCATCTTTGGGGCCGTTATTCTGCTGGCCGCAGACCCCCTGGCCTTCGCGTGGTGCTACTTTGTGCGTTGGCTGGGATCCTGTTACAATTCCACGGGCTTCCTGTTTTCAGTCCACTCCTCCCCTTTTGTGGCCTTCTGTGGCTTTACGTGAGCCCTTGATCATTGGAACCTCTGGGTGGGGAAGTATTTGCTTTTGGGGAAAGATTTGGAGAGAGATTGGTATATTTGGTGATGGTGGTTGAACAAAGGCCTGAGCCTCATGCCTGCAGTGTGGTCCTGCGCACCGAGTGGAGGGGTTTCCTGGTCAGGGTGCCGTCCCCGAGCTGCCCAGGAGGCCCCAGTGACTGCGTGGCCGCCCCGTCCCCCTGACTCCCCATGGCAAGGCTGGGCTGGGACAGCACGGAGGCCCCAGTCCAGGCCTGGCGGGAGGGGCCCTTGCTCTGCGCCAGGCCCACACCTGTGGGGTGCTTCCCTGGGGGCTCTGCCCACCGCTCCGCACAGCAGCGTCCTCCCCGTGGGCCTGGCGGGCTGAGTGCCGGTGAGTGGCCTTCGGGCTCCCCGTGCAGATAGATCTGCAGGCTGGGGCTGCGTGCGTGCATGTGAGGGCGCGTGTGAGCGTCCGAGGGGGTGTGTGAGTGTATGTTTCTGCGCATATGTGTGTGTGTGTGTGTGTGTGTATACAAATGAGTGTGTCAGTGTGTATGAGTGTGTGTGTGTATATACATGGGTGTGTGTGTCTGAGTATGCATATGAGCGTATGTATGTGTGTGTTGTATAAGTGTGTATATATGTGTCTCAGGTACCTATGTGTGTGTATGTGAGTGTGTGTTTGTTAGGTATCTGTGTGTGTGTTGTGTGTGTGATGTATCTGTGTGTGTGTTTGTCAGGTATCTATATGTTTGTATTGTGTATATAAGTGTGTATATGTGTGGATCAGGTACCAGTGTGCGACGAGTGTCAGATATCTGTGTGGGGTACCTGTGTGTGTGTGTGTGTGTGCGCGCGCACACTACTGGGCCCAGCTCGCTGGCCTGGGCCGTGTCTCATGGGGTGGGGTGGTGGCAGGAGGGACGTCTGCCCGGGTCTCTGAGTGGCCTTGTCCCAGTCCTGCCCCAGCGCGGCTCCCCCGAGGGCCGCTAGATGGCGCTCCCGCCCTTCCCTCTGGCTTGGCTCTGTGCGCTGCTGGAAATTTCCCAGGTTCTTTCATCCTTTCGTAGATTCCTCTGAGCGGCAGTGGCAGTGATATTCTGAAGGCCCCCCGGAAGCAGCAGCAGGGGGAGACGGAGCCGCTGCCCTTGGGCGGTGGGAGCTCTTAGCCCTGGGTTTGGTCAGGGCCTCCCAGCCAGAGGGGTACAAAGGGGAGAAAACCCACCTTTTCCTTAAAAAAAAAAGAAAGAAAGAACAAGTAAGCAAGCAGGCGCTGCTGGGTCCCCGCACTTGCTGGGCGAGGAAGGTTGGGCTTTCAGATGCAGGCCTGCCCGGGGGTGGGGAGGCCTCGGGAGACTGGGGCCCTCGTGTGTTCTCTGGGGGGGCAGGGAGGAGTGAGCGGCTGGGGGCCTCTGAGAAGCGGCTGGGACCGAGGGCGGATGGAAGACAGTGGGACTGGGTTTGAGGAATGTCCCCCAGAGAGAGGGTGCTGGGAACATGAGGGCCAGCGGCCCCTGGGTGACAGGGCCGGCACCTTGCTCCCCTCGCTTGCCTGTCCCCCAGGACAGCCCGCAGCACCCCTGCCCCCTGAGCTGCACCCCTGGTTTGCTCGGGTGGCCCCTGCTGTTAGGAGACTGGGGTTCTGGGAGCACAGCGACCCCGTAGCCCCTGGGAGCCCCCGTGCACAGAGGTTTACGTCGTGTGGAGGCCGCACTCCCTCTTGGGTCAACGTGGACCTCTGCAGGAGTGGGGTGCGGGGGCTGGTGAGGTGTCCTCTTGTCCCTGGGCTGGGGGTGCAGGGAGCCACTCAGGATGCCCGGGAAGGTGGTGCCCCTGCTCCCTGCCTTCCCCTGGACCCTGTGGGGCGGGGCTCTCCGGCAGATCCGTTCCCACGTCTGTCTCCCGAATCATGCCGTGCTCTTGCGTCTGCAGTAGCTTGATCACAACCGTTCTGGGGTATTTCAGTAGCACTTTTTTTTTTTTGAAAGTGTCGAGTTACTCAGGTTTACGGCGTCTTCTGGAGCCTTTCTGGGTCTGTTGCTACTTTGGTGGTGTGATTTGTGTGTCAGAGTGACGCGCACAGCCCGGTGTCGATAACAGCATGGCATTTGCTCCGAAAGGCCGGCATTGTGCGGCGCTCTCTGGCAGCCAGGCTAAGAATACCCGCAGCACGTGGGAGCTTCAGATCGCTTTGGAGACGGGGATTTAAGATAGACCCAGCCTTGCAGCGGCCCGGACGGTTGGTCATCGGGGCCAGGAGGTCGTGGGCCTGGGGAGGCAGGCAGAGCAGCTCCGCCTGGTTCAGAGTGCCTCCTCCCGCAGGGCCGAGGACCCCCTGGAGCCCGTGGGTGGCGCTGGGTCAGCCGTCCCGGGGCTGCTCCGTCTGCCGGGCCTCCCTCGATACCCACCCCTGGTACGGCCCCTTCGGGTCCCTGTGGGTAGCATGTCACCAGGAACTGTATCCGTAGATGAGCGCGTGACACACCCACCTGGGGTCGTTTCACGCTGTTGCCCAGACGCAGGGCTCCGTATCCACACGCAGCAGCTGCCGTGTGCCCACATGCGGGTGGGTGGAGGACGTGCCACCAGAGGGCCCCAGGATGGGACAGACAGTGTTCCCCGCGGGGATTGTCTTGGCTGTGACCTTGGCCGTCAGGCAGGTCCCGCAGTTGGTTTTCTCTCTGCTTCCCCAGCCCCTCCCGCCCTCTGGCTTCTGTTGGCCTGGGTGTCAGGTGCCCTGAGGCGGGGGCAGGGGAGAGGGTCTCTCGGATTGTGCTCCCACAAAGGGCACGTGGATGGTCCTGGGGTGTGATGGGCGGATCCCTGAGGGCAGTCGGTGGAGGGGCTGCTGGTGAGGGGGCCGGGGAGCCTTTCCCAGAGCTTCGCTCCTTCCCTGACCTTTAAGAAGCCTGAGCACTGCACCAGGGTGCGTTGAGAATTTCTCCTTTTGATTCCATTGCACCTACAGTTTTTCTTCGGCATTTTCACTCAGGGGTTTTCACAGGAGAGGGAACGGGCAGCCTTTCTTTTGCTGCCGGGAAACTTGACACCCAGCAGGCAGTCATCTCAGCCTGCACTTGGTACTTCGGAGGTGTGCCTGCGCATGTGTGAGTGTGTGTGCGTGTGTGGGCATGGGTATGTGTGTGTGTGCGCACGTGCACGTTTGAGGGCATGTGCTCCCTGCCGTGGGGCACGGGAGGGGCGTGAGCTGTTGTGCAGATGTGGTCCAGCCCCTGCAGCCTCTGGCTGCAGCTTGGGAGAGAGGCTGGATGTGCTGGCCTCGGGATTCAGGGGTCTATTGCTCCTTTGGGGGCGGGGTGAGACTGCTGGGCTGCTCCCTTCCCCCTTGATGGGTGCCCTCCCGGCCCCTCGGGACCTCCCTCCAGGCCCACCCCAGGCGGCTTCAGCCCACTGCCCAGACATGCTCCCTGCGGGCGTTGATTAATCACCCCAGTGAGCCCCAGGGGACAGGCGCCTCCCGCCCTCCTCCCGGCCGTAGACTCCCTGGCTCTGGCTACAGGTGGCACTGCTGGACCACAATGCCGGGCGGCCACCAGGGCCTCTGCTTTGTCCCCGGTGGCAGAATTGGGAATTCTGGTGATTGATGGAGCCGAGCAAAGCGACCGCAGGCAGCAGCTCCGGAGGCCCGTGGTGGAGAGCGCTGGTGACTCCCAGAGGAGGTCCCTGAGTGACCTCGTGGCTTCTGAGAGCCTGGCACAGCGGGGAGCAGGGCCATTCCCTGACTCAGGCGTGGCCCTGCCTTGCCCCACGGCGGCGGGAGGGCTGGCTGGGCACCGTCTGGAGTGGAGATTGGTGGGAGTGTGACGGCTGCACAGATTGGCTTTGGTACTTAGCTTCCCAGCACTGTGCCCCGTCCCCATACAGGATGCCAGCGTGAGATAGAGGCGCTGCCTCCTGTCCTCCTCGGTCTCTGGGGGGAGAGGCGCCGCAGCTGAGCCAAGCGGCTTCGCTCAGCAGCTCCACGTGGCCGCAGCACCTGGGGGGCCGGGGGAAGAGACCGTCGGGATGGTGCAGGGAGGCTCGGGGTGTACCTCGTGAACACACTGGGGAGACCAGCAGACTCCTTCCTCTGCCCTGCCTCCTGGGCCATAGTGACCAGAAATCCAGCAACAAAAAGAATGTTTTTGAGCAGAGAGCTCTTCCTGAGAGCAGACTGCCGGAGAGTAGAGAGGTGTCAGGACCCCTGTTTATTAAAAGACAACAGATAAGGTGGCAGGGTCGTGCTGTCCAAGACCCCGAGCTTTCTTGAATCTGTTTGCGGAGATACCAGACCCAGCATCCCTGGCGGAGTCTGTCCTCCGTCCACGCAGCCTTGCCTGAAGCTGCTCGTCGGAGGTTTTATGATGGGGGTGGTCGCGTCTCTGCAGAAGGATCCTCCTTCTGAGAGAAGATGGCTGTTGTCCTAAACAGCACAACCAGCCGAGTCCCGTCTTCCCGGCTCATGGGTCCTTGGTCCGGAGCTTGCTGTGCACTCACTGTTTGATGCAAAGGGCTGTGGGCAGCAAGGGGCACCTTCTCCGTCACCTCTTTTGACGGTGGCTCTGGCGACAGCAGCAGGCCTGCTCTTCGTTTATTCCCTGTGTGCCTGACCCGTGTGCCCACTGCCTCCTTCCAGGGTGCGTGGTGACCTTGGCGTTAGGGTGACCAGCACAACTTTCCTAGCTTCAGAGCCGGAAGTCTCACATCCTGGAAACCCTCTCAGACCCGGGGGGCCCTCGGTGCTTAGTCACCCTGGAGTGTGCACGTGTGTGTGTGGCAGCACACATGCATGCATCTAGTCAGGAAAGGACAGTGTGTCTCCTCACTCAGGCAGTTCGTGAGTCTGGCCTCCAGGGTCCCGTCCGCCACCCCCGGGGACCATGCCCAGAAGACTGGAGACCTGGCGTTCTGCGAGGTGACCGAGAGCCCCTGCTGGGAGCTGTCACTTCCAGCTGGGCTTTGCAGCCGCGCACACACCCTGGAGCTCAGCAGCACGGGGACGCTGGCGCAGCGTTGGGAGAAGTGGTTTAGCACGTGCCCAGGAGGGCCTGAGCACCCGGGGGCTTATGGGAAGCACAGCTGTGTTACTACCCCCCACCCCGGGACCCCTCCCCGCCCTCCTCATAGAGCCCTCGGTCCGCTCTTGTCGGGACCACACTGTCGTCCCCGATGCCAACAGCCCAGCCTTTCTGCTTGTCAGGATTGTGCCGGAAATCTGAAACTGGAAGCTGGCTGTGGCATTTGAAAATTAACTCCTGATGCTGGAGTCTCAAATTGGGGCATTGTGTCATCAGGCTATGAGGATAGGATTGCATCATTAATTAACCTGGCGGGTGCGACAATAGGCAACTTCAGAGGATTTTTGTGCAGCGTGACACAGCATGGCTTGAATCACAGATCAGCCCAAACATCTGACTGCTTCTTGCCAGCCTCGCCCACACTAAACTCAGTAGCCTGGTGCTGCCCCAGCAAAGCCAGACAGTTGCGTCAGGTGACAACCTGTGCTGCGTGCAGCTCGGGGCAGATCGTGGACCTGGGAATCCCAGTGCTCCCCCAAGGGCTCCGCTCACCAGGCAGCAGGGTCCGTTCCCGCAGGCTGCCTCCTTGAATCTCGCAGTGCTGGTGGGGACAGGCACAGTTGGTGTTTGTTCAGGGAACACAAAGTGATTTTAACATCCCGCTCAGCAGAGGAAGGTCAGCCTTCTGCGACGGAAAATCTCACCATATGCTCTCCTCCAGAGCCGATGAGGCTGAGTGGGGGGAATCTGCTGATATTCCCGATGCTCTGATGCCTTGCCGTGAGCCTGGGCAGCCGGGCAGCGGTGCAGCTGATGGATTTGGAAATTGGCTTCTTGGTGAGCAGGGGTGGGAGGGTTCATGACGGAGGGTGCCCGGTGCGAACGGTGCACTGTTTCCTTGTTCCTTCTGTGTTTGTCACAGGCTGGTCTGTTTATCCACTGTTTTGGTGGTGTACTCCCTCTCTCTCCTTTTGAAAGAGTTTATTTTTCAGAACTGTTTTAGATTTTACAGCAAAACTGAGAAGACAGTACAGAGAGTTCCCATGCACCCCACACCCAGCCTTCTTATTAGTTTACATGAGGCTGGGACATTTGTTGCAGTTAATGAACCTTATGGGTACATTCTTGTTGACTAGGGTCCTGCTTCATTCAGTTTGCCTTGTTTGTCCCTGGTGTCGCCTTCTGTCCCAGGACCCCATCCAGGTTCCCTGTGACATTCAGGTATCCCATCTCCTCAGGCTCCTCTGGGCTGTGATGGTTCCTCAGACTTTCCTTGTTCTTTTTAATTTTTTAAAATTTATTTTATTGAAGTATGGTTGATTTACAATGTTGTGTTAATTTCTGCTGTACAGCAAAGTGATTCAGTTACACATATATATTTTCTTTTTCATATTCTTTTCCATTATGGTGTATCACAGCATATTGAATATAGTTCCCTGTGCTAAACAGTAAGACCTTGTTGTTTATCCATTCTATATGTAATAGTTTGCATCTGCTAACCCCAAACTCCCAATCTTTCCCTCCCCGCCCCCCCCACCCCCGGCAGCCACCAGTCTGTTCTCTATGTCTGTGAGTCTGTTTTTGTTTCACAGATAAGTTCATTTGTGTCGTATTTTAGATTCCACATACAAGTGATAGCGTATGGTATGTCTTTCTCTTTCTGACTTACTTAACTTGGTATGATAATGTCTAGTTGCGTCTATGTTGCTGAAAATGACATTATTTCATTCTTTTGTATGGCTGAGTAATATTCCAGTGTGTATATGTACCACATCTTCTTTATCCATTCATCTGTTGATGGGTATTCAGATTGTTTCCATGTCCTGGCTATTGTGAATAGTGCTGTTATGAACATAGGGGTGCATGTATCTTTTTGAATTAGAGTTTTCTCTGGATATATGCCCAGGAGTGGGATTGCAGGATCATATGGTAGCTCTACTTTTAGTTTTTTGAGGAACCTTCATACTGTTTTCCATAGTGACTACACCAGTTTATATTCCCACCAGCTGTGTAGGAGGGTTCCCAGACTTTCCTTGTTCTCGATGCCCTTGATGGGTTTGAGGAGGACTGTGGTCAGAGATTTTGTAGAATCTTCCTCAGTGGGAACTTGTCTGGTGTTTTTCTCCCACAGCTGGGGCTCTGGGTGCTGGGAGGAGGACCACGCATGAGGGGCCATCTCGTCCATTGTCTCGGGGTGCCTGCCGTCAACATGACTCATCACTGCTGGTGTCGACCTCGGTCCCCTGGCTGAGGTCGTGCTGCTCAGGTGTCTCTACTGGAAAGTCACACCTCCCCCCTTTCTGTACTGTCCTCTTTGGAGTGTACTCTTTCTTTCTTTTTTTTTTTAATACTTCAAATTTCGGAAAAGGAAAGAGAATAATTAACAGAACAGTGCCCAGTACCCAAATTGGGCAGATGTGGACGATCTGGCGTCCTTCTGTCAGGTAGTTTTGATCTCTTTGCTCCTCCCTCCAGCTGGGCAGTCTTAGTTCTCTGCTGCTGCATAGCTGATCCCATAGACAGACGGCTTGAGGTGACCGGCTCTCAGCGCCCAGGCATGGGCCTGCCAGGGCCTCGGTTTAGGGCCTCAGAGGCAGAGTCGAGTGTCGGCGGGCCGGACCCGTACCCGGAGCTCTGGGGAAGGTCCATTTGGTACCGAGGGTCCCCTCACACTTGGCCCCTCTGACTTAGGGACCGATGCCTTTCCAAGGCCCACCAGATTAGGTCAGGCCCACCCAGAGTAACCTCCCAATTATAGGATCTGCTGATTTGGGGCCTTAATTATAACAGCCAGATCCCCTCCCAGCAGCACCGAGAGGGACGTTGGAATGACTGAGAGCAGGGATGTGAGCCTCAGGGGCACCTGAGGACTATGTCTGTCATGGTGTGTTTCCTTTTCGGTAAATGTTTTTATCCTAAGACGTTACGTGGTACAGAAAAATACGTGAAATATTGTGCTTGGCTGAAAGATGGATACATACATACAGTTTATCGAATGACTCCCCAGTCAACGCTGCTGGGAAATGAACCCCCTCGTTCTCTGTCCCGGCCCCCCTTCCTTTGCGGCCCCATTCCCCCCACCCCACAGAGCTGCTTCTGATGTCACTGCTTCTCTGGGCCGTTGTCTTTGTGTGTCTGTGTCCCTGGGAGACACGGCTGAGTGCTGGCTGGGTTTGAACCCCACGCACACGGACTGGTTTGTCTCTTGCGTTTCTGCTCTGTCTGCGAGGAGGATTCGTCCCTGCCGTGCATGGTGATAGTTTATCCGTTTTCACGCTGCAGCGTTTTCTGCTGTGTGACCACGCCTCCACCTGTTTACGTGTTCCACTGCTGGTGGACATTTGGGCCGTTTCCACTTTGGGGCACACGTCGTGTCATCTTTTACCTGCTGCTCGTGTAAGAATCTGTCACTGTACGTGACAGTGTGACAGTGTGAGAAGACATGGTGGTAGCAGTGGCCACGTTCCGATGCTGCTTGTGTGCCAGGCTATGCTTGGAGTGACTCCTGGTCTCGCCCACTGCCCCACGCCGTCCTCCTTCACACGTGGGACCAGACTGGCGAGACCGTGGTTTGAGACCGCAGAGCTGGGGAGTGGTAGGGCTGGGCCCAGGCTACGGGTGCGAGCCCGCATTCCTGACCACTGCTTCGCCCTGCCCCTCGGAGTGTCCTGCAAATCAAAAGGGGCGGCGGGTTCTGGGAGTGCGTGCCTGGGCAGGCGCTCCCCCGTGGGGACAGGGGGCGTCCCAGTTGGCAGAGGTGGCCTGAGCTTGCAGGTGTGGGAGAGGGTGGACCCTTTTCTTAGAGTCCCCAAAACATCATTGAACGAAGCCCTGCCGAGCTGAAATCAAAGACGGCAGGTTCTTGTGGGAGATGGAGGAGATGCTGCAGAAACCCAGGGACCCAGGCCACCAGAGGCTCTGCCACCTTCAGCGCACGGCTTCCGGCTTCCGAGGTCACCCTGGGCGTAGGCGTCTAGTTGGGGCAGGGGGAGGCCGTGTTCCTGAAACTTTGATGGGCGGGCCAGGGAGGCAGGCCCGTGGCTTCTGCCCACATCTCATTGGCCAGCGCCAGGTCACGTGGCCACACCTTCCAGCACGGGAGCCTGGGAAACGTAGTCTGACTGCGTGTACGGGGTTAGGGGGCTGGAAGGGGGCAGGTGAGCCGTAGCTTTGCTACCGTGGTTGTGCTGGACGAAGGTGGCTTCAAGGTTGTAGAAGGAGATGGGTCAGCTCAAACCGTGGCCAAGTGCCCGCTCTGGACCCAGCGTGAACCACTCCAGGGCAGACACCGTGTGTCAGGGCAGGAGCTTATGGTGTGCCCCCCCACTCCCCCCCCGAGTGGGCATGGAGGGCCAGGTGGGTGGCACGCGGCAGCGGGACCCCCGAGATGGAGGCAGGGAAGGCGCTGGGCTGAGACCTGTGGGAGGAGAGGCAGCAGGGCAGCCCGTGGAGGGGCTCCGCTGGAGGGCAGGTGGCCAGGCCAGGAGCAGGGAGACGCATGTTACTCTACCGTTCCAGGGAGATGTTAGCCGCGGGAGGGAAGGTCCAGGGCATGGGTGTGGGAGCCCTGGGCAGGCAGGTCGGGGTAGCCCTCCTGCCTCTGTGGGCGCCGTCGTCTCCTGTGTGTGTGTTACTCGTGGCCGCAGGCGTGGCTGGCCTGTCACACAGCCTGCTGGCTTGGTGTGGCAGGAGCAGATGGCCCTTCATTTTGGAGTCTTTTGTTCAAAGTGGGCGCTTTGGGGTTGGAACGATATAGCACTCTGCTGGCTCAGGCCGCTTGTGAGACTGCAGGACTTTTGCTTTAGGGCAGCAGGAGCCAAACCAGCCCACCCGGCGTTCCTGGCTCCAGTCTGGAGCACCAGGCCAGTCGCCAGAATCCTTCCCCATCCCACCACTCTAAGAAACCGTCAGTTCTTCTGAGAGAAGTGGCTTCGCCGGGCATTGTTCCCATCTTGAGATCCTCCCACTGGCTGTGTTTGGATGAGGGGTTGCTTGAAGTGTCGGGGGTCTGTGGCCGGTGCGGTCCTGGCCTGGAGTCACTCCCCCTCCCCCTCCATTCTGTAGATTCCTGCTCTGTGCGCAGGGTCTGGTTTTCACGGCAGATCTCTCCCGTGTTGGAGAGGTTGCTGTCGGCCGATTTCAGCTCCCCAGAAGGGAAATTCCTGCAAATCTGTGAGTTGAGGGAGTCTTTGTTAGCTTTGCTTCAAAATCTGGCTAAGGGTGTGTTTTCCCCTCACGTGGGCGCAGCAGCGGGAGCTGGGGAGTGGGGACCAGCAGGCTCATCACCAGGATGAGACGTGCTGAAGGCCCTCTTTCAGCAGCTCCCCTCCGGCTTGGTCTGTTTGCTCTTCCTTGCTTAACCCATGTGTGAGCTTAACCCTCCTCAAAGCACCAGGGCCCAGAGCCACCCCGAGAGTGACCCCGAGGGCCCTGTGCCCTTCACCTTCTTGGCAGTCAGCTGAGACCCTGATGGTCTTACACGTGGAGACTGGAACTGCTGGTCACGGGACCTGCTTGTAAAGATACCGTCACCTGAATGCTCTCCAGAGCCAGTCCCGTAGCTAAGGGGCAAGTCACGGTCACCCAGGGCCCCCTCTGGTGGGGCAGGGAGAGTTCCGGGCCTGTCCTCCCGATCGCCGGGGGCCTCCACTGTCAGTGTGTGTCCACACGAGGTTCAGCGGCCTCGTGCATCTGTGGGTGTGCATGCTGATGAGCACAAAAGCATCAAGGACACGGGAAGTGATCTAATAGGCCTGGCGCCTCCCCGCATTGAAGCTGCCCTGGCTCTCTCAGCCCGAGGGCAGACCTGGACTCCCAGCCACCCTCCCCAGTTCCCCGCAGCTAGCCCCCATGTCCCGGCGTGGCCCGTGCTGTTTAAGTCCTGCTCGTGCACTCTCAGCGGACCACCCTCTGTTCTTTCCTGTTCCCACCCTCCTGTGTGTTTCAACAGAAATAAATCTGGGGCGGGGGAGCATAAGCAGGCCGTGGGCCCTGGGCGAAATGGGAGCTGCCTGCCCATCAGTTTACAGGTGGAAATTGAGGCCAGTTCGACGAGGGGGAGGTAGCGGTGGCTTTACCAGCAGCACCGGGCGCTCACCGGCACTGCATCCCCACAAATGGACCCCCTGCACGAACCCCTCCACCCCCCCGCTGGCAGCACAAGGCCCTTCCCCAGCTCCCACTAGAGGCTGCTTTGATTGTGTTGATGGGTGCCTGCCTTTTAAAAAAAAATTTATTCATTTATTTATTTTTGGCTGCATTGGGTCCTCGTTGCTGCGCGTGGGCCTTCTCTAGTTGTGGTGAGTTGGGGCTACTCTTCGTTGTTGTGCGGTGGCTTCTCCTGTTGCGGAGCACGGGCTCTAGGCACGCGGGCTTCAGTAGTTGTGGCTCGCGGGCTCTAGAGCGCAGGCTCAGTAGTTGTGGCTCGCGGGCTTAGTTGCTCCGCGGCACGTGGGAACTTCCTGGACTAGGGCTCGAACCCGTGTCCCCCGCATTGGCAGGCGGGTTCCCAACCTCTGCGCCACCAGGGAAGCCCCCGCCTGCCTTTTAAAACCTTACCTGAGAAGCGCCCCCCACAGCTTCAAAAGCAACGTCAAAACCCAGCCCACACGTGACTTGGCATTTTCGGTCCTATCTATAACAAAAAGAATTCACGGGCCTGAAATAAACCCGGGCCAGGGATCAGGTACCTCCACTTCAGCATTTCATTGCAGCTCGACACTGCTCACCTTGTAAAGTCTGTTCCTTAATTAAAGTGGGCTTATGGGCTCCTGTGAACTGGGCCCTAGAGCTGGGGGGCCTTCAGGATGCTCACCCACTCCGTTTCCCTGGGAACCTCGGGGAGGTGGGGGCAGCCTGCGAGCCAGCGAGCGTGGAGCCCAGGGCCCGTCCCCCCTTCCCCAGCCCCCTGAGAAGCCTGGGCGGCCCCTCTGGCTGCAGAGCACCTAGTCCTGCCAGCAGGCTGGTCCTTTGGCATCCCCGTCAGCTGGCATCCCCATCTGAGACGCCCCATTTTCTCTGAGTGGATGCTCCCTGGACTCTGTTTATCTCTTGCACGTTTCAATAAAAATGTCATTACTTGAAATCATTGACACTGCTGGTGTGAGATACCAAATTCCATCACCTATTGTCCCGTAAAACGATCCATTAAAGATAAAACCACCGCAGCTCAATAAGGTTCTATCCTGGAGACAAGCCACCCTGGTCCTGGGCTGATCCTATCTCCCCAGCGAGTGTTCGTATCTGTCACATAAAGGGCCCCGGCACTTGGACAAATGAGGGGGGAGGCCCCCCGCAGAACAGCCTCCTTGGAGGGTGAGATGGGATTTCCTGGTAGAAACAGGGCAGGCATCCTTTTGCTGTCAGGCAGTTTCAGTCGCTCTCAGGGAGGGAGCCATGCCACCCAGGTCGAGCTCTGTGCAGTGGTGGCCAGATTGGGGTGCACGGGATGGGGGGGACGCAGAGGGGACCCACCCCACCAGGCTGGATTGCTCTCCTGAGCATTTAGGAAAGGGCTCAGTCTCCCCTTCTTCCCCTGGGCCAGGTGCCCTGCAGCCTCCCCTCCCGGGCAGACTGGGCAGGTGACAGCTCTTCTTCCTCCCCTCCCTGTGGGGCAGGGGACTGCGGGGTATCTCGGTGGTCCCAGGGCTGTCCTACTCGGCCTTCGGACCTGCTCCCTCATGTTTCAAGGACGAGCCTGTCTGCTTTTTCTAACATCTTTTATTTCTCCAGCCTGGTACCGGGTGACCACTTGTGCCCCTTTAACCCTGCCGTCAGCGTGACTTTTAGTTGTCCGTCTTTCACGTTTGAACTGTCATGGTGAGGCCTGCTCGTACCTGACAAACTAGTCCTGCCACGTGTGTACCTGGAGTCACCTGGCGATGTCACAGTCACACCTGTTACCTCCTTTACTGAAAGATGTGGGCAGGGGCAAGGGTTTTTTTGCTGTGCAGGCATGCCTTGTTTTATTGCGCTTCTTAGATGCTTCATTTTTTACAAATGGAAGGTTTGTGGCAACCCTGCATTGTCAGATGATGCTTAGCACTTTACAGCAGTAAAGCACTATTTTTTTAGACACAATGCTGTTACTGCACGCTGTTAGACTATGGTGTGGTACAGTACTGTGAACGCAACTTTTTTATGCCCTGGGAAGCCAAAAACTTCGCGTGACTGGCTTTACTGTAGCATTCGCTTTATTGCGGTGGTCTGGACCTGAGCCCGCCGCGACTCTGAGGCCTGCCTGTGTGTTTGTTGCCCTGTCCTACTCCAGACAGAGACACCGAGGGGCTGCATCTCCCGGCGGTGTCAGCCTCCCAGAGAGCACTTCCGTCTCCTGGACCAGACTCTGCGATTCTGTCAGTGGCCAGCACGCGCCCAGGTTTATGTTTGCCTTCGTTTGTGGTGAGGAATTCCTGCCTCTGGACCGCTAGACAAGGGATAGGTTCACCTTAGTGGGTTTTATAGTCTTCTGTGAATGTCTTTCTGGTGCAGAGGAAGCCTGGCTGTCTGTTGATTTTTATTTATTTTTTTATTCTGCATCCTTGCTGGACTGTTTAGTTCTTAATTCACCAGCTCATTCTTTTAGTTTTCCCTGGTAGAAGGTTATACTACTTGGCATGAAAAAGTTTGTCTCCTCCCTTTTGATTGTTAGTCCCCTTATATCTTTTTCTTGACTTACTATACTGGCTAGTGTCTTCAGCGCCGTGCTGTGGATTGCCTTGCCCCCAACTTTCCAGAGTACCTCTCCTGCCTCACTCTGAACTGTGATGGTGGGAAGGTCCCTCCTAGTCCTGGATGGCTAAGAATTTTTTTTTTTTAATGTATTTCTTCTAAAAAAAAAAATTTTTTTTTTTAAATTTATTATCTTTGGCTGCTTTGGGTCTTCGTTGCTGTGCACGGGCTGTCTCTAGTTGTGACGAGCAGGGGCTACTCTTCGTTGTGGTGCGCGGGCTTCTCACTGTGGTGGTTTCTCTTGTGGAGCATGGGCTCTAGGTGCACAGGCTTCAGTAGTTGCGGCACGTGGGCTCAGTAGTTGTGGCTCGCAGGCTCAGTAGCTGTGGCGCACAGGCTTAGTTGCTCCGTAGCATGTAGGATCTTCCTGGACCAGGGCTCGAACCCGTGTCCCTTGCGTTGGCAGCTGGACTCCCAACCACCACGCCACCAGGGCAGTCCTAAGAACTTTTTATACAGAATGGTTTGGAATTTAATGTGAATGCTGCACCTGCAGTGCTTGGACGGGTCGTGGCTCGTCTCCGTGGTGATCACATTAGGGGAGACCGCCTGTGACTGTGGTTCTCTGGGCCCTTCACTCCTCCCTGCGGAGGAGCAGAGCGAGAGGCTGCTCTGGCCCAGCTCATCTCTAACCAGCGCAGAGATGGCACCTGGGCAACTCGGGGGCGAGGGGAAGCCTGCTCTGTGACCAGCTCGTTCTGCTTGGCTGCCCAGACCACGGGGCAGCGCGCCAGGACTGTCCCACTGACGCATGGCTAGAGAGGGCGTGTGTTTGAGGATTGCAGTAAAAACGGTTTTTCCCTATGCCCAGCCCACGGGGTGCTGGGGGCCGCTGGCATTCGGAGCTGCCATGGCCTCCTGGGCCCGTGCCGGCGGCTCACTCGTGCCAGGTGGCCTCCAACGTGACATGTGGTCTCGGCACTTCCCGTGGACTCTGCCTTCTTGTTTCCGTCGCTGTCATTATAGCATGTTAAACGGCAAGGGGCCTGTCTGCCCCGGCCTTGTGCAGACACTGTGAAATTAACTTCCTCACCCTCCAACTCGCGTCGGGCTGAACTGACATTTCCAAAGGGCTCCTGGCTGGACCCCTGCTCTTGGCACGCTCTCCTCAGCAGAGAGGAAGGGCGGGGAGCCGAGCCTCGCGCCGGTGGACGATGGAAGAAGTCCTGAGTGCTCTTGTCACCCGGAGGAGAGTCACACGCATCTTGGGGAACAGATACAGTCCGTATTATAGCGCTTCATACCTGGCTCTGAGCAAAACGGTTCTGCAGGGCCCTGGCAGAGGCCAAGGGGGCCTCTCGGGGATGGGCAGCAGGGTTTGAGAGTCAGGACCCCATCAACTCTCATTACCCTTGCAGCTGGCGGGAGCGTGTGGGAATTACCTCGTTACCGTGGCAACACACCCTCCTCACAGGGAACTCCATACACTCTGACGGGTCGTGTAGCCCAGGGTGGCCGGCCAGCTGAGCAACCGGGCCCCGTCGGGGGTGTGATGCCTTCCACTGGAGTGTCCCATTCCTCGTCTTGACAACTTGCCCTGGGACCACAGGTTTTCTTGCTGGCCTGAGAGGCAGCGGCCCATCTGGCATTATCTGTCCCTGGCCCGGGAGAGGAAGGGCAGCGGCCAGCCCCACCCACCTTGCCTCCCGAGGTCTCATGTGGCCGTCTCAGGGCAATGGTACACGGGCTCTCTGGACCTCCCGGGGGTCAGCTGGGCACAAGGTACCGTGGTGCACACCCCTCACTCAGCACAGCCCTCCCCCCTGGGAGGTGGTCCCGGACACCCACTCCCTGGGCCAGAGGGCACTGGGCGGTGGGAGTCCACACCCAGAGGCCCGGGCTCCTGCATAGCCTGAAGCCCCTTGCTTCTTCTGCAGAACCAATGGCCCCGAGCAGGTCCCTGCTCTCCACGATGGCCCATGTTCCTCTTCCTGACACACTCATTTAATTTTTAACTCACAAGGCGTTTACTTATTTATTTTCATTGTTCTTGATAATAATTCTAAGCCATTAGAGGGGAAAATTATATTCAGAAATGCTGTTTCACACTTTATTTGTTTGATGATTTAGAGCAATAGAAAATAGCACATTTGCTGGCTTTTATAGTCTGATAATTATTCACATCCATCAAGCCATTCCAGGGGAATAAACAAAACACCAAGAAAATGACACCATTAATAGCATCCTCCACTGCAGACAGGAAGCCTTTCCCAGGGCAGCGTCTTGGGAGGATGGACTCAGCCTGTCCCCTACCCAAGGCGAGAGCCTGCCCGCAGAGGATGTGTTTTCCTTTCAACTACCTCTGCTTCTGGGCCCAAGAGCCTCCCTCCTGCTGGACTGAGGCCTCTGCCCAAACAGCACCCACGGCCCCCTGGCTTCCAGAGCTTCGTGACTGGACTCCGGCCTGGCCTCAACAGGGCCCGCGGGATGCCCACCTCTGGCCAGGGTTGCACCCCTCCAGCGTCCAGCCTCAGTCCGTCCCTGGCCCCCGTAAGCACGTCCGACCCCTGCACACGTGTCAGGACGCAGGTCTTGGACGCGATCGCTGGCCGCTCTGGCCCCAGGCCTCCCTCTTGGCCTATGCCAGGTGTGCGGGTTTCCACGTTGCCTTTTTTGGGGTGGCTGTGATTGGAGGGGGTGCATCCACTACTCCAGACATCAAGTGTGAAAGAAGAAACCTGGAAAGGAGAGGCTGGGGGACGCCCACCTGGCAGGGCCAGCCCTCCCATCTCTCCCCAGACCAGGGGGTCACTTCCTTCTGGAACGTGGCCTCTGGACTCTGGTCACCTCCGGAAGCCTTCCCGTCAGCCGGTCGTTTGAACAGTGAAACTGCTGGACTGGGACGGTCTCTTTACCGTTGTGTGGCTTTGCATGCGTCTCGTGTCCTCTGCCGTTACCTCCTGGGCTGTATAGAGGATCTAAGATTGCTTTATTTTCTCGCTGAAGCCCCTGGTATTTGCAGACGACTGCCTTTCTGAAAAAGGCGTCTGGCAAACGATGCCTGAATTCGTCTCTCTCGGCCTCCTCGGCGATTCCACAACATTAAACCCAGAGTTATGGAGCCTGTCCAGTCCTGCTGCAGCCTCTGCGAGGTCACCTGGAGCGGTTGCCAGGGACACCGAGCTGACAGCGCCGAATTTTCCACGACTTTCTGGTTGAGTGTCATCCAGAAGTGCTTTGTGTAAAACGTTGACCAGAGGAGAGAAAGGGCAGAGGGAGGGGCGCACATGATGGGCTGGTAACATACGTGGAGAAGGTCCAGAGGGGCCTGCCTGGCCGGTCTCAAGACCGGGGTTCGTGTGCTGTGGCCGGAGGGACCTGCGTGACCCCGTGTGGGCAGCCCGACCCTCTGCAGACTCCTCCAAGGGGTTTCCCCCATTTCTGACTCTGCCCCCTGAAGCCCCTGGTCTGTTGTCCCTCCCATCCCTCCCTGGATTCTGGGAGTGGCTCTGCCCTTTCCTGTATCCGACACGTCCAGATTCTTCTGCCATGACTTCTGTGCTGGCCTGGAGTGAGTTGACCACCAGGAGGCACCCAGCTGCAGCCCAGTCCCTGGGGAGGAGCATGGTGACGGGGGCCATCTGGGGGTGGGATGTGGTCAGCCCAGGAGGAGGCGGGGGCTGGTGGACCAAGGAGACGGCCACCGTGTAGCAGGACACGTGGGAAACCAGCCTCGTGCTGGCAGTGAGCGGGATGGGGGAGCCACGGGGGCTCTGTGTGGGCTTGGGCAGGGCTGACCGCCGGCTGGGAAACCTCGCACCGGCCCAGTCGTGAGATGGACGTGGACCCGGGCAGGCCGTCTGTCCAAGGAAACATGCAAGCACCCTTTGCCTCCCAGGCGACCCGGGCTGCCACGTACAGAGAGCAGCTGCCTGGGGTCGCAGGCGGGCAAAGCAGATTGATTTTGGCCGTGAGGTTTGACCTTGTGATGGGGACGGAGTTCCCAGGGAGCGAGACAAACTGCCCCCATATTGGCGACCAGTAAAACCGACTCTGTTTTACGGCCCCAGAACCTGCTCGCTAATGGCCAGACAGATGCTTGCCTACTTCGAGAGTTAGCGAGCAGCCCTGCTCAACCCAAAGAGCTGCTTTGCCTTCTTTTATTTCCTCCCAGAGCCAAGCCTGAGAGTCAGGGATGCCCCGACCCAGTGGTGTGACGCCAGGCGGGGCTGTAACAAGGTTAGCGCGCCCCGGCCCCAGGCTGGAGACTATGCAAGGCTCTGCCATGGAGGCCTCTCTGTCTGGGGACTTTTCCTTCAGTGGTGAATGTCGGCCCTGCTGGGAGGCTGGCTCACCTGGGCCTCCATTGCTCTGGGCTTGCCTGGGGCCCCGGAGGGGAGGGCCGTGGCAGAGAGGGGGCTCTGTGGGCACCTGCCGCCCGAACTCGGGGAGCCGTTACAACTGCACAGTTGGAGCCTCTGCCGCCCTCCCTGCCTCCTTTGAATGGACGGCCCACGCTCAGCGCGTGTTTCGTTAAGGACCAGGACCCCAGTTCTGCCCGCCTTCCCCCAAAGTCTGAGGTTTTCAGCTTGCTGAGTCCCTGGGTGTGGGCTGGGGGAGCACAGGGGCCTCTCAGCATCTCCCAGGCTGTCGCCGGGTCATTCCAAACCGTGGGAGGCTCAGCGTGCTCTTGGCCGTCGGGGTCCAGACGTCCCCCATGGCTGCCGGCTTCCCATCCACGAGTCCTTTCTAATCTCTCCAGGGGCTGCTCTTCTGAACACTCAGCCCAGTGTCCTGCAGTTTGTACTTTCCGATAACAGAGGAGCCACGTTCCAATGTTTTAAACTTTTAACATCCACCAGATTCAATTAATCTTATCTTTACAACTCCCAATTACAGGCTGTAATTAAGTGAAAGCAGCATTGTAGACTGGCGATATTGCGTTAATCATCACAGCCTTGGAGCCATAAGTTCCTTCCTGTCCTCGGGCATCTTCCCAGAAGGGACAGAATGTCTCATTTCCCTGTTTGGTGGGGGGACCTTAATCCCACAGAGGTGCTTTGGATTGGGATTAATTTTTATCATCTTTATGTAAGTGATAAAAGGCCATTTAAAAAAGAGTCACCTCCTCTTTGTCCAGATAATGGGCAATTCTCTGACGACAGCAGAATTAAAGGTGCCACGGCCACCTCCAGGGCCGTGAAACATGCCCAGAAATTAATTATTTTTATCCTGTTAGATTAGAGACAGCACAATGTTCACCTTATCTCCTACCCTTGCCCCCTTTTATTTTATTAAAAGTAACGATAAACCTTTCAGCTGGAGTGGACTCAGCCAGCTACTGAGCCTGGGCGATCTTCCATGTTCCGTGTCCCTCCCCATTTGGCTTCCTGCCCTGTGGGGGAGGAGGGCGCAGCCGTGGGGAACATCCTCCTGTGGCCTCGTTCTAGAATTCCAGAGATTGCCGTTGTTATTCTGGAGCACGGTCCCCGCGCCCTGCAGCACTGCTGACATCGGGTGGGTCATTCTCTACTAGGGCGCATCCTGGGCACTGTGGGGTGTGGAGCAGCATCCCCCCCACCCCCTCGATGCCAGGACCACTCCCCCAGTCGTGACAACTAGAAATGTGTCAGACGTGGCCCAGTGTTCCCAGGGGGCAGGATTGCCGGATCCTGGAGTTTCTCCCAGATGGGACGGGACTCGGATGCTCTAGTAGCTCTACCATTGGACACTTTACCACCCTCCCTCCTCCTCTGGACAGTGGCCCTACCATGCCTCGCCTTTGCTTGAAAATGGAGGTTTCCTGGACTTCCTTGGAGGTCCAGTGGTTAAGACTCTGTGTTTCCACTGCAGGGGGCGAGGGTTCGATCCCTGGTCGGGGAACTAAGATCCCCGCATACCTCGTGGTGTAGCCAAAAAAAAAAGAAACTGGAGGTTTCCATCTTGCCCAAGTGCCCTCGGGTGGTCTGGGGGTGGCACGTCAGTTGGGTTGGGGCTTCTGGACCCCTGGCCCCTGGCTGTCCCTCCTGGCACCGCCCTCTGCCAGGAAAGCGTTCTGGTATCCCGACACGCTGGCTCGCATCAGCAGGTGACACTCTCGCTTCATCTGTTTGCAGACTTTCACCTTACATCTTTTTTTATTTATGACAGCCGCAATCATCTTTCGAACGTAAAAACGTGTGAAAATACAACTTATGAAAGTGGGTGACGAGTGAAGTCTTGCTCCTTCTTGAAGCTTCTTTCCCCTCGGCTCCTGGGGCTGGGGGGACAGCCCAGGATGCTTCCGTCCTCCTCCTTGGTTCCAATCCAGTGCTCTTTACTTTATGCTTTGCTTTCGAAGCCGCCTAACTGGGAATGTCTCCACTCCTGGCATTCCGAGGGTGTGTCACTGCCCCCCAAGTCCTGGGTCCTGGGCCTCCACCTCACCCCTCTTCCTATCCGTGTGGCATCCCCCGACCCCGACAGCCCCTCCCCTACGCCGACCGCAGCCGCCCAGCTCTGCCCTGTGCCGGGCCCGCGTGTCTCCTGGGGCCCTCAGCTGTGCAGTGGCCACACGCTCTCCCCTCTGACGTGCCTCCCTTCTCTCGTAGGTACGCCATCCCCCCAGAGCATGGCAAGCGCCTGGAGCGTCTGGCAATCGGTAGGTGCCTGGGGCCCACTGGGGCCAGGGTGGGCGGTGGGCTGGCGGCCTCTCCCTCCCCGGCTTCACGCTATTGTCTGGGGGTCGGTGTCCCGGAGGGTGATGTGCTCCAGGTGTCCTGGCTGTGTTCCACTCCTTTCCCTGGCGGTCAGGTCGTGGACCCCCGCTGTGGGTCTGTCACTTCACGAAAGCCACACGGATGCCGTCGCTTCAACACTCTCATTTTCTAGCCTCTTGGCCCAGAGTTCGGGACAGGACCGCAGGCTTTGCCAGCTGGGGGCAGCCCGTGCTCCCCTTGCCCCCCAGCACCTGGTGCTGCATCCACCCTTTTCTGTCTTTATGGACTCTTTGCTCAGTCTAGAACACGAGAAGTTCAGTTTGGAGGTCCGCACCTGTTCCGTGCGGCCGCATGGGGACTGCAGGGCCATCTGCTAATCCCGTGCAGGGTCGGGTCACCCAGGCTCCCTCCACCACCTGGATTGAGACCCTCGCTAGGGCCTCTTGGGCTGACAGGATTTGTCGGAGAGGGTCCCGGGCTGCGACTGGGGCTCTGACCACCCGGGTAAAGGCCGGCCCTCAGGGCATGGGATCCTTAGAGACAAGCCAGACACCCAGGCTGGGGGGCGCGGAGGCCTCTTTGTGCCCCGATTGGGGGCCAGGCTGTTCCCCCCATTGCTCTCATCTCGCACCTGTCCTGTCCCCATGGAGACCCGTGTCCTGAGGGTGGACGGCTGTCAGTGCCTGGACAGACGTTCACAGACCCCGCTGGCCCAGCGGGCGGGCCCTCGCTGTGCAGCCAAGAGCAGCCCCTCCCTCTCAGGCAGCACCCTGGTGAGGGTGAGAGTCTGCCGGAGATAGCACGGGGCCTCAGGCCACCCCGACCCCCGTGGCAGCAGTAGGCAGCTGGCACCCCCAGGTGGCCACAGAACCGTCCGAAGCCATGGCCTGGTGTTGGTGAGGCTCCCTGCCAGCCGGCTGCCGGCCTCTGTGGGCGCCTCCCTGCCTGCACTTGACTTGGGGGTGGGAACGGCCCATCTTTCTGCCCAGCAGATTCTCACAGCAGGTTGGCGGGGTCGGCAGAGTCCCGGGTGGGAGGGAGGCTGTCAGGTGAGTTGAGCAGGTGCCCCCGGGCCCAGTTCCTCTGCAGAGGCCATTGTCATGTCACCTTTTATGTTGGAAACTTGGACCTTGACCTCATGGACAGGGCTGGAGCCGCTCTCAGGAACATGCTTCTCCCGGGAGAAATTCCAGTGCAGGCGGGCATGACAAAGGCTGATTTAACTTACTTACTGAGCTCGAAAATAAAACCCAATTAATTTTGTTCCCATTATGTATTTTAAAATGCAAATTTAAAATGTCTTTTCCTATTGTATTAGCTTCCTGTTGATGTAACAAGTTACCACAAACTCAGTGGCTTAAAACAACACACATCTCCTCAGTTTTGCTGTGAACCTTAAACTACTCAAAAAAACCTCATTAAAAAACCCCACAGATTTATTTTCTTACACTTCTGGAGGTCAGAAGTCCACAGTGAGCCTCTAGGGGCTAAAAGTCAAGGCATCCGCAGGGCTGGCTCCTTCAGGAAGCCCCGGAGGAGAACCCGATTCCTGGCTTCTATGGCTTTTGGAGGAGCTGCATCCTGGGCGTGGGGCCGCGTCGCTCTCATTTCTGTCTCCCTGGTCTGTGGTCGAGTGTCCCTCTGACCCCCTCTTATAAGGACCCTCCGGATGACACCAGCCCCCTGGGTGGTCCAGGCCCATCCCCATGTCAGGGGCCTGAACTTTATCCCGTCTGCAGAGTTCCTCTTACCACTGAGGGGACCTTCCACAGGTTGCGGGGATCAGGACATGGACGTCTTGGGGGCCACTGTTCAGCCCCCCACACCTGCAGAGCCACGGGGATCAGTGCGGGCGCTCTCTGGGGACCACGTCCGTGACACCCCCGGGCCTTGCCTGCAGCTTCTCTGTTCTTCCTGTTCAGAGGGGGTTGCACTTAGCCATGCCCGGCTGTTCTCCCTCAGTATGCCTTTTCTACTAGAAAAGTTTTGGGTGATTGGAGCGCCAACTAGAGAAGCAAGAGAAGCCAGATGCAGGATCCTCTGGGGCCCCCCGCCGAGCCCAGACAGTGACACAGCCGCTCTCCCTGGAGCTCGCCCTGTGCTCCGTTCCCGCAGCCGGAGCTGCTGCCGGGTCCTTTCTGATGCCCCGACCTGGATGCTGGCTCGCTTCCTGGGCATCTGAGGGAGGCTCAGTGGCCAGGGCTGGGAGAGGAAGAGTTGGCTAGCAGGGAGGCCGCCCCGTCCTTGCTTCTTGAAAAATCCAGACTCATTAAGTCAAGCAGCTCCTGGAATTCAGGAAAGGGGCTGTGAGCTCTGGAGGAGGGGCGGGAGCCTCCTGCTTCCTCTGCAGCCCCTCACTCAGGACTGCTCTCCCCTCCTCGGAGGAAGGATGGGGGAGGCTCCAGGGCAAGTGACTCACTGCCCTCCTAGGCGTCTCTTCCAAACTTTTTGGGGGTGTGCATCAGGGGCTCCATTACTGAGATGGGTGGAATGGGTTTGCGATTAATATGGAAAATGAATAGCCGTGCTCCGAATGGGCTCGCTGGGAGAGTTGTGCAGCCCACGGGGAGAGCATTAATGTGTTGGCGCGTTATTGGTGCTAATCACTTAAAATGTGCTTCTTTATTAGAGCTTTAATGAGAGCCACTTAAACTGTGCATTAAAAAGAGGAACTGCAGAGAGGCCGGCGGGCCGGGCGGCAGGCAGCCGTAACTCTAATTGAAATGCTTCTAGTGCAGAGCAGAGTTGTTGGATTCAGTCAGCCCTGGCACCTTCCAGAGCCTTGCCATTGTGTCCTTGCGGTTAGGAGCCTCTTGCAGCCTTGGCGTGTGGGTGGGGCCACGCGGGTGCGCACGTGCATACACACACACGTGCCCTCTTTAACCAGCAGCCCGTCGAGGGTGCGCGCTGGCCTGGAGGCTGGGCCCGGTCTGGATCGGCTTCCAGAAGGGCCCTGGGGCTGCCTGCGTCTGGGGATCAGTCCCAGAGGGAGGTGGCCGCTCGGGAGCGTGTGCTGGTGCCGCTGCTGTGGGGACTCATCCCACACCTCGAGGAGCCGTGTGGCAGCCCTCCTGTGCCCACTCTCTGTGCGGGTTTGAGCTGAGGCGCCTGGCCACCATGGGCAGAACCTGGGACAGGCTTTTTCTTAACCACGAGACACACGTGTCATTGACTTGAGTTGCAGCCAACAGGCGATGTGGGAACGTCCCTGAACTGCGTTAGTGAAGCACGGTTTCTGGGTAGGTAGAGCTGATGGTGGGCTTTCCGTAGGCTCGCGGAGGCTATCCCTGTTGTAAATTAGTTACGTGGCGCATCGTGGGGCAGAGAGCATAGGGGCTGTGAGCACAGACAGAGGGTTAGGGGCTGTGGGCGCGGCCTGCATTGGCCCCATGTGTCTGGGGCCAAGGGTGGGCGGGTTGTCTCCCGGGCCTCCGTGTCCTCACCTGCCTGGTGGCGGTGGGACCACGTGGGTGGAGAGCCTGCGCCACTCAGGCGGCCCCCCTCTTTGTTGCGGACTCCTCAGTGTTGGGGGGTGGTGGGGGACCCCACTCACCGTGGTCACCGTGTGTCTGGTCAAGAGCAGCAGCTCCCCTGTCTTGTGTCCGGGCTGCGCTCTCACGTGGCCGAGTGACTGTGTGGAAGCCACGCAGTGGCTTTTGTCTGAGGGGAGCTCGGGGTGGGCAGCGGTCTCTGGGCAGCCGCACCCTGTCTGCGACCGCGGGTGTGTGCTGTGGGTGCGCCCCTCGTCACCCAGGACCCCGTCCCGCAGTCCCCTGTGTGTTTCATTCCCTCGGGGCCTCAGAGGAAAGGGCTGCCCGGAGAGAGGTGTCCCGGCTGCCCTGCCGCCCCGTCCCACGGGGCAGGCCCTGCCCCGTCCCGCCAGGCTGATGCTGGTCTTCTCTGCTCTAGGCTTCTTCCCCGGGAGCTCCCAGGGCTGCGATGCTTTCCTTCGGCACAAGATGACCCTCATCTCGCCCATCATCCTCAAGAAGTATGGGATCCCATTCAGCCGGGTACGTAGGGGCTGAGCACAGACCACCTGCTCGTGGAGGGGCTTCTGGGGCCCGTGCCCTGGTGACCACGAGTGCCCCAGGAAACTGGCGTCTTAACCCTGGAGAAGGTTCTAGGACGATGGCAAGCCAGGGCAGGGCCATCAGCCTCCAGCTCTTCCAGGGTGGGGAGTGAGGATGGAAGAGGGGCCGTCAGGAGGGGCCTTGACTTTCCTTCCCGCCCAGACCCGAATGTCGGCAGGTCCTGCGGGCCGGGCTGGGGAGTGGACGGTCGGGGCAGCGCCTGCTGACCTGGCAGGAAGCGCTGAGGAGCCGGTGCTCCCCGTGGGAGTCCCTTCCCGCCCACCCGTGCCCGGGCAGACGCTTTTGAAAGAGCAAATACCTGTTTAGAAATGAAACGCCTGGCTCCCTCGCAGCGTGAAGGCTGTGAACTCATGCAGTTTCCTGCTCCAGAGGCTGCTCCACTGGTCCGTGTGGGGCTGTGAGGGGTGAGGCCACGCTGGGAGCCGGGTTGGCAGGGACCCCACTGCCTGCGGAGGGCGGGCGGGTGGGGGCTGAGCACCGGGGCCAGGCCGCCTCTGCCCCGGAAGTGGGCCCAGCTGTCGTCATTCCAGGCCAGTCCTTCCCCGCAGACAGCC
This sequence comes from Aethalodelphis obliquidens, assembly GCF_003676395.1. NCBI lineage: Eukaryota > Metazoa > Chordata > Mammalia > Artiodactyla > Delphinidae > Aethalodelphis > Aethalodelphis obliquidens. Next base: position 10,714,202 of record NW_020837997.1, on the reverse strand, counting down.
CTCCTGGACGGGGGAGTCTGCGCCCCGGTCCCTGCGTGGGTCCAGGCGAGAGGCCTGTGCCCGGAACTTACCGGACAGGCGTGTGGGCCGTGGCACCGAGGGCAGGGGGCAGAGGAGACTGTCCGGGAATCCAGCTTCTGCAGGTTTCCCCAAAGAGCGCTTCGTCAGGCGCAGGAGCGAGTTCTGGGGGCGGACCTTCGTGCCTCTCTCTGGCCAAGGGTGTCAGCAGGTCAGAAATTGTTCTGACGTTTCAGTCAAACCGCCTGCAGCATCAGCACACAGATCGGGGATTCGCCTTTCTATCGGGGCCGCACCTGCTGCTCATGCTTATTAGGTAGCGGGATATTTCACTCTGAGAAACGCAGCTTTCCATGCTTCCCTCTTCCCACCCACCCCACCCGCCCCCGTCTTCTGGTTGGAACATCATTCTTTGCCAGGAACCTCACAGACAGATCACGGCATTGCTCACGGAAGTGAGAGGTACTTGCTCTCGCATCCCTTTGTCGCGGACGTTCTCCAGAGTGGTGCTTCCTGGAGAGGGATGCTGGTCGCAGGAGTCAGCTGGCGGGCACCCTCGTTCTCCCGGGTCAGTGCCAGTGTGGCCCTGCAGCTTGTATATGAAATGCCTGAGCGTGACCCAAGGCGGCGGCGGCCTCCTGGCCCAGAGGGGCTGCTGGTGACTGGAGAGAGGCCGGGCTCCGCAGCCACCGCGGCTGCCCACGGGGCCCGGACAGAGCTTCGTCCCAAGGCCCTTGTCCAGCAGCAGGGAGCCCTCCGTGGGCCGCCGGCTCACTCAGGACCAGGCTCCGGGCCCTGCAGCGTCAGGCTCCACGTGGAGCCCCTCATCTGAATTCCTGGCGGCCTTCAGAGTGACGCCCCGCACTCCACTTATAAATCTTTGTAATGGTATTTACTTCTAGAAGAAAAAGCAGATCGATAGCAGAGCTTTTTAATAATTAAAAGTGTGTATTTCTGTGATCTACCACGGACTTCCTCATTTATTCTTGGAGAGCTCGCACAAGCAGCCGACCGCCGGGCTTCCTCTGTGACTGGCGTCTGGGGCTGGCGCTCCCTCCACTACTGATTGCTTTGCGTCACGGCCTATCCGTCATCCCAAGCGCCCTCTAATTTATTGTTGGGATAATGTTGACGGTGGTGACACGGAGGACAGACACCGTGGGTTTGAAATGGAGCCACCAGGATGTAGATTTTCTGACAGGGACATAATCTTCTTGTTGCTCTAAGTGAGCACGTCTCCTGTTCTGGGGCTTGATTTATGGGCCGGATCGGGCGGGGGACCAGGCCCTCAGTGTGCCTCTCCCCATGGGGGCTCCAGCTCGGTGATGGGGACCCTGCTGCGTCCCTGAGCTCAAGCAGGCCAGTGCACGCACGGAGGCGTTCTGGAAAGCGAGATAGCACTTTACAGAATCAGCTCAAGTAGGATAAGAACATCAGTAATTGCATTTAAAAGCGCATCCCCAAACCTGAATTTTACTTATCTCATTTGACGAGGCTCCGAGTCCTGCAGCAGAAGCTGGCCCAGGGGACCCTTCCTGAGAACGAGGATGCTGGCCGCTGGGCCCTGGGGACACTACATGTCCCCTCCTCCCCCATCTTCTGCTGTCGCTTCATCCCCGCATGCGGCTGTCACTTGGACAGGAATTTAAAAATATTACTTAATGCACACTGACTGCCCTTGATGGGTACAATTCATTATTTGCAAAGAAAGACATCTCCGTGTTCTTAAGGACTGGCTTTTCTCCAGGCTACGTCAGTTTTGATTGATTTCTGACTCTGTGGTTGGCTTCTGGAAGTCTCCCCACCTCCACCTCACCCCACCCCCGGTCGCCACCTCCCGCCACCCACCCTCCCCTGCCAGGGTTTAACTCCTCGTTGGTTACTTAGATGAATCCAGCGATTTCTGCTCCTCTCTCTGGGGTTATTAGCAGGCCCCAAAAACTACGACAGAGTGGTGAAGAGCCTCTAAGTGGGGCAGAAGGCTTGAGCAGACACACTCTGCAGAAGGAGGCGTGCGCAGGCGCCGGCAGGACGCAGTGGGCGGCATCCACAGACCTCAGGGAGGGGGCCGGAGCATCACACCCACCCCACAGGGCCACTGCGTGCGAATACCCCATACCCCATATGCCGCCGAGGGGGCGGGGGAACTCGCCCTTCCCACCACGTGGGTGCAGAACGGGCGGCCACTGCGAAGAGCCGCTGGGCAGTTTCCTCGGGCCCCACGGTGCCCCCTCCGGAGTCTGTTTACTCCGGAGAAGTGCAAGCAACCACCGGGAGAAGATGAATCCACAGGTGCCCCCAGCTCTGCTCACAGAGCCTCAGACCAGGAACAGCCACAGGCCCGTGAGCAGGAGGCTAGACGAACAAATAGCAGCACATCCTCATAGCAGGAGACCCCTTTAGGAGCTAAAAGGAGCAGACGACCCATGTGCCCGGCGGGACGGATAAACCCCGAGGATGTGCCGAGCGGAAGAGGCCAGACGCAGAGCATGGGCAGCGCGGTCCGTGTCTGTGAAACCCTAGAGAGAAACATCGCCGAGGGGCGGGGGGCGGGTGCATTTGGGCCCCGTTCTCAGAACTCCAGACAACCTGATGTGCACCACGTGCTCAGCCTAGGAGAAGACTGGCCCTCCTGACCCCAGAGGGTCACTCCCACGTCACAGCCTCTAGTCCAGCAGCCCCGCCTCCCGTCCCAGGACACAGCGAGTGGGGGTGGCGGCCGCTGCTCTTTGTCACCCGTCTGCCGGACACTGGTCTGTTGGAGCGCTTGCTGATGGCCGGGGGTAGTCAGTGCAGAGTGGGGAGGGGCCCGGCGAGGAGGCTGCAGCCTCCTTCTCCAGGCCTCGGGCTGGCACCTCTGGAAGCCTCTGTCTGGCATCACTGTGGGTCCCCCACCCCGGTCCCTCACGCCCAACTTCTTGGTTTGGGGTCTCTGTTGCAGAGGCTGGACCAGAGTCTGGCCGTCCAGACCATTTTGAATAGGCCTGGAAACGCGCTCGTCCTGCAGTGTCGTGACCTTGACACGTGTCCTCCCGGCCCACTGATGTGTCGCTTCAGTCTCTTTGCCCTCACTTGGAAGGACCCATGTCTTGGGATGTAGTGGACAGATTCTCTGCTCACAGTGGCGGGGCCACTTAGGCCAGCTTCTGGGGACGTTTTGGGGGTGGGCTTGCTCCTTCCTCGCACGAGGGCTGGGCGCCGTGCTACTGGCTCAAACCTGCCCTGGGCTCCAAGGGCTCCGAGCTCCGCCAGTGCCGACCGGCCCTCCTCGCCAGCCCCGGCGCCGTGTGGGAACATCTCACAGTGGATGGACGCTTGCCAGGCCACCTACCCCCAAAGCAGGAGACCCCCCCCCCCCCCGCCAAATGAGAAGTACGTAGAATCCTAGCATTGCTGCTCACCCATCTGGAGAGTGCAGACTGTCCCCTCGGGGCCCAGTGGGGTCTCAGTGAGGGGCGGGGCTGGGAGCCCAGTTGCCGCCCTGGCCACTCACCTCACCTACTTCCCAAGCCTTGCGAGCACCAGGCCACAGCCTGTCACTTGGCCGACTCCTTTGGCTCCTGAAGTCAGGCTCCCTGGCACTTGTTGGGACGTCCTCGAGCCCACGTCCCCCTGCTGTGCTCCTCGGTGGCTTCTTGTGGCTTTGCCATCAGCCCGTGATGCCCTGTGTCAGGCCTCGCCCCTCACCTGTTGGCCTCTTGCCCCTCAGATCACGCAGGAGGCTGGGGAGTTCATGATCACGTTCCCCTACGGCTACCACGCCGGATTCAACCACGGATTCAACTGCGCGGAATCTACCAACTTTGCCACCCTGCGGTGGATTGATTACGGCAAGGTGGCCACCCAGGTGAGTGCCCGCAGACCCTGGGGAAGGGTCTAAAGGGGGCCGGCCCCCACCTGCTCACCCAGCCCAGGGCCTGGGTGGCAGCCGTTTATATTCGACCGGAGGCTGGGATTCTCCATAAGGGTCTGTTTCTGGATCCTCAGCAAACTTGTCCCCAGAATGTTCCTCACCTGGAGGCAGGGGAAGGGAGTCTGGGCAGGCCTGGGGTCGGGTCTCCCCTCCTCCTGGCAGACCCCAGGTGTGTTCCCCATCGTCTGGGGATCAGGGAAGATTTGTTCCTTGTTAGTTGACCCCTTGGAGGCCACCTGGCCGGGCATGGGGTCTGCTTGGGCCCCAGCGCCTTTGCCCCCCTCCAGCTTCCCCATCTGGGCTTTTCTGCTGCAGGGTGCAAGAAAGATGGGGAGAGAGAGAGGGCGCAGAACCCTGGCAGAGCAGACCCTGCGCTCGAGTCTGAGGGCTTCCTGCTGCCTTGCTAGCCACATTGAGAGGTCACTGAAAGGCCGGAAGACTCCTTTGATTTTCCTCAGTAATTTACTGTTCTGGTCCCAGAGGGCCGATTATTGGCCAACAGATTTGATATCTGAGCCAAGCGCTCGTTCTCAAATTCCTTTTCTCCTGCACTCACCTGTCTGTGGTTTTGACGGGCAGCTTTGGGGGCACGAGGCCCCGTAGTGGCGAGTCCAGGGAGCGGCTGAGCACTGGGCAGGGCCCTGGGAGGGAGAAGCTGCTGGGAGGGCTGTCGGGCAGGCAGCAGGCCCAGCCCTTCCTTGGCTGCCGGGACCAGGGGCCTTCTACCCAAGACTGGTACCACGTGTGCCGTGGAGGAAGCCGGCGAGCTCTGCCCAGGTCTGAGCTGGGCTCAGACCAAGCGGCCCCGGCTCTCAGGTTTCAGTCCCTTTAACCTTCTCTCCACTGCAAAAGGGGGCCCGGCTCTTCACAAGCATCCACTGTGGTACTTGGGTCATGGGACAGGAGAGGCCTCTCCTGGTGAGCTTCCTACCAGCCTCCCAAGCCAGAGCCTTGGGGTTCCTCCGCGGAATTTCTCAGCCGTTATGAGTTAGGACCCAGGGTTGGGACAGATGGTGGGTTTCTCCCAGGCCCGGAAGTGGGAGCAGTGTGGACCCGGAGGACTTGGAGCCCGGATCCTGATTCCTTCAGTGTTTCCCAGACCTTGGACCCTTGCAAAAGAGGGTCTAGGCCGTGACGATCGGGCATCACAGCCTGGAGACGTGGCCCGATGGAGTGGAGGGGAGCCGGTGGCGTGCACGAGTCCACGGCAGGGCACGTGGCAAAGAGCAGGAAACCCCGCACCAGGGGTGTTCAGGGGGGTTACAGACTGATGCTTTTGAACAGGTGAGGTTAAACAAGATCCATTCTTAAAGCAAATGTCGCCTGCTTCTTTCCACGTTTGAATGGGGTGAAAAATTAAGCTTCACAGGTGGCTTTGCGTCACGTCTCCACTGGGCAGCGCGGTCTAGACGGGCTGGCTCGTCTCTGTCTTTCTAATGATCTGTTTCTCTTAACTTCGCTGTGTCAGTGCAGTTGAGAAAAGGAAATGGGTTTTGTAGCCAGGAAGACTGGAGAGGCGCCCCGGGATTTAAAGTGCTGGGCTTTTTATACTTAATTCAGGAAACTGTGGCGGGATTGTCTTTGGCAGAGCCTCTGGCTTCGCTGCAAGAGGAGAGACGGGGGTGTCAGGATTGTCCCTTTAGATCCACAGGGGTATGTTTGCAGGGAGTTCTGTGTGATTGAGTTATCAGCCTGGCCCCGGGGCTGGTCCCGGGGGTGCTGCTGGAGCCGACCCTGCTGCTGGGCCAGCGGGGATTGCCCGGATATTAAAAGCAATTTTGGGTTCAGCCATGTGTTCACAAACAAGTGGCACTTGGGAAGCGCAGCCTTAGATGGGGCTCCACCCTCATATCGCCAGGCGGCGGAGCGTGAAATTACTGAACAAGTGACAAGCGTTGCTCTGAGCCGGCCCGGGTTCTGGGGTGCTCAGCGGCTTCCGCCAGGAGTGGCCACTGGCCAAGGGGCACCCGTCCGTTGCCACCTGATGTCAGCCTCCAGGCCTTTAGGTGGTGGAACGGGACAGCAGGTTCAGACCTCCAAGCTCCGCTGCCCCCGTAACGAGTCTGGGCTGGAGAGGCCGCCGGGCGCCTGGCCTCGCAGGGGACAAGCTGAGGGCATTGGCGGCAGGGGACTGTTCGGTTCCCGGGGTGCTGGGCCTGTGGACTTAAGGGAGGGAGGTGGGGTGGGGCACGGGGGGACCAGGGCCCCTTCCCGCTGAGCAGGGGCCTCTCCCTGCAGCCTGAGTGCCCCGTCCCGTCTGCATCCCCTTCCAGCACATTCCTCAGAATGCACCCAAGGGAGAGAACGTCCACTTCCCAGATTCTAGACTTCTGTACTTGTTGGTTCGTTACCTCTTCAGGCACCCAGTGAGCCCCTCACTCCCCGCACTGTCCGTTTCTGTCATTCTCCCTCTGCTGATGCATTAAAGGCTAAGCTCTCACGCTCGCCAGCCTGTGTGAATTTCAGGTGTTACTGTGCTTGCTTCTAGAGCAGGGTCGGCAAACGGGGGCCCACAGGCCAAACCTGGCAGGTCGACTATTTTTGTATGGTCTGCAAAAAGAATGATATTTAGATTTTTAAAGAGCTGGGGGAGAAAAAAATCAAAGGAAGAGTGTGTGACAATTGAAAACTAGATGAAACTCACATTTCACGTTGATAAGTAGTTTTATTGGCACAGATGTGCCCATTCATTCACGTGCCTGCAGGGCTGCTTGCCTGCAGCGGTGGAATTGAGTAGTCGTAACAGGACCGTCTGGCCTGCAAAGTGGAAAATATTTGCCGTTTGGTCCTTACTAGGAACTTTGCAGTCCCTGGTCTAGAGAATCGAGGGTGCAGGCGCTCTGGCTGCAGCTCGTCAGGGCTAAGGTCACCTCCTTTGCTCTTTTCTTTGCAGCCCACAGAGTCTCCGGCATCAGAGGGGCTGTTCCCTCCAGCAGATTGGCTCCCAGCCACTGTCTCTGGAGGTTCCGGAGGGTCCAGTGAGGGCGCTGGTGGCTTTGGTGCCCGGCAGCCCAGGCCAAATGCCGATGTGCCACTGCCGGCCCCCTGCAGAGCCCACCCGACTTCCCCACTGCGGGCAGGGTGCCCAGTCCTCGGGCTCAGGTCTGCCCTGCAGGCCACAGGGGTGCCCAGCATCCTCCTGGCTCTAAAACTCTGGAGAAAATAGGCTTGTGGCCTCTTGCCAGAGCCCCTTGGAAGGAGCACCTCTGGTCCCTGTCTACCTGACAGAGGCTGCAGAGGGCTGCCCTCTCCCACCCTTTCCGCTGCTCGTCCCACTTGCAGTCTGCACTCTGTGTTCACTGTCAAGTTGAGGTAGAGTTTCTTCTCCAGGATGGTCTTCCTTCCCCATCGCTGATGCTAACCCTCATCAGCCCTCTGTGCATGGGAGGAAAGCCTCGTGGCCACCTGCTCCCTGCCTGACGCGCCCTGCAGTGGGGGGCGCCCGCCGTGTCCCCGCCCCGGCGCCAGGGGGAATGGCCCTGCCTTCCTTGTGGCCAGCGACCATCCCCGCCTACAAAGGGGGTGAAATGGATAAGGATCCAGCAGAGCTCTGGGTGCAAATGGCCCTGGTCCCTCGGACTCTGGCCCACCCTCACTCCCACCCGCTGTGGCGCTGTGACACTTGGGGCCAGGTCACCCTCTGGGAGGCCGTCCCGGGCGCTGTGGTGTGTGGAGCAGCCTCCCCGGCCCCGCCCCCTCGATGCCACGAGCCCCCAGTGTGACAGCCACAGACATCCCCAGGCATTGCCGTGTGTCTCCTGGGGACAGGATCAGCCCTAGCTGAGGGCCCTGGCTGACCTTTCTCTCTTCGGCGCAGAGGGTGGTTGGTTAGTATGGCTGTGCTTTTTGGACTCTGGTAGTGAGGCTTCGTCAGCTCAGTTTAGTTCCTCTCCCCCGGGCACGTGTGTGAGACCTTGCATCTGCCTGCCACCTTTTCCTACTGAAAGGCAGTTTTCGTGGCCGTGGTCCACAGCCTTGGGTTTTGGAGTCCCTTAAGCACGACAGATGCTAGCTGTTGCCAGGGCCACAAACCCGCACTTAACAGGGAGCGAGGGATGGACCTCTGGGGCTGTGGGTACGTTATCTCCACGTGCCTCTCTTCTCTGGGGCAGGGGTTGGGGGGCTGGGCCGACAGCAGGGTTGTGGGAACCGGGACTCTGCAGGGCGTCGATGTATCTGCTCTGTAGGAACCGGTCCTCTTTCAGGAACTAGTTGTTGGAGAGGTGACTGCCCCCGAGGAATCTGAAGTTCTCTACCAAGCCCACGGGCAGAGAGGCCCCCGATCCTGGGGTCGTTCGGGGTATGAGGGAGCTGGGCCCCTGCCCCCATGGGTAGGAGGGGCGCCGTGTCCCAAGTGGACCCTGAGCGTCCTCAGGGCTGGGTGGCATCCACACTCACACCCAAACCAGCGCCCAACAGCTCCTGCGAAAGCGCACCCTGATGACAGGGCTGCCCGTTTCTTCCTCCTGGACTCCCGCCGAGGGTTCTGGACCACATGGCCCTAGCCCCGTGGCACGTGGATGAACCCCTTGCTTCCTGGGCTTCTGGACACATGGCAGAGCTGGTAGTGGAGCCGGGGCTGGGCCTCCATGTGGAGTGGGGGTCGGTGGAAGGAATTAGAACCCAAGCCCGTGGGGCTGGGGCAGGCAGAGACCGCCCGAGTCTGTGGGGGGAGGGTGAGGGGCGAGGCTGCAGGGCTGCTCTGGGCCCCAGAGGAGGAGGCGGTAGCTATAGGGACAGGATGGCAGATGGAGGCTTTTACAGACTCTAGGAGGGGGCGGGGACTTCCTGCTGGCTTCATCCTCCAGTTTGGGAGATGTGGGAAGAAGAACACACACGACTTGGCCTTCCATTCCCACCCCCTTTGGTCCGGAACGGTGCTGCCCTGTGGATGGACCTCAAACACATGATGCTCAGTGAGAGAAGCCGACACAAAAGGTCCATGGATGGGAATTGTCCACAACAGGCAGATCCACAGAGACAGTGGGTTAGTGGTTGCCAGGTGCTGGGGAGGACTGCTAAGTGGTACAGGGTTTCTTTTTGGGGTGATGAAAAGGTTCGAAAATTGATCGTGGCAATGGATGCACAGCTCTGTGAGTGGAGGTGGATTGTAGGGCATGCGAATTATAGCTCAGTGAAGCTGTTAAAGAAATCCTACCGCCTGGATTACCAGGTTATCAGCGCACAGGGTGTGGGTGGGTCCACGGGGTCCACGGGGGATGCCGTGCTCACCAAGCAGACCCTCCCTTCCTTGGTCCACAAACACTAGGGAGCCTGTGAAGCAGGAGACAGCATTGGGAAAGGGGTTTTGGAACCGGGAGGCCCCTTTATGGGCCACTAGGGGGACCCGTGGGGGCAGCTCCCAGAGGGTGTCTGCCGTCAGTGGGACACGTGCGTCTCTCTCTGCCGGTCCTCAGGCCTTCCTCATACGGGGACAGTCATTGCATCGTTGATTTTCACAGTGGAAAATTTATACCCATGGCTGGGGGTCTGGGTGAACCATGTAATATTACGCAGCCACAAAAATGGTTTCACTATTTATTGGTGTGCAAAGATGGGCATGGCATTTTGGGTGGAAAAACTAGGTTTTCGATCATGAATGTATAATCCCATTGTGTGTGTGTGTGGTGGGGGATTTGCCCAAAATGTTGGTCAATATTAGGTCTGTGGGGTGGAATTTGGGGCACCTTAAAAACAAGGACTCTACAGGGCCTGAGATCAGAGCCGGCAGTGGGCAAGTCCCCGACAGGCCATGTGCATCCTCACGCCTGCCTCTGGTCACACGCTGCTGCTTTTGTTGTGAGCGGTCCCTTCCCTCTACCCCCGCTCCCTGGGCTCCCCCCACCCCGCTCCGTCTCTCTCCAGCTTTACTGATGGCTCTTGCCTGCATCAAGCTCTGACTCTGGGCCTCGTGACCTTGCAAGGACCAGAGGGAGGTTAAGTGAATTAGCTGGGGGTTCTGGGAGATGCTCTCTCTGTCCGCGCGTGTCTCGCAGGCTGGCGGCCTCCCCCAGGCGGGCGTCCGGGGCTCGGCTGTGGCTGCAGGGGCCACCTCCAGAGGCCTGTGCTCCGTTTCCCCAGGCACATGCTCGGCCAGGCAGGCTCTGTAGTGGGATTACCAACCAGAGAGATCAGAGGGATGCTCCGGCTTCACTGGAGAAAATAAAGTGTGCACACGTCAGCCTTTTTAGGTCTGAGCTCAAATTAGTCCTATAAGACTGCACGCCACGTTGGATTAGCTCACGAGTCCCTCCCGGCTCCCCCGGTGGGTGGCGCCGGGTGAAGCCTGACAAGGGCCTCTTTCCTCCACCGAGGGCACACTGGCATCCTGGCCACCCCACAAGGTACAGGAGATGACTTCGGATTAAACAGAGCGAGAGAGATATTTAGAAGCCGGCTTGAATGGCCAGGAGCCCGGCGCACTTAGCTGGTTTTCCGCCAGCTGTCTGGGCCGCCGCCTGCCAGCCCTCAGCCTCTGGGAAAGTCTGCGCCCCCATGGCTTCTGCTGATCGTGGAAGGTGGGGAGGCCCGTCCCCAGATGCAGCGCTTCCAGGGGCGGCCCCCACGTCCCCCCACTTGCGCATCCAGGGTGGGGGGCCTCTCCTGAAAATCGCCCCCCACCCCTCAGCCTGGGCCACCTTGAACTTCACTGCTGTGAAATGTGAACCAAACTGTTTCCGCTGCTCCAGACCGTGTGCCTTCTGTTCAGTAACGCTGCTGCCTGCTCTGGGCGATTAACTTGGAGCCCGAGGGGAGGTGACAGAAGGTGGGGTGACAGTGGGGGCCGGGCGGAGGAGGGCAGGAACAGAGCTGCAGCCCGGACGCTCCTCGGGCCCACCCACCTCCGCGGTGCCGGCCTGCGCACTGCTGCGCCTTGCTGGCTCCCTGATTTATGGCGCTGGTGGTGGCCGGTGCGCGGGGTTCGCGGTCAATTGCCGTATAAAATGTGCTTCCCCTGGAGCCTCCCCCAGAGCTTCCTGTCACTCTGTCCCTGGCAGCCCTGGCAGTGGCTTCAAGCCCAGATGCGTACAGTAGCATAGCGGTGAGGGTCGGAGTGGAGAGCACAGTGCCACGGCTCTGCCTTCCGGCTTGGTTTTGTGTTGGCTTAAACTCTGACCATCTAGAACAGGTGCCACCGGATCTGGAAGGATGGGTCTCAGGCAAGGGCTCCCCACAGCACAGCAGCCTCGTGCGGCCTGGGCATTGCCATCCCCGGGCCCACCCCCTCCCAATGCCAGGAGCCCCTTCGCTTCCCCAGTCGTGGCCTGGTGCCCCCTGGGGCAGGTCCTGGATGAGAGCCTGGTCTAGAGGGCGGGTTGCGGGCCGTTCTTCCGCCTTCTTTTTCACTGTCACCCCCCACCCATCCACCCACAGAACACTTTAACACTTTCTTTCTCATTGCCCGTCTGTGAGATTCTAACATCGTGGGTACACCACATGTCTGTTCAAAGACAGTGAAGCTTTTCTGCCCCCAAGAAGGAGTTTTCACCCCCTTAGGGGCAGTGTCCCCCGAGTGAAAACACCCTAGAGGACGGGTCTAGGGGAGCAGCCTTGGGAGCAGAGAGGGGCTCCCGCCGGCTCGGACGTGGGCAGGACTTGAGTGCTTGGTGGGCCCCTTCGGGGAGGGACTTCCCCCGGGCCGGGGTTCAGAGGCCACCCTGCTCCCCGCTGCCGTGGCTGGGAGGGCTGGTGGGAGTTGCCCGTGGCCCAAGCCGCTCCAGTACAGCTTTGCAGCTGATGAGCCTCCTGTTTGTCTCTTTGGGAAACGCTTGCAAAGAATCTCAAGTGTAGTTGCAGGCCTCCCCCTCCCCCCCAATTGAACACACCAGCCCGTCGCGTCTTCCCTGCTCCCCTGGCTTCACGGGGTTCTGAGTGCATCCGCAGAGCGCTGGCGCCCGCTGTAGTTCTGGGAGAGCCGGTGGCTCAGCATGTGGCCGACCTCGGCTCTCCCCAGGTGGGCGATGGGCGGGCATCCCAGCCCCCTCGGCCCAAAGCCCCTGTCTCTTCCTTCCTACTTCCCCTCCTGTCCCCGCGCCTGGGGTTGTCTGCCTGGGTTGCAGGCAGCTATGTTCAGGCTTCCCGCCCAGAGGGTGGGCCCTGGAAATGCACACGAGTGCTCGCACCTCAGTCTCTCTGGAGGGGGTGCTGCCCGCTCATCACGGTACAGCTTCCGCCGGCTGCCTCCCTGGTGGGTTCCCAGCGCTGGGGGGTCCCCACTGGCAGACACGTGGCCACACAGCTCTGGGAGAAGGGTGCTGGCTGCCGCCGGGCTCGCTCACACTGATGGGCCCGCTGCCCCTTGTCACATGGCTTTGCTGCTTTTCCTGGTGGAACGGGGAGCTTGTGATTCAAATCCACAGATCAGAGTTTCTCCCCCTCGGCACTGTGGACCCTGGGGCTGAACCATCTCTGGGGGCCGTCCTGGGCGCTGCGGAGTGTGGAGCAGCCTCCCTGCCCCACCCACTCAATGCCAGGAGCCCCCCCCCACCCAGCATGATAGCCACGGGTGTTCCTAGACATCGCCCAGTGTCCCCTGGGACGGCTTCCCCCTGGGTAAGAGCCCTGGGCTGGCGAGGTTCCTCGAGGGTCACCTTCACGCTGCCACAGTCTCCAGCGCGTGTCGCCCAGGGATGCCACCTGCAGGTCCGCTCCAGAGGGCAGTGACCTGCTTTATCCTTTTCGTTCTACTTCCCTCACACCACATGTGTTGAGTCCACAGTCTCAATCTGGGCTTTTCTGCCGTCCTGCCTGTGAATGGAGTTCGTTTCTTGGCCGTGGTAAACGCCTTGCGGCTTCGGATGACGAGGTTGTTACAGAGGTCAGGCGGGCTGGCTCCCTTCGGAGCCTGGAGAACAGAGAGAGAGGGACTCCATGGGTCCTGGTCAGCAGGAGGGGCTGTGGGTGAAGGGAGAGAGCTGAGGGGCTGGTGGGGCCCTCGGGCAGAGCGCCCTTGGGAAGTGCCTGGCACCTAGGGCCTGGGTTCAGCATCATCGGTGCAGAGGGGGAGGTGGGAGGGCCCTTCACAGCAGGCGGGAGGACTGTCTAGGCTGCTGGGCTGCAGGCAGGGAAGAGGCTTCCTTTGTGTGGAGGAAGAAAGAGAGTGACCTTGGAGGGGTGGTGGGCAGCATCCTGCAGATCAAAGGCCTGTGACCTTGCCCAGCCCTGGGAAGCAGCCCCGCCAGCCAGGATGGGGGAGCCCCCGGGAGCCCTGCGCCTAATGGTTTTGTTTATGAAGCGCTTCCGAGGGCTTCCAGTGGATTTCCTAATGAACTGGTTTGTTATCGCGTCCCCCGCTGCCGTGTGGGTAATTACATCAGAAACAGGGGGCCGGCTCTGGTCCTGACAGATGCAGGCTCCTGGGAGGGTGGTTTCTGCCCCGTCTCTGGGTGCTTAACACTTTGTGGGCTGAAGCGCCCCCTGGCCCCGGGATTGTTCCCTAGGAAGCATGTGTGTCGCTCCCACATCAGCATCTGCTCAGCAACGGTCATCAGCAAGTTGCTGGGAGACGGGAACAAGTCGGCGAGGTGCAGAGGACACAGATGAGGGACAGGACGCCCAGGAGCGCTCCGACCCAGGGAGGCCGCGAAGGGCACAGTGGGCAGGCAGGCAGCGTCAACCAGCAGGGGCTTCTTGGGGGGCAGGGCGGTTCTAGACCTTGGTGTATTCAGGTCACAAAATGCCGTCAGCAGGGGAAGGGTGCTGAAAGCAACAGGAAGGCGTCCCTGCCCTGCCCTGGAGGCCAGAAGTCTGAGATGGAGGTGTGGCGCGGCTGAAGGCTCCAGGGGATGGTCCTTCCCGCCCCTTCCAGCCTCTGGCGTGGCCAGTAATCCTTGGTGTCCCTGGTTTGTAGACGCATCCCTCCAGTCTCTGCCCATCTTCATGCGACCCTGTCCCCCTGTCGGGATCCCACTTCCGCTCTTCTTACAAGGGCCTCGGTCACTGGATTCAGAACCCACCCTGCTCCAGCGTGACCTCACCTTGGCCAACTTGTCTGCAAAGACCCTCTTTCCAAATAAGGTCTCATTCTGAGGTCCCTGGCGGACATGCATTGGGGGACACTGTTGAGCCCTGTCCCCTGGGGAGCAGTGGGGGAGGAGCGTTAGTCCACACCGAGGAGCAGAAAGTGGGGTGGACGGGAGAGACAGTTTGGGTCTGGGTTTTAGGTGCAGTGCCTGTGGGGCTGGCAGCAGAAGGGATGTGGGGCTGCCCGGCCGCGCTGCCCAGCACGAAGCCACCGGCCCGCACAGCCCTTTAACCACAAGTTAGTTAAAGTGAAGTAATTACGTGTCCTGTACCTCGGTCACGCCAGCAAGTACTAGTTCATAGCCACGTGGGCCGGTGGTGATCTCGGGGACAACATAGACGTAGGACATTTCCACTGTGCGAGGAGGCCCCTCGTGGAGGTGCCTCGGGCAGCGAACATTCAGGGGTCTGCAGCTCGGGGCCCAGCCGCAGCGAGCCGTGGGCTGGGAGACAGGCCCGCACCTGGCCCGGCCTTCCCACGTCGGGTCTGCGATCCTGAGGCCTCCGGCCCAGCCGGCTGGCCTCACACGCACACAGCAGGGCAGGCAGGAGCCCCGAGGGCAGGGAGTCGGCGCTGCGGCCTCACCAACCACAAAGCTGTCGGGGATGATCTCAGTGAACCATGTTTAATAGTCTTCAGGTTGGTTGCTGGGCCTCCTCTCTCCCGCTTTGCCATCTGACATGAGCAGGACCAGAAGAGCACTCAGTAGGTGCTTGTTCCTGGCAGCCAAGAGGAAGGCTCTGGCGGACCTCGGGTGGGTGTAGCCCTTCTCTGCTCCTGTGTTCCTGTCCCCTCGCGTGTGTTTATTTCTCCCCATCTCACTGTCAGCTGCTGCAGGGCCGGGCCTGGCGCTGGGCCGTGAGGCCACAGCCCTTGAACCTGATTAGGAGCATGTAATGGTTCAGACGTGGAAGACAGACTCTGAGCTAAAAGTGAGAAACCATTTTGCTCTGGGATTTTATGGTTTCAATTGCTGGATCCAATCTAGGATCAGTGCCTTTCTTTTTAAACAACCAAACCTTGGGAAATTGAAGCCCTTAAAGTATGCTTCCACTGCGGGCCAGGCTGTTCGGAAGCTCTAGGAAGTCTTATATCCATCCTGCCTGGAACTTGGGCCACATCTTAGACGTGTCTCTGAGCTGTGTACAGAATGTGACTGCTGGTAGGTGTAGCGTATTGGGATGGGTTCAGTAAGAAAAAGGGCCCACCTGCACACCTACCACCACGAAAAATAGAAGAGAAAGTCACCGCCAAGGCTGGCCCTTTTGCGTCTCCTGCCATAGGCCCTGGCAAGGTGACCAAGGATCTGACCCCTTCATTCCTTAGGTGTCATTTCAGGGAACTTCATTACCGTGTTCCTCCATTTATGAGCACCTGAGTTCATTAAAACAGAAAACCGGGACTTCCCTGGCAGTCCAGTGGTTAAGACTCCACGCTTCCACTGCAGGGGGCACGGGTTCGATCCCCGGTCAGGGAACTAAGATCTCGCATGCTGCGGCGCGGCCAAAACAAACCAGAAAACCTATGGCCGTCCCCGGCACAACGTGTGAGATCCGTGGCTCGGGGTTAGGAGCTGGTACCTCTGTAGGAAGGAGACTTGGCGACCCCAGGCAGCATGGGGCTGGTCCCTTTGTTGGGCCCCCGGGTCCCCTTTGAAGTGGGGTCCGGGCCCAGCCCGGCTGGGGGTGTGCATAGCTGGCCCAGGCCCACTGCTCAGGTCCCCAGGGGCTCTGGTGGGGGCACGTTCCCCCGAGAGTGGTCGGCTCGGGCTGCAGGTGTGAAAGCAGGTGCAGCCTTGAGGAGGTGGAGCCCGAGGCCAGGCCTCCATGTGCCAGGTTCTAGGTGCTTCCTGGCACCTGGTGAGAGTCAGATTCTGGCAGCAGGTGGTGGGGATGTGCAGCTTGCTATGCTCGGTAAAAAGCGGGACTGCAGTAAGTTTCCAGGCAGACACCTGTCTTCTGTCGGCTCAGACTGCAGAAATATGGTACCAGGGACTGGGCGGCTTAAACAACAGGCATTTATTCCTCGCACTTCTGGAGGCTGGGAGCCTGAGATCAGGCTGCCACTGGGGTCAGCTTCCCGTGAGGACTCTAGTCCTGGTATGTGGGCCGCCAGCTTCCTGCTGTGTCCGCACATGGGGGCAGCGGGGGCAGGGGTCAGATCTGTCTCTGTTACTCTTCTGAAAAGGACACTAGTCCTACAGGATTAGGGCTCCACCCTTATGATCTCATTTAACCTTCATCACCCCCTAATTCCTTCTCTGCAGATACAGATACACTGGTGGGGTCAGGGCTTCAAGATACCTTGTGAAAATGATTTTGTGACTTACTCAAGGTTTGGCAAACTCTGTAAAGGACAAGATAGTGGATATTTGTGGATTTGGGGGCCATCCAGTTGCTGTGTAATTGCTCAGCTCTGCTGTAGCAGCACCAGTGTGGCCGTGGGCAGGGCCGTGTGCCGGGCTGTGTGTCAATAAAACTTTATTTACAAAAACAGGTGGTGGGCCAGATTTCATAATCTGCCCGCCCCCAACCAACTTAAATGATATACTTGCTCAGTAAAGAGATTTAGAAAAACAAATACTACAAAATTTTTTGACACCCCTCCTCCCTCCATTGAAAGAACCATGGTTGGTTTTGATGAATAACCTTGACTTTCCCTAAAGGTCTTTGGTTGCAGTTGGGGCTTTAATGTATTCTTGACTGTGAGTTTTGTATTTCTTCTGACAACAGATCCATTGTAAGACCGTTTCTGTAGTTGAATCGGTGCTTAGGACCAAGGATTACCAGCCCCGCACAGGGCCGTCGGGTGGCTCTGTCACCTACCCAGGGGGTCCACAGAGGTTGCCCTGTGGTTAGAGTTTTCCTGAGGCCTGTGCATGCGTGTGTGCATGCGCACGTTTTTCTCTCTGTGATGAAGCAGAGACGGTCTTTGTCTGGATTTCTCACATCCTTGGGTGAGATCCCCGGGGAGCAAAGGGCCTCGCTGGCTCGCCCGTGGCTTGTCAGGGCTACGCCCTTGCCCTGCTTGCCAGCCTTTTGCTCGGCAGGCAGCTGGTGTCTGCTTCTGGGGGGCATCCTGTCCCCCCTCCTCTTGTGGGGGGTGCGGGGGCGGAGCTCGTGTCTCCTCTCCACTGTCACTTTGAACAGCTCGTTCCTCCCGTGTTAATTAACTTGGCGCCAGCAGCTCCACGGGGGGCCCGTCAGGGGCTCTTTGAGGTGCACTTTTTGGGGCTGTCAGGTCCCCCTTGATGAGCGGCTGCATCAGAGAGCCAGTTCTGCTCTGAGTGTCGGGGCGCCACCTCCCTCTGCTCGCATCACCTGGGGAGACCACCGTTCCAGGCCCAGAATCTGGGGGTGGGGCTGAGCCAATGGGGGCTGGAGCTCGACCCCCAGCCAGGCAGGCAGGCCCAGGGTGGGGTCCCACAGAGAGCACAGCCTGTCTCGCATCCACAGAGGCTGGTGCTGGGTCCCAGGCCATGCGCAGCGCATGTCCCCCCCGCCCCCGCCACAGTCCCCCTCCTCTTCCTTTACTCCTTCTGTCCCCAGATGGCCCCTCGGCACTAATGGGATCACCAGCCACCCCGCCTTGGCTGATCTGAACAGGATGCTCAGCGTCCTCATTACCTAGTTGCTCGTGGAGCGGGAGCCCTGCCCCACGCGATTCTGCTGGCTGAGTCTTGAAGGTACAGAGGGCCCCGGGGTGCGCTCAGGCTGCAGGGGGCCCTCAGGCCTCCTCCCTCCCCTTCGAACCCGGTTTCCCCATCAGAACTAATGGCCAGGCCAGGTCCCAGGGAGAGCACACTCCGGCTGGTCTCCAGCTGGTGGGGCTGCTGAGCTCAGGAGCTGGAGAGCAAGCAGCAGACACTCAGCCGCAGTGACTCCAGCAGTGACTCCAGCAGGTCCTCAGGAAGGTCTGGGAGCCCGCCGGGCTGGAGGGGAGGACGCAGTCCCTCCCTGGGCGCTGCCCCGAGGGTTGTGCCCCAAGCCTCCAGCCTCCTGCCCTCCCTGAGCCACATTTCCAGGACGGCCCTGCAGCTCAGAGCACCTGTGCTTACTCGCAGGCCTGAAGTGAAACAGCGGCGGGGGCAGTTCTGCTGGGCAGGGGCCACAAAATCAGAAGACAGTGGTACAGGGTCCGTGGCGGGGGGCTGGCGCGCTCAGCCCCTGGAAGTTGCTTTTAAGTAGCCGGATCTTTTCGCTGGTCTTAGCAAATTCTTTTGCCAAACTGTGAGCTGAAACAAGGCAATGGGTCTGTGGTGCTCAGCGGCTTAGCCCACGAAGGTGACTGTTGCTGTGTCCTGCACCGGGGGCTGTCCCTCCTGTCCCCCACGACCCAAGGGGCCTTGGCTTCTTCCCACCGTTTCCTCCCTGGTGCCCATGCCCCCCACACCTTGGTCCGCACCAGCGACAAACCCCACCGCAGCCAGAACCCCACAGAGACGTGAGGGTGAGTGTTCCCAGCCCTGCTCCCAGCCCGGGTACAGGCCGGGCTCCAGGACACAGGCAATGTGCTCCGGGTCCCCTCCATCCCCTCCACGGCGCACACAGGTGCTTTTTTTAATTACTTAAGGAAAAGCAATTGCAAGGCCGCTTGATACAAATCCCTTAAGCTGCTGTGGTGGCCAGCCAGGAATCTGGAACCCGGGCGCCATCTGTGCTCTCGCCACTCCACAGCCAAATTACACCGCCAGCCTTTCTCTGCTGCGAGGTTTCTCATTAACTGAATTGAGTTTGCGGGGAGTCGCTGGGTCATAAATATTCCCTCCCACTTGGTGTGGTCAGGCTACTGCTGTCCCCAGGCAGAGCTCCCGGATGCGGCCTGGGAGCAGGCAGGATGGGGGCACTGGGGCTGCAGGAGACACGGACCCGCCCCCAGCAGCCTCAGGCTCCGGGTCATAAATATCTCGCTGTTTCTGAGCCAATTGAGGGAAGTCGGGAGGGGCTCTTCGGGGCAAGATACATAATCGCTGCATTCGATTAAGTCTTTTCCTTCCGCTTCCTTCATTTCCTTTGAGAAAGTGGCAGTGACGGGTGGTTGTAAACAGAGGCAAGATGTGCATTTAAAACGGAGACACGTTCATAATGTCCTTTGAAATTGCATGGGATGAAAAATGAACACATACGCAATTCTAAATACATACACGCGCGTACACACGCACACACGCGCGCACACACACACACACACACACACACGCAGCCTGGAAAAAAAAAATCCGGAGACGCTTTTTAAGCTGTGGTTTGGGGAACGGCTTAAAAAGGGATAAGCCTGTTTATCTGACACGGGGGTGTTTAGAGTCAGAGCTGCAGGGGCTGCAGTGCGGGTGTCCCTGAGGGGCGACTGCCCCTCGGCCTCCTGTCGCGATGCTCAGGACAGGTTCGTCCCCCTAAGGAGGCAAGGACAGTGCCCCTTCAGAGGGAGGCGAGCTCGGCCCCCAGGGTCAGGTCCACCCCGAGGTCCCTCGTGGAGCCATCCCTGGGGAAGCTCATCTCTCAGAAGGTGGCTGCCCACCGCCAGGTGATGCTTTGTCCTCTAGAGTCTAGACCAAGAGCTGGCAAACCTCGGCCTGTGCCGCATCCGGCCCTCTGCCTTTTTTGTAAATAAAGTTTTATCTGCACTCGTCTACACCCATTTGTTTACGAGTCGGTCTTGCTGCTCCCAAGTGACGACAGAGCTGAGAGATTGTTAACAGAGATCAGTGACCCGCACACCTGGAAGCATCTATACTGCTTGGTTCTTTGTGGGCAGCTCGCCAGCCCTGCCCTAGACCAGTGGTCCCCTCAGTCTCTCCTTCCTCTCGCTCTTGGCCTGAGCCCGCAGGTAACTAGGACACCAGGGCTGTCTGATTTCCTCCCCTTGACCGAGGGCTCGCCGTCCCGAGCCTGGCTTCTGCAATCCTTGCCTGGCTTCTCTGGCTCCCAACTCCTCTGGGATGGCTGCAGTGCCTCCTGCACGGGACCCAGTCCTGGGGGCCACGGTGACCCTGTGGCATAGAGGGACAGGCTCCCGGAACGCGGGGTTTGCATGTGGAGACGTCTTCAGGGTCTAGACAGCAGAGGAGGGGGAGGAAGGACCCATTTCAGCCCGTCCTCGTTATGCTTGTTTGTCCCACGCTTGAAGCTCCCAGGCACAAGGGGCTCTACTAGCCAGGCCAGCATTGGCTTGAGGCGAGTTCCGGGCGCCCTGGGGCCAGGTGCTGAGTCTCCTGGGTCCCCAGCCTCCTCTCCCGAAGCCCAAGGCAGGCACACGGGGGTGGGGGAGCACCTTCTCCAGATCACATTTGTTTCCTTGTTTGCTCTTTGGGGGCTGACAGCTTTTTCTCTCTTCCTAACTAACCTTTGGAATTACCGCTGTTATAAGACATTCCATGCGCATTTTACCTGGTCGGGGGTACGCATGTCTGACAGGAGGCAGATTTTGGTTTGAACTGACTGGAGGCGGCCGAAGCTCAGAGCATGTGGCCTCGGCTCCTGAGCGGCTGGGGGCACCGTGGTGGACCACGGTCAGGTGGGGGGCTGCGACTCCGTGGGGAAGGCCAGAGGCTCCCACTGCGGGGATGCAGCAGCCTCACCTTCCCCCGCATCGGGGTGAGAAGACCCCCTTTCCTGTCTCGTGAGAGAATTTCTAGGGAGGATGGGGTAGGCTCGAGGCGCCCTGCGCGGTGTGGGGTGACTGGCCCGCGGGCTCAGTGGTCTCTCTCCTGCCCACATGCAGTGCACATGCCGGAAGGACATGGTCAAGATCTCCATGGACGTCTTTGTGCGCATCCTGCAGCCGGAGCGCTACGAGCTGTGGAAGCAGGGCAAGGACCTCACGGTGCTGGACCACACACGGCCCACGGCCCTGAGCAGCCCCGAGCTGAGCACCTGGAGCGCCTCCCGGGCCTCGCTCAAGGCCAAGCTCCTGCGCAGGTGAGCCACCCAGCGAGCCCAGCCCACGGCTCCCCGCTGGTGGGGCTGCAGGCTGTCGCCCACCTCTCTCCTCTCCTCTCTCCCCCCTCCCCTCCCTCCTCCACTTCTCCCTCTTTCAGAGGCAGAGTGTTTCTCAGGTCTAACTTCCTCCGCGGGCTGTTGGGGACTCACCGCCGTCGCTGCCTGTGTTGTCAGGGGACTCAGGCTCCCACCCACTCCTTGTCTACCAGCTCCTGGGAGGTGGGCCCTTTTTGCCCTCTCAGGACCCCACACACTGTCCCTCTCAGGCTTCCGGCTCACTATCGCGCCATCCCCGGTGCGAGAGCCCCGTTTCTGCGTCGGGGCCGCGTGGCCCTTCTTGACTCTGAGCTATGGCAGGAGCTGTGGGGCACAGGCACCGAGCTCCCTCCATGAGAGCCGCGCCCCTGCCCCTTTGCATCTGTAGATGCTTGTTCTGGTGCCTCGGATAACGTGTTGCTTGAATCCGCGGACGCGGAGGTGACTACAGAGACCTGTCCCCCGGACGCCCTCTGCCACCTCTTTCCATCTCAGAGGCCCCCCTCCCGGCCCACCTTCCACCCAGCGTGGTCCCTGCCCGGCCGCTGCCTGGTGTCCGGCGGGGAAGGAGAGGGCAGAGTGGCTGCCCCTCTTGGCATCTGCGCCGAGGCCACAGGGATGTGGGTGGCGGAGCTGGGGAGTGAGGGGCAGTGCCGTGCGGCCTCGGAAGCGTCCGACTCCATCATGCTCTTTCTCTGGGAAACGTCCAGGCTCTCAGGGCCTGAGCTGTCTGTGGACAGGTTTCAAACAGATTCCTTCTTGGTGCCCAAGGAACGGTCGGCAGGTCCTCGCTGGGCCTGGGGTATGGCTGGAGTGGGCGGGGCGGCCCAGAGCATCCTCGTGTTGGTGTTAGGGCTTCAAGGGCTCAGGAGGCTCTCCCTTGACCACTTGGCTCCACGGCGGTTGCCCTGGACTGTAAGACATTCCGTAAACAATGAGCGTGGCGAGTCTCAATAAAACTTTATCTATGGACACTGGAGTGGGAATTTCATATCATTTTCACATGCCACAAAGTGTTATTATTCTTTCACCTTTTTTTTTTTTTTTTGCGGTACACGGGCCTCTCACTGTTGTGGCCTCTCCCGTTGCGGAGCACAGGCTCCGGACGCGCAGGCTCAGTGGCCGTGGCTCACGGGCCCAGCCGCTCCGCGGCATGTGGGATCTTCCCGGACCAGGGCACGAACCCGTGTCCCCTGCATCGGCAGGCGGACTCTCAACCACTGCGCCACCAGGGAAGCCCTCTTTTAACTTTTGAACCATTTAAAAACGTAAACATCATGCTTAGCTTGTGGGCGGCACAAACAGGCTGCAGTCGGATCTGGGCCTCGGGCGAGGTTTCCATCTGTAGCCCTTGGTCACTGCTGGCAGGTCTTGTCCCCATTGATCAAGGATGGCGCCTCCCCCAGGACCTGGTCCCTGAGGGGTGGGGCCTTGGCCAGTGTGTTCCTTGGGCAGTGCATCCTTGGTGGCACCCCAGCGCTCTGCAGAAACTGGGAGAAATCATCCTGGCCAAGCGGTCACTCCCAGCCCAGAACCTTCTCCCCGCTGGGCCTGTTCTCCTCTCTGCGCACCTTCATCCGTGTGTTTTCCCCACCCGAGGCCCCTCTCTGAGAATGTTCTCTCAGCTCCAGGGTGCTTTCCCATCTGCTCCTGGCAGCCCGCTTGAAGGTGTCTCTCTTTTCCGATTTCTTTTGTTGTCTCTCCTTTTGACTTTCTGCCCTCCTGTGTGTTCCTCACGAAAAGCACCTTCTCGGTGAGGCTGATCTGCTGCAGCTCCCGCTCTTTCCCCGTCTTTCCCGAGGGAGGGAGCAGAGTGATCCTGCATTTGCATAATGGTTGACTGGTGATGGCTCAGACTAATTGGTCAACAGAGTGACAGCCAAGGACTGGGGCATCATTCCAGGATGGAATGGGATTAGAGGCTGTCAGACGAGCCTGCCCAGAGGACGGGGACCCGGCCGCCGGGCCTTGGCCGGAACCTTCTGTACACAAAGAGCCCCTTACCCCCTCCCTGTCCCCTCATCATGTTGCACAGCACACCTCCTTTCTGGAACGTCCCTCTCTCCCACCTCCCCTCCCTGTGTGCAGACCTGGGACTGAATAACAAATTCAGTCGTGTTCCCAAGGATGCAATTTTCTTTAAAGCCTTTAGTATGTAAAAGAAGGCTGACTCCCCCACCTTTTTAAAAAGTCACTGGTTGGGGGGGCTTCCTCCTAAGAGGCTGACTGGGGACTCACATTTGGAGGCCCAATGCCAAGCTGGAAGCCGCTGCCCCCGCCCTACCCCCAGTGGCAGTGGTCCTCAGGAGTCCCTGGTGACTTTCTCTCCTGGCCACTTGGCCAACCTGTCCTCGCCCAGCTGTGCCTTGTCTCCAGGGCTGCCGGCTCCCCCGAGCCTCCCTTGTCGGAGAGTTGGTTTGGGGGGAGGGGCAGCACCACCCTAGCATCCTTGACTCCTGCCGGATAGGGGATGGGGGCAAATCTGGCTCTGTCCCTAGACCAGGGTCTCCCCTCGGCACTGCTGACATCTTCTGTGGGCGGCTGTCCCAGGCACTGTGGGGGGTTGAGCAGCTTCCCCACCCCCGCCCACTTGATGCCAGGAGCAGCCCTCCAGTGAGACCACCACAGATGTCCCCAGACATCTCCCAGTGTCCCTCCCCAAGGGCTTGGCATTGGGGTGGGCTCCTCGTCCGCCTGCTGTGGGCACCCTCCCGCGCCCCCATCCCTGTGCAGCCTTGCCTTCTCCTCTGGGATGCTGCATCCGTTCCTTGGTCCTCAATCAGACAGGCTCAGCCAGGCCCCCGCCCCTCGAGGGCCCAGCCTTCCTGATGGCCCCCTGCACCCCGCCCCAGATGTCACCTGAGAGCAGAGGCAGGTGTTGGCTCCTTTGGGAGAAAAGGATGCCCTCCCGTGGATTTTCCTTCCACGCCTAGATCTTGTCAGGTGAACTGGCCCCACCACCTGTGACCTTCTTGTCCGTGCTGCGTGGCCCCCTCGCCATCGCCGCCAGGTGGGACCCCTGCCCAGCTGGCGTCTTCGCCTTGCTCCCCTCCCCCGCTCCTGCCTGCCTGCCTGAGCAGCCTTCCTCCATATGCAGGCTGCGTTTTCTTCTCGGCTCCTGATTATTTTCAAGGAGAGCTTCAAGGAATGCTCCGCGTTGCCCACATGTTCCAGCAGGTGTGCGCTCTGCTGGACACTCACACGCACTCTGTGCAGAGCATCTGAGCAGCCGGGCTTGGAGGGAAGTGGGGGAGGGGAAGTGTGCTCCTCTCCGGACCCACGGGGCCCCGTTCCTCCCCAGCTTCTGCTGCTCCCCCTGGCGGGACCTCCAGCTGCCCACGCAGGAGGCTAGAGCCCGCTAGCCCTGCTCGCCCAGCCCAGCAGCTCCCGCCCACCACCTCTCCACCTCCCATCCTCGGTCACCATGGAAACAAGGAGCCAGGGAGCACATCCCTGCCCCCTCTGCTGCCCCCAGACCCACCAGGAGCCAGTTTGGTCTCGCCTCTCCCCCTGTACCTGATGCCCTGGCCAGGCTGTACACGACTGCACCTCCGACCCACTCCTTCCAGCCACCCTGACCCTGCCACGCTCCTGAGCCCTTTCCTCCGGTGCAGCTCCTGTCCGCTCAGAAGGGGCCATGACTATGGGGCCTGCCAGCCCCTGCGGCCCCAGGAGCTTGTTGTCCCTGTGACTTCACCAGAAAACCCACTGAAGGCCACACCTACTCGCCGTGGGTCAGGGAACACTGGAGGAAGGGGCTGCGACTCCTGGCCAGGAAGCCCCAGATCCCTCCCCGGGGAGTCAGAAGTTCTGGGCAACAGCCCCACCTTGGGATGCCCAAGGGGCTGTGTGCCCTGGGCCCCTCAGTGAGCCCCCTCACTCTGCCTCTCCTGCCACCTGAGGTCCAAGGACACCTGCTCCCATCTTGGAAATATCAGTGTAGGGATTTGGACTCAGTACCAATACCTAATTCTTATCATCTTCGCCAAGTGACATCCCGTTAAGCCTGGCAAGTAAAGTGCACGTTTATGTCCACCCTCCTCTGAAACACCATGAAAACGACTGTAAAGGAGGGACAGGGAAGAGGAGAGGGTACGAGCAGCATCGGCAGACTCTGAAGGAAGGAAAAGAGGGGCAAGTGACACCTGACTTTGCAGCACAGAGAAAACTCGAGTCCGTGGACCTGTGGACGGGGAGTGGGCTGGTTCAGGCCACAAGGCCTGGGACTCAGGCACGGGCGCCTGCTGGGGCGGGGACCGCGGTGTGCTGGAGGCATCGCTGAGCTCAGGGCCTCCTCCTCCACCCCATCCCCCAGCAGAAGGCGCTGGCCCTACTGCTGGGGAGATCAGACGTGCCAGCCTCACATATCCCCAACCGCAGGGCCGGGTCAGAGTGGCCCAACGGAACAAAGCCACACATGTGATATTGGGGGTCCCCCGTGAAGTGACAGGGCTCCCACCTGCCCGCTCCTCTTCTAGGAGCCCTGCTCACACACAGCTACCAGCGAACATCTTAGTCCCTTGTACGTCATAGCCAGGGGTCCCTAAACCCCTGAAGAAACTCAGTGTGAAAGAGTCTCAAACAAAAAAAAGCGGGACCCCACAGGAGAGGCCATGCAGTGAGCAGAAGAAAACTAACTTCTGCGAGAGGGCAGGTGACTTGGCATTTATGGAAGAACCTGCTGTATAAACAAAAAGGCTTTTAGGAAAGAGATGGCTCTTGGACATTTAAAAGGGAGCAAAGGACTTCCCTGGTGGCGCAGTGGTTGGGAGTCTGCCTGCCAATGCAGGGGGCACGGGTTCGTTCCCTGGTTCGGGAGGATCCCACGTGCCACGGAACAGCTGAGCCACAACTGTTGAGGCTGTGCCTTGTTGTGCGCCACAACTACTGAGCCTGTGCCCTGGAGCCTGCAAGCCACAACTGCTGAGGTCCACACGCCTGGAGCCTGTGCTCCACAACGAGGGGGGGCCGCTGCGGTGAGAGGCCCGCGCACCGTGGTGAGGAGTGGCCCCCACTCACTGCAGCTAGAGGGAGCCCATGCACAGCAATGAAGACCCAACGAAACTAAAAAAAAAACTTTAAAAGAGCAAAGAAATGTCCGAGGTGGGTTGGGAGCCAGCTTGAGGAAATCTAGAATGCAGACTTTTCACAACTCAGGTTAAACAGAAGATTGCAAAGCCTCTGGAACAAACAAACAGGTCAACGGGGCCCAAGCAGCACTGGACTTGGCGATCATGATGCTACAAGCTAATAGACAAAGGACAAGGGTCTTAAAGGTCAGGAGAGCAATCATTTCAGCCCAGGAATACCCAGCCAAATTACCAACTTCGTATGGGAAGAGAATAAAGATCTTTTGAGACAAGCAAAGTCCCAGGTTCCCCCTCCTTTCTGAGAAAGCTGCTGGAGGATGTGCTCCAGCTAAACAAGGGCATCAACCAAGGAAGACATGGGATCAAGGAAACCAGATCCAACTCAGGAGTGTCCAAGGCAGTCTCAAGATAAGAGGAGGGCCTCAGGGTGTCATTGAGGAGCATGTGACCCCTGCCTAGGAGGCCACACCAAGATCTTGGAGAAAACCAGGAAAGCTAAGCGTCTAAGAGAGGGGGCCAGTTACTGACTCCAGAAGGAGTGAGCAAAGAATGCAGTGCGAGCAGCTCTGTTGCTCACGGATGAACTATATTTACAGGATCAGAAAAATGTAATATAGAATCTCACCACAACCAAAATGGGAGAGAAGCCAGGAGGGGTTGAGGTGGGCAGGATGGCCACAGCCTAAGTGTCTGTGCTGGCAACTCAGCAGAGAAGCCAGAACCAAAAAACAGCAGCAGCGTGAGGAGACACATGCAAGTCAATACAAGAAGAAATGGCTAAAAGAGGGGAAGGCGTCGCATCTGGGGAGTGGGCCCAGAGGATGCTGTACGGCCAGACTGCGATTAGGGTGTGCGCACAGCTCCCCACAGCTGTCAGCAAGTCAACCCCAGGTTCCCCCGGTGTTATTTCCCAGCTTATGTTCTCACAGAACAGATCCTCCTTTGCATGCCGACGTTCACCTCACTTTCCCCTCTGCAGTAGGGCCTGTCCCTTCGCCTACGTCTCTGCACCTAGTTCCACCCGTTCGGGGGGTTGGGGGGGGTCCCTGCGTTGGTGCGGCCCAGTGGTTGCTGGGGGTATGGTGCTGGGGGCAGAGCTCTGAGCCCACTGGTGTGTCGGGGGCCGAGGAAGGCCTGGGCTCTCTGGGGACCCTGAGGCGGGCAGGGGCAGAAGTGGCCTCTGGGCCAGTTCCGGGTTGGTGGGGGTGGGGGAGGGCCGGAGAGGGGGTGAGGAGTGGGGCAGCTGCCGGAAACCGAGGCCAGGTGAGTTGACGGTAGGAGGGTGCCCCTCTGCTGGGTGCTGGGGCCAGCGTGGGGGTTCGCTTGTGGGCACCTGGCCCTGCAGCATTCCCAGACCCCGAGAGAAGCCTCCCGATGACAGCTGGGGAAAAGCCCGGAGCTTCCCGCCTGTGTCCGCGTCGGGGCTGCACCTGGCATTTCCCAAACTCGCTCGGTGTGGAGAGTGTACCAGGGGAGGCCTGAGTCTTTCGTGCCCCCTCCCGCCCCCATCTGTTGCCGACTCCCCCGCCCTGTCCCCGCCCGCCTGTCCTCCTGCACCCCTCCCCCTCGCAGTGCGCCCTTGCACGCCATGCTGTGTGTGATGCCATGCCTCTGCCCATGACGCGCCCTCCCTGGAATGCTCCCTGCTTTCCACCTTTGGTCATCAGGGTGGTTCATGCTGCAGACATCAAGTAGGGCTTGTCGTGTGCCGGGCATTGCCTGGGCTCAGGGCACAGAGCCAGGGGCCCTCAAGTTAGGCAGCTGAGCAGCAAGGGACCGGCAGTGGTTAGCGGTTAGCGTCAGGGGACAGTTAGAAGGAGGCACCCCAGGGGCCAGCAGTGTCGGGCCGGGAGGCAGCAAGGAAGCCGTGAGCCCCCAGCGTCCTGCTGCAGACGCCCCTGGGAGGAGATGCGGGTCCTGGCATCTGGAGCCCTTGGGGCCTCCCTGCCCACCCGTCCCCAGTCAGACAGCCCTGCTTCCCCTTGGTGAGCACTTGGTCCTTGGAGGTGCGGCTGCCAGGGACCCTGTAGGGTCTCCTATAAGGTCTTGGTGTCTGACCCCACTGGGGCCACATGGAGAGCTCCCTGGGGGAGGGAAGCCACGGCCAGCGCCAACAGCTCTCTCCAAAACAACCCCTCGGCTGTGAGACCCGGAGCCTGTGGCTGTCCTGGTGTCCCCTGCCCAAGGCTGAGCCGCTCCACCGCCCTGGCCCCTGCATCAGCTCCCGGGCCAGTCACACACCTCCTGAGGTCTCAAAGCTGCACTGCCCCCTCCCTGGAAAGTTTCCAGGAACCGGCAAGGACGTCCCACCAGGACCCGGCAGGGGTGCCCTGGCCACTAACCTGCAGCCCCCCTCCCTTTGTCGCTTTCCTTTCTTCCTTTTTAATCCCAATTCCCCCTCATTTTCACTAAGAAGCCACAGCTCAGCCTCAGCTGGGATTCTCACTTGGGGCCTGAGGACCGCCCTCCATCCCGTCCGGGGACTGTCGCAGCCCCTGAGGCCGGCGTGGGCAGGAGGTGAGGGGGGCCGGGGCGCAGCTTAGAGAAGGGGCCACCGCGGGCTCTGGGCTCGGAGCTCCTGCAGGTGGAGAGGATGCAGGGAGAGCCCGGGGCCCCGCGAGGCCCTGCGGCGAAGCGTCTAGGGAGTTAACACAAGTCCTAGAGAAAAACCCCCTGACATTTACGTTCTAGACAAATTAGTCTGAAAGAAAACAGACACTGGAAAAAGACTGAGGAGGAGAGGAAACCAAGTCTAGAGAGGAAGAAAGAGCAGACCAGGAGGCCGGGGCTGTCGTAAGTGCACCTTTTGTCTGTCGCGCAGGCATTTTCCACGAGCTTCTGTTTCCATCTGAGCCCACGCTCCCCGTGTCTCCCGCCCCACCACACAGAGGCTCCTGGAGCCCGTCTGTCCCGCCATCCCATCTCCAGCTGCCATCGGCACGCGCTTGACACCCACCTTGCCATCCCCTCCCCTCCCCCAGGCCTCTCTCCCTCCAACGCCCCTGCCCCCAGGAGCCAACCCCACCCAGGGCCCCCGCTTCCCCGGGCCTCCTGGGGGGCTCTGTCTGCTGGACAGGGCGCACAGCCCAGGGCTTCTCCCTTCCGTTGTTTCGCCTCCCGTCTGATGAGCCTCCCTCTCCAGGTCTCACCGGAAGCGGAGCCAGCCCAAGAAGCCCAAGCCGGACGACCCCAAGTCTCCTGGCGAGGGGGCAGCTGGGACGGCCCTCCTGGAGGAGGCTGGTGGCGGCATGAAGGAGGAGGCCACACCAGAGGCCGACCCCGAGGAGGAGGAGGAGGAATCCCAGCCGCTGCCGCAGGGCCGGGAGGCCGAGGGCTCCGAAGGTCAGTCCTGCTCGGTGCCTGTGCTGGCCAGGCCCTGCGCCTTCAGAATCCCATCCATGTGTCTTGTGGGCAGGGAGGGCGTTTTCTAAAAATGTGCATTCTGGGAGTGCTGTGAGAAGTCCCTCTTCTCCCAGAAACTGAAGTCCATCCAGCTGCTGAAACAGAATCCACAGGTGGGCAGCTTGAAACAACGGGCTTTATTCCTCGGTGCTGGAGGCTGGGAGATCAGGGTGCTGGTGTGCCCTGGTGCTGGCGAGGGCCCACCTCCCGGTTTGTATGTGACCCTCTGTCACTATGTCCTCAGGGGGAAGAGAGAGCCAGTGAGCCCTCTGGCCTCTAAGGTCACTGATCCTTAGCCAGGGCCCCACCCTCATGACCCAGTCACCTCCCAACCAGCCCACTGCGGGGCAGGGTTCAGCATGAACCTGGGGGCACACAGACACAGTCCGTAACAGAGGTGTTCTCTGCTCAGTTGGGAAAGGGGATGGCCTGCTGTTTGCAGCCAGATGCTGGACGTGCCTGCGGTGGGGATGCCCCACCTGCAGGCTGGCGTTGAACAAAAAAACTGTATCTGGGCACCATGGTGGGTGTGTCTCAGAACCGTACCCTTTACACTGCCTGGGGCCCGTTAGTCGCGGAACATGACTCCGTGAGCGTTTGAACGTTCCCCACTCCCATGTTTTATGGTGCTCCTTTTTCTTTTCCACGGCTGGTTTCACTTTCCTAATTTGCAGCTTCAGCTGCTCACACGTTGGCACCTAGCAGCTGCCCCCCCAGGTGTAAAGGAGGGGCCGGGCGGGGCTGGGGGGCTGGTGGCAGATTGCCAGGCAGCAGTGCCTCGGGCCCCCATCACAGGCCATAGGTCGCTGGAGGGTTCCTCTTCGGGACTGTGTCTTGGAGCAGGTGAGCCGGCACAGCTCTGCCTGGCTTGGGGTCAGGCCCTCCCCGGGGTGCTCGTGGCTGGTGTCCCAGATGATGTGGCATTCCACCAGGCACCGAGAGGGGCAGGCGCATGCCCCTGATGTTCCCACGGGCTGGAAGGGGGGGGTGTCCCTGCGGGGCCCCAGGAGCTGGAGGCAGGGAAGACTGGAAAGTTTCCTGGGTAAATTGCGTGCTGGCCTGTCCCAGACAGCCTGGCATGACACTTGCCTGGTGGGCATCACGAAACAGCCCGGTCCACACGGGAGGGTCTGGACAGTCCGGGGAGGCAAGACACAGGCGGCGGGGGGCGGGGAGGGGGTGTGCGTCGGCACAGTCTGTGCGCAGGCACAATCATCCCGTGGAAATGGACCCAGAGGCTGAGGCCTGGTGACGCAGGGAGCTAGCGGAGTTGCCAGAAACGGGCTGGACACACAGAGCCGCCCCACACTTGTCACATGTGGGTGTTCACAGAACACATGGTTTTGAAGAAAATCCTACCTATAATGAGAGCATCCAGAGGGTGATGCAGGCTGGAGCAGATCTAACAGAAGATAAAAGACCTTTATGGAGAAAATTAAGAGACGTTTTTGAAAGACAAGGAGGAGCTGTAACATATACGGGGCTGCATGTGTTAGGGGGGCTCCCTGCAAAGGTGCTGGCCAGCGGCCTTGGGGGATGTTGATTTCGATGCAGCCGGAGGGAGCAAGGCCCGAGGAAGAGGGGTCAGGAGAGGTCAGGGCTACGTGACCGGCCAGCTTGCAGGCAGGAGCAAGGATACTGTCCGGGGCTGCAGTGAAGGCCACTGCTCTTCCCCGGGGCGACCCTCACATGCAGCCCCAAATGTCACACGGGCACCCACGCCCCATGTCCCGTTTACTTAAAGTTCAGAAAACACGCCAGGCAGACACTGGACTGTTTAGGGAAGCATCCGAATCTGCTGGGGCTGCCGTGCGACAAAGTACCCGACACAGGGCTTCAGGAACCGAGGTTCATTGTCTCTCGGTCTGGAGGCCGGAAGTCCGAGGTCAGGGTGTGGGCAAGGCTGGTTCCTTCTGAGACCGCGAGGGAGGGTCTGTGCCAGGCTTCTCTCCTTGGCTCGTAGACGGCCACCTTCACGCTCACACGGCCTCTCCCTGTGTGCCAGTCTGTCTGCATTTTGCCTTTCAGAAGGACACCGGTCACATTGGATGAGGGCCCACCCTAATGACCTCATCTTATTAACTCATGACATTAGCAATGACTGTTTCCAAATGTGGCTGCATTCTGAGGCCCCGGGGTTAGGACTTCCACACAGGAATCTGGGGGACACAGTTTAGCCTGTAACAGAGTAAACGTGCCAAACCAAGAGGGGCCCCCTCGGAGCGGGTGGTCTGCAGCTGGGAGGGGCACGCGCTCCTTCCGGCTCCGTGCCTGTGTCGTGAGTGCTCCGGGCCCCAGTTCCATGGGGCGAGTCAGAGCATGGGCTGCGGTGGGTGAATGAATGATGGACCCTCTGCTGTGGGCTCCGGGATCCAGGGCCCCGAGTCCCATCAACAGGTGAGGCGTTTGCATCTGACTCCAGAGGCCGTGGAGGTGAGCTGTAGGGAGGTTAGGACAGTGGTTGTTGACATGGCTAGGTTGGGGTTCTGGCCCAAGAGGTTGGGAGACTCGGCAGGTGTCCCTGGTGTGACTGGTAAGGACTGGGGTGGTGACCGCCCTGCCCCAGGGTGGGCTGCGTGGGGCGGGGCAGGAGCAGGCTGGGCTCTGCACCCGGACGCCCCAGGTGGCACCTTGTAAAGTTGCCAGGGGGCATCGGTGCTCTCACGGGGGCGGGGTAAGTGGGAGAAAAAGCAGGTGGAAATAAAGAGTCCAGGTTGAAATTTGGGGACCGGGCCCTGGACGCCGCCTCGGCAGGCCAGTGGGGTTGTTGGAGGGTAAAAAGACAGGACGCACACCCCGCTCAGGGCCTGTGGGAGGACGCCTGTCCCCAGGGTCTTGGCTCAGGGCCTGTGGGAGGACGCCTGTCCCCAGGGTCTTGGCTTCAGCCCGAAGCGGCTTTTCCCAGGAGTGGAGTCAGCCTGTCGGGGGCCAGCCAGGGCGGGGGCTCCTGGGC
The DNA here is from genome assembly GCF_003676395.1 of Aethalodelphis obliquidens. Taxonomy (NCBI): domain Eukaryota; kingdom Metazoa; phylum Chordata; class Mammalia; order Artiodactyla; family Delphinidae; genus Aethalodelphis; species Aethalodelphis obliquidens. The sequence continues at coordinate 10,681,834 of NW_020837997.1, read as the reverse complement.
CCGACCAGTTCAGACAGTCCCGAGAGACGAGGGTTTTAGCAGGACCCCTCCTGGGAAGGGTGGGAAGGATGCCTTGCGACCATGGGCATCTCTCCTCCCTCTCGAGCAGGTGCAAGGGGCTGCCGGCCTGAGGCCGGATGCAGGGCAGCCAGCAAGAGTAGACGCACTGTTTACCCAACTGCTTAGCAAAGGAATAATGGCTCTCTTTTCGTTAATTGAGTTGCGTTAAAATGAACCTTCGCCCAAACCCATCGACTGTTTATAGAGACAGCCGCACCCCCATGCCCCGTCACCTCCTGCTTGGGCCCGGCCCCGTCACAGGGACACTGTGCCTCGGTGTCTCGGGATCCCAAGAGCTGGCCTCAGGCTCACGCACGGCGAAGGCCCGGTTCCTCTCCGGTTTTCCCTTTTCTAAGCAGATTGTTACCTAAATGGGGCGGGGTAGGGGGTGGTCTCTGTGTCCACTGAGAGTAAAACATGCTGGTGTAGACCAAACCCTGCAGGATGTGTGCCCTCCTTCCTGGCATCTGCAGCCACTCTGTCCCCCTTCCAGGGCCTCAGCCCAGGACCCCCAGGGCTTCTCCAAAATGCCTGCAGGCTCCGTGCTCTGTGGTGGGCTCAGTGTCACGTGGCTGTGGACCCCAGGCAGAGCGGGGACGTTCCCAAGGAGGCACCTCTGCTCACGGCTGGCTGCTTCCCTTTTCCAGACACCCCGTCCCTGTTCCACTCCAGAACCTGGTTCCCAAGGAGGAGGAGTTGGGGGTGTTGGGACATCTCCCGGAACATCAGCCCCTCTAGAGGGGAAGGGGTCCCTTCAGGGGACAGAAGGAGGCTGCCACAGCTGGGGAGCCACACGCCCCAGTCGGGGGCTGTCCCTCAAGCCCTTGGAGGAAGATCGCTCTGAATGCATCAAATAAATAAGTGCTCACAGTCGGGGGTGACAGCAAACACGTCTGGGGAACGAGTGGAAGACGTTAAAGTGGTTTCTAGACTCCCTTTAACGCCAGCTTCCTGCCCCTCAGCGCTGTGAGTGTGAGGGGCGTTCGGGCGCGAGGACAGGACATTTTGTTTTAGGTTTGCGTGGGGAGGGCGTGTGCTTGCCGCCACTGCTCACGTAGGAAGCTCCCTGACTGGAGTAGGCGGAGGCGGGCAGGATGGAGGTGCCCGGACCCTACAGGGGCAGGAGGGGGCCCGGCTGGCTGCGGGTCCCTTGGCCTGGGGAGGGGGGCTGCTTCCCCTCCTGGCTGCCAGGTCCCACCAGCTCCCACTGCCGGGGGTCTGCAAGAGCAGCTGCCCTGTGGCCTGGCCCAGGATGGGACCAGCAGCCTCCGGCACAGCAAGCCCTGGTCCTGGCGGGAAGGCAGCCCATGTCCACCTGGCTTGCTGGGACCGCAAGGGCTCCCTCCTCCTGCCTGGCGCTGGCCAGCTCTGGCCAAGCACGGCCACTGTCCCTTCTGGCAGCTCTGGAGCTGGGGGTGGCAGGGGCAGCGGCAGGGCCCCAGGAGGGCTGGTCCCAGAGTACGTGGTCCCCCGCAGGGCAGAGCAGGGCCGGGGATGGGTGTGCAGCCGCCCTGGGTCACTTCCCCCTCCCTCACGCACCTTTTTTGACGGCTTTAGGACAAGACCCCGGGGCGGCTGCACCCAGCGGTGAGCAGCAGGCTGGGCGGGGCATTGACACTCACGCCACAGTCCCCTGGCCTGGCCTGGGCTCCGCTCAGGAGGGATGCGGGCTGGCTGGGCCAGGCAGGGCAGGGTCCCTAAGCCAGGCAGCAGCCCTGCGCCCCCTGCTCTCCCCTGGGAGAACTTTGGTGGGAGAGGAGGCATGGGGGCCCTGGAAGCTGGCGCGGCTGTAACATCCGTCGGCAGTCGGGGGATTCTTGGCTGTGCCTCCCCGCGAAAAACAAGTGCCAGACGGGCCTCAGCAACCCTGCTGGGGCAGAGGGGTTCCCTGCCATTCTGCGCCCCCTTGCACACCGGGGGTGGTGAGAGGCCCTGTGTGCTGGGGAGGGACCCGGCTCGGGTCCGAGCCACCGTTCCAGCTCCATTTCGAGGCTCCTTCAGGCGGGCCAACCAAGGGGCTTTCCAAGTGCGGCCTGCCTGCCCTAGGCCTGCGGTGGTCCCCACGGCGTGAGGACAGACGGGGCCCGGGCCCCGCAGCGTCCCTAGTGCCCTTGGGCTTGTCCTCTAACAGGGTCCTCTGGGTGCGCCCCCGTCAGCTTCCCAGGGCCTAGTGGCCGTGAGGAAGGAGCCGGGGACGTGTCCTTCCCCAGCAGCATCTGGAGCCGGGGCAGCTCGCAGGCTCTGCTGTCCTGAGGCCCGGGAGGCCGTCGTTGGACTTCCATTCGGGTGGCCGCACTGTCAGGGAGGAGGGCATAGTGGATTTCCTTAGAGAACAAAGCCGTTTCTCCGGAAGTCCCTGCTGCCGTGTCAGAATGGGGCTCTGGGCTGCCTCAGCGCCATTTCTATAAATCAGTAGAAGCGGCAGGAAAGAGCCTGATCTCCTGGGCCCTTGGTCACCTCCTGGGGCTGGGCTGCTGTCACCAAACCTTATGAGCAGTGTTTACCCCACACCTCTCCCCGCCCCCCACCTTTCAGCGCCCCCCCATCCCCCCTCTCCCACGTCTCCTGGGACAGGGAGGTGACCTTTAGTGGCCAGGACCATCCAAGTCCAGCATCTGCAGAGGAGAAGCAGCTTTGTCTGCGGAATGCCCATTTCCTTTCCTTGGCTGGATAACTGTTCCTGGGGTGCTGTCAGTTGGGGGGTCCTGGGGAGCGTGCTGGGCTCCTCCAGGTGGGCAAAGGCACAGGAGGGATCCTGACTGCACCCTTGCCCTTGGAAGGCTCAGGGCCAGAGGGCATGGGGGGCGCTGGCAAGCGCTCCCTCCTCTGAGCCTCTCTTGAAAAGCTCGGCTGCCTGCTCAGGACCCTGCGGGCTGCAGCGACCAGAGGGGCCCCTCCACGAAGGCCAGGCTGGCTCAAGCCTCTGCAGCTTGCCTAGTGGGGGCCGCGGGTGGGGGTTGGCTCCCTCCTAGCGCTCAGGGCCAGGGATCTGCCTGGAGGAAGGGAGGGAGGGCGCTTGCTTGACCCCTTCCTGGGTCAGGGCCGGTCAAGGACTAAGTGATGGCCTTGCCCTTGGGAGCATCATCCCACCTGTGTCGTTATCTTTGGCTGAGGGACGGGGGTGAAACACGGACAGGTTTTTATAGTAAGAGGTAAGTGTGGATGCCGCGGGGACCAGCAGACCCTGTCACGTGTCACGTGGTAACAGGTTTAGCCGGGAGAGGGACCACTGCTTTTCTGCGAGTTGTCCTTTCCCGGCCCTCAGAGACCCAGACTGTGACGCATTGGAACCAACGGTTCACGGGTACCATCAGTAGGATGACCAGTACGTCCCCGGGTATCAGCTGCTGGCACACCTCATGTGACGTCCTGAGCCTGTGGGGACCCGGGACAGGCAGTGAGGGCCTGAGCTCGTGTGCCCATTCTCCAGGTGGGCAGGGAAGGCCCGAAGGCTGTGCTCTGAGCCGCTGGTCCTTGTGGGCGGGCATCCCTGAGGCTCTGCACACCTCGCCCTGAGCACAGCAGGCCTCGTGGAGCCCCCCGCCCACATGCATCCCCAGTGGCTATGTGATGTGACCACAGAGACCCAGTGGCTGAAAGCAAGTCTTATTCTCCGACATTTCTAGGGGTCAGGAGTCCGACATGGGTCCCGCTGGACTAAAATCCAGGCATGGGCAGGGCTGGCTCCTCTGGAGGCTCCAGGGGAGAGTCATTCCCTGCCTTTTCCAGCTTCTAGAGGTGCCGCATCCCTGGCTCTCGGCCCCGTCCTCCATCCTCACAGCCAGCAGTGCCGCATCTCTCTGGCTTCTTCCGCAGTCACGGCTCCCCTGGCCCCAGCTGGATCCCCTGCTTTTAAGGATCCCTGTTAGTATGTGGGGTCCGCCTCGGGATCCTCAGCTCCACCTCATCTGCAGATCCCTGCTGCCACGTCAGGTTCCGCGTGCACAGGCCCCGGGGCTACAGTGTGGGCGTCTTTGGGGGCCATGACCCCTCCAACCACACCGCCCGTCTCCGTTTATTTGACGAGCTGCACGCCCGCTGTGGTCCTGAATTAAGATGCCGCTGAAGACGCTCCCTGTCCACCTCCCTCCCCACCCCGTCACCTGTCAGGAAGCCCCACAGCGCCGGCCCTCGCGTCTTCCGGGCGCTGCAGGCCCCTCTGGCACTTCTGTTTCACACAAGTAGAACCACTTGTTTATGGTTTGTTGTCTAAGGTTTTGCTTTTTAAAAATTCCACAAACTGTGTGCGTTTACTGTAGAAATAAAGGAAACTCAGACACATGAAAAGAAAATGCATCCCACCTCCTCCCCCCTCCCCTCAGAAAGGATGTTCAGAGCCGGTCTCTTCCCAGCTGCTTTCCGACAGCTCGCCTCGGCGCCCCGTGCTCATTCCAGAAGGTGCTCTGAGCCTGTGGCAGGACTCTTGAGGCCAGGGTGCTGCTGCTCCAGGGCTCGGCCGCCTGGCAGGGGGACCTGGCAGCAGTGACAGCTGCCCGAAGCCCGGGTTCCTTGGGGGAAGGCCTGTCTGGGCCAGAAGGGGCCCTCAACTAGTGCAGCCGGCTCCCACTCCGGCTGGGGGGCTCGAAGGGGGTGCCTGGCCACTGGCCCCTGGGGTGCCCCGGCCCCCGCCTCTGACTCATCTCTCTTCTGTCCCCACAGAGGACGGGAGGGGCAAGCTGCGGCCAGCCAAGGCCAAGAGCGACCGGAAGAAGAAGAGCTATGGCCCTCTGCACCTCCACCACCCGCTCATGCCCCAGCTGCCGCCGCTCCCGCCCACCCAGTTCCCCACCGAAGAGGTGCCCCTGCTAGAGATCCCGGCACCAGCCACCGGCCCTGAGGCCGCCGAGGAGAACCCCCCGCCACCACCTCTCAACGTGGTGCCCCCCGAAGCACCCAGCGAGGAGCCAGAGGTGAAGCCGCGCCCCATCATCCCCATGCTGTTCGTGGTGCCGCGGCCCGGCCCGGCGGCAGGCGACAAGGGCCGCGTGTCCTGCCAGCAGGCCTCTGAGCACTTTGCCCAGAAGGGCCCCACCTGGAAGGAGCAGGTGGCCCCCATGGAGCTGACGGGCCCCGAGGAGGAGAGCGGAGCCGGCGAGGTGCAGGTAGGGGGCAGTGGGTCCCTGGGGCCGGGGGTCCCCCTGCCCCACGTGCTGGCCACAGCCCCGCTCGTCCAAACGGCCCCTGTGGATCCTGTCCCGGAGGCCAACGGCACGTACGTGGTTTAGAAACCACCGTTGGGGGAACTTCCCTGGTGGTCCAGTGGTTAAAACTGCGTTCCCAAGGCAGGGGGCCTGGGTTTGATCCCTGGTCAGGGAACCAGATCCCACGGGCCGCATCGAGGACCCGGCACAGCCAAATAAACAAATGAATATTAAAAAAGAAAAGAAAAGAAAAGAAACCACCGTGGGTGTTGGCTGCCCGCTTCCTGGGGTCTTTTGCCCCTGACTGAGGACACTGGGGTCCCTCTGAGCTGGGCTCCACCGCCTCTACTTCCGGCCCCAGAGCTGCTCCCACAGAGGCCTCCTGTGCCATTTTAGGCTCCGTCGACCTTTTCCAAGTTGAAGATGGAGATCAAGAAGAGCCGGCGCCACCCTCTGGGCAGGCCACCCACCCGGTCCCCGCTGTCTGTGGTCAAGCAGGAGGCCTCAAGTGACGAGGGTGAGCAAGGGTGCCCCTGGCTCTGCTGTGCCCCTGCCCTGCCTTCCGCTGCCACCCGCCCGGCTTGCTCACTCCCGCCACCCCCAGCCGAGGTCGGGCCTGCAGACCCCTCCCCGGCACAGCCTCAGACCCTCCCCAAATGCTGTGGGGCCGAGGTGCCCCCTGCCCAGCCCACAGCTCCCGAGTCAGGCCCGGCTGCCCCCAGGCCTCTGCCCTGCCCTTGTTTGCTCCATTTCCCCGGGGGCGCTTGCTCTCCTGGGCCCAGGGCCTCAGATGTCGAGTGGGGCCTCTGAGGGGCAGGTGCAGCCACCTGGGCTCACACCCCAGCCCACTGCCCGGAGCCGGGGACCGTGGTGCCATTTGCCTTTCTGTGACTCGGTTTTCCCATCTGTAAAATGGGGTCTTCTGGCCCCCCTCAAGGGGTCCTGCCAGGGAGGTGCACGGGGCTGAGGCCTGTGAAGCGTGTGGCCTGGTGCCAGGCACACGGTGGGTGCTGGGAATGCCGGGAACGCCGAGGCCAGTTGTCACCCAGAGCTCCTGGTGCGATGCTTTCACAGTCTCCGTGGTAACCTCTGCCCCCTCCTTATCCTGTGAGAACTGAGAAGATGCCGTCAGCAGAGGCTCCTGCCCACGACCCCCAGCACACTTGCCGTGGCCCTTGTGCGTTTGTGTCCCTTCCTGGCCCTCCAGGTGAGCGAGGACCACACCTCATCCTCTCACAGCCTCGGGATCTGTTTGGATGCCTGGCGCAGAGCGTTTCCAGAGGGCAGCAACGAACGATGGTAGAGGTGCCGGCCACATCCCCCAGGGAGAGACTTGAGAAATGGATTCAGAGTTAGAGGATCATGGAGCAGCATGGGGCCCGGAACTGGCCCATTTCCAAGTCCATTTCCAGCAGAGACGTCCTGGCCCTGCGCTCCCTGCACCGGAGACAGGGCCGCGTGACCCCGAAGTGGGAGAAGCTGCTTCGAGAACAGAGGAAACCTCGCCCTTGGCCGTCACCCCGCAGACACCTGTGACTCACGATGCTCCGGGCTCTGATCTCTGACCTGAGGCCAAGCTGCCCTCAGGGAAAGTCAGCGCCGGACTGGGGAGCGGCCAGTCCCAACAGAAGTGACCCTGCCTGCCTGAACCCAGCGTGCGCCTGGGAGAAGTTGGAATAAGAGGCGGTGGCACTGGAGCTGGAGGGGCAGAGACGGAGAAGCTTCTATTTAACACTCGGCTGAAAGTCGGAGTGATTGTCTTACGTGCAGAAATCCTGCTAAGCCCATTTATCATCTTCCGCTTCAGCCTTCCGTTTAAGACGCACGCGGAGTGTGAAAAGTGCCTGGGTGGCTTCTTTGATTCTGAACCTAATTTGAGGGCGAGGACACGGAGGGTTCTAGAAGCGGGTCTCGGGCTGGAGCTCTGGGAGCAGGAGGGGCCTCTCTGGAGATCAGATGCAGCCCCAGGGTCCCCGTGCATTGAGGCAGCCTCTGGCCTTACAGCTGGGACGGCTGTGGTACCAGCCATGCTGGCCCAGCTGCTGGGAAGGTTGGGGCCCCAGGGATGAGGACCCTGCTCCTTGGGCAGGTTCCTGGGGACTGCTGACGCTGATGCCAGGGCAGATGGCACCCCTGTGTCCTCAGGAAGTGCAGGAATGGGATGTGGGGGATTGCAGACAGTGAGCTGGGAGTCGAGGCCGGCGGAGGCCAGCCCGGTGACAGGTGATGGGAGGGACATCTGTCAGTGGCCTCCATCTTACAGGACATTGGGGCAGCAGTGCCCCTGCCCGACTCCCAGGGGAGTCTGTGCCTGACCTGCCAAGGCCTGACCATCCCATCTCCTGTCCCCAGATGGGATCAGCCCTGAGCTGAGGGGGGCCAGGGCACCTCCCTGCGGAGGGGCTCAGGGGCCGAGAAGCGGGGACCCATCCCCTCGAGCGCGCACTGGGTGGGGTGGGGCCCTGGGTGCTGAAGCTCCTCCCCCCTCCCACTTTACTCCAGAAGCCTTCCCTTTCTCTGGGGACGAGGACGTGGGTGACCCCGAGGCCTTGAGGTCTTTGCTGTCCCTGCAGTGGAAGAACAAGGCGGCCAGCTTCCAGGCTGAGAGGAAGTTCAACGCGGCGGCCGCCCTGACGGAGCCCTACTGTGCCATCTGCACCCTCTTCTACCCGTACAGCCAGGTGAGCCGGTGCTGAGGGACCCCCAGGCCATGCCGGGCCGGGCAGCATCCGCCTGCTCCCGGTGGCGCCAGGGCTCGCTCTGCCTGAAGGGAGTCCCTTCCCCCTGAAGGGAGGGTGATGGGGGCCAAGGACCCATTTGCTGTTGGAGCCACAGCGGGCTCGGTGGAGAGCCCGACGGAGGCCCCTGTGAGGGCTGCGGGGAGAGAGCCCAGGGCCTGCGTTTCATTGGAAGGTAATTTATCAATGTGCCTCAAAGAGGATGAGAGTGCAAGGAATCATCTCAGATGGCTGTCCTCTGAGAGGCCCTCAGCCCAGCCCAGGGGGCAGCGCAGGCAGGGGGCCCGGGGGTGGGTCCAGGTAGGCGCCTGCGTGGTGAACGGGGGCTGGCGGTGGGGGGCTGGGGCTGGGCGAAGACCCACGCATGGCCTGGCGCCACGCGGCCGCCAGCTCTGTCCTGAGTTTCCAAGTTGTGATCGTGGCCTTTCCCCGCACTCTGCCCTGTACCATCCACCACCACGTCCTCCCGGTTTCCTCCTTAACCGGTTTCCTGCCATGTCCCCCTCCCCCAGCCCTGACCACTGCCTGCCTCCTGCCCTTCCTGTTAGCACCTCACCACAGCCACGCATGGCCCAGCTGGAAAGCCCGCCAGGCTCACCACGGCCCCCGGCCTCTGCACATGCCCCACAGCCATCCTCTCCTGTGATATCTGCCCCCGCACGCACACACAGCATGCTCCGTGCTGTCCCCCAGCATCTCCCACACACCCACCCAGGCCTCTCCCTCGCCAGATGGATTTCTGTTCACTCTTTGATTCCACCCAGCTGCCACCTCTTCCAGGAAGCCTTCCTGGACCTGCTATCCCAAGCTGACTCTGGCATGCCCCCCAGCTTCCCCCACCCGCCTCTGCTCTTGCTCCTGCCCTCTGTTTATCAGCCCTTGGAGGACAGGGCCGGGTCTCACTTGTTTTGGGGTCCCCGGCTTCCAGCCTAGTGCCTGGCATCTTCCACGTATTAGCTGAGCTAGCCGAGCTCTGTGCCCCGTGCTGAGGGCAGCACACCCATCTCGAGGGCTCTGCCACTCAGAGCTGCCAGGACCTGTGGTCCCTAAGTGAGCCAACATCTGGTTGTGGAAACAAGTAAGACGAAACGTCCAGACAGACGTCTTCTCTAGGCACGCCCCTCGCCGCTGGAAGTCATCACTGGGAACACTGGCTTAAGAGGCGAATCTCCTTAATCCCGGTTGCTAAGTGAAGCATTGTGACTCAGCTTAATCACGTCCACGGTGTCAGTGGGACTTGCGGGGCTGCCGCTTCCGCAGTCCGGAGCCCTCAGAGTCGGGGACCAGGCTTCGCTTGTCCCATATCATGGGAAGGGCTGTGGCTGGACATTCTGCCTGTTTGGAAACCAGCCGGTCCCCTAATCCAAGTTGCCACATGGGGCGCCCCAGGGCCCCACCACCACACACACACAGTGCATCAGGCCAGTGGTCTCTGGTGGCCTCTTTCCTTATGCCCTGAGCCGGTCAGAGTCCTTCTGTCACTGGGTGCTGGGGAGGCTCATCTGGGAGCCCCACCACCCTGTGACAGGCCCAGTGTTGCTGGATGCCGGTGCCATGCGCAGGATGTTTTCATCACAGTCTCTTCATCTGATTGGATTTGGGGGGACTGGGGTACAGCCGTCATGGGGCGCGTGTGAGTCACAGGTGGGGAGAACGCCCCACATAGATACACAGATAACACGGCATCAGGTGATGGTCAGGACCACGAGGACAGACAGAGCAAGGAAGGCCTGGGGGCCCGCTGGTTATGTGAGCAGAGATCTGAGCGCCCCAGGCGGTGGGAACGGCACATACAAAGGCCCCAGGGCAGGACCACGCCTGGCGTTTGGGAGGAACCGTGAGGGGGCCCTTGTGGCCGGAGCAGAGCGAGCCAGGGGCAGTGGGATGCGGGCGAGAGGGGTGAGGGCAGCAGGGCAGTGTCTGTGCTGTCTGCAAGTAACCCTAAGTGGGAGGGCTTCTGGGTGGATGGGACAGAGTCTGACTGCCTTTGGGGAGGATCTCTCGGGGGCTTCTGAAGCAGGGTTGGGGGCTGGGAGGGTACGTCAGGGACACCCATGGTGGGGCAGTTGCAGGTGTCCTGGTAGGGGTGCTAGTGCGGCAAAGAGCAGCCTGGGGTGTGCTGCTTGGGGACGGAGGGGCAGAGGATAGACTCAAGGATGTCAGGGGTCCCTGCCCGCCCCACGCTGGGCTCTCCACTGATGGCGGCCCTCCTCCTGCAGTCCCTACAGACCGAGAAGGAGACTCCCCAGGCCTCCCTCGGGGAGGGCCCCTCGGCCACACCGCCTTCCAAAAGCGGTCAGAAGACACGGCCGCTGATCCCCGAGATGTGCTTCACCTCCAGCGGGGAGAACACAGAGCCACTCCCCGCCAATTCCTACATCGGCGATGACGGGACCAGCCTGCTGATCTCCTGTGCTAAGTGCTGCCTGCAGGTCCATGCCAGTGAGTGCTGGGGAGCGGGGAGAGCCGAGGGGTCCACCACACAGCCCCGCTTCACCCTCCCGAGACAGCCACCCTCGCCCCTTCCTCTGGCTGCTGCTTCGGGCCTATAGCGGGACCTGGCGTCATGGGGTGGGGGTCTTGACCTTTGGGGGCAGGTGTCCTGCCCTTCCCCCTGGCCAAGGCAGGACTGCCTGGTCAGCCTCCTTCTGGGAGGTTGCACCGAGGCCTGCCCTCCCCGCCCAGGGCCTGGGAGGCCGCAGGAGATCAGGTACCTGTCAGGGGCTGTGACGCTTTTAAACTCCACACTTTGGGGCCGGAGTTGGAACTGATGCTAGAGCTGAGGTTCTAGAGTGGTTCAGGGGTCGGATTTATCTCTGCCATCGGTGACTACCCTCCCCCAAACCCTGAAGTCCCAACCATAGCCTGAGACAGGAAGATGGATGTCTGTCCCCTTCTTGGGTGGGAGGGGGCAGCGAATGTGAGATTAAGCTCCCAGGACAGGGAGAAAGCTTCCTGGAGCCGCTTAATTTTGCGTGTGTACATCTCTGTCCAGCGCCCGCCCTGCAGAGGCCTGCCCGGAGCTCACTCTGTCTCTTGGCTGGGAACCCGTCTGCTCTGCCCGGCCGGGCCCGGCTGTGAGACGTGCTCCTGGGCAGATGGGCCCCCCGGGGTTGGGGTTGGGGGGGAGGGGGTGGGCAGCAGCCAAGCTCACCACCCTGCCGCTCTCGAGGGGCCTGAGGTCCAGCCACGCAAGGGGAGAGGAGCCTCCCTCATTGCCCTTGGGAGGCAGAGTCCTCAGCACAGGCATCTTCCTTGAGCCCTGGCACCAGACAGAGGGGGACACCCCCAGGCCTGACCTTGGCTGAGGGCCCCAGGGGATGGAGCAGGGGGCCAGGTGTGGGCTCTCGGGTACCTTGCCGTCCCTCAGGGTGCCCCCTTCCCGCTGCCTTGCTTTCTCCCTGTCCTTTCCCCAGGGACCTCTCAGTACTGGCCAATGGCCCCTCTAGCCCACAGAGCCCGTTTGGTGGGTAGCGAGCCCCGGCTGGCTCAGGGTCCCCGCAGGACTGCTGGGCAGTGACCCCGGGTGAGGCAGGGTCCTGGGGCAGGCTGTGCCTTCTGCCCTTGCTCTGAGGCATGGTCCTCCGCCCCTCCTCCATGCCCCCTCCCCCATGCTCCCTCTGCGACTGTAAACCCGGACCACATCCCAAAGCCAACACCTTGGTAACCCAGAGCCTCCGGCTGCGCTTTTGGAAACAGTGGACTCTGGGCCCAGCTCTGCTGCTCTGAACTCAGGGCTCCCCGAGGCCCACCTTGCATCTCACACCACCGCTGGGCCACCTTCCTCTCTCTCAGCTCAGAAGAGCCTGGGCGAGCCTCCCAGACTGGGGTGGGGGGCGAGGGCCAGGCTGAGCCTCCAGACCCGGCAGGGCTCCCGCTTGGGGGCCAGCTCTCCTTCCCCGCGTCAGCTTCCAGACTTTCTCCGGCTCTGTGTGCAGTGGCCCGGATTGAGGTAGAGCGGTTGGTGAGCACAATTACCCTCAATGCCGCAGCCGCCCTTCACCCCGCCCCGGGGGCGGGAGGGGGCTCCGTGCAGCCCGCGGGCAGCCGCGGTGACAGATACGCTGGCCCCTGTCTTCCAGGTTGCTACGGCATCCGCCCAGAGCTGGTCAACGAGGGCTGGACGTGTTCCCGGTGCGCGGCCCACGCCTGGACTGCGGTAACTCGCCCCTGCAGAGGCCTGCCCGGAGCCCCTGGGGTGGTGCTCTGAAAGCCGGCGCGGCCCGTGGGGGAGCCGGTCCTGGGCCCCGGGCTCGCCCGATCCCGCAGGGTGACCTTGGGCTGGCGGCCTCACCTCCCTGGGTCTCGGGTGGAGCCCGACGCACTCTCTCGGCCCATCGCTTCCTGTGGCCGCTAGTTTGAAATGTAAGGACCGTGGGCGGGGGACGGAGCAGGTCCCGGAGCAGCAGGCGGGCGGCGCCGCCCTGCACACCCCTCACCTGGCTGTTGTCTGGTCCCTGTAGGAGTGCTGCCTGTGCAACCTTCGGGGAGGCGCCCTGCAGATGACGACTGACAGGAGGTGCGTTAGAAGGGACTCTCCTCCTGGGGTGTCCTGAGGGGCGATTCGGGGCGGGGGCCGGACCGGCAGGAGCAGATGAGGTCCCCTCGGCCTGGCCAGCCGGTGCGCACAATCATGAGATGACCCCAAGGGCACGGAGCGCACCTGTGACCCCTGACCCCACCCGCTCCGCCCCCCCAGGTGGATCCACGTGATCTGCGCCATCGCCGTCCCGGAAGTGCGGTTCCTGAACGTGATGGAGCGCCACCCCGTGGACATCAGCGCCATCCCCGAGCAGCGGTGGAAGCTGGTAGGGGCCCTGGAGAGTCCCTAGGCCCCAGGGATGCAGGGTAGCTGCCAGGGAAGCAGAAGTCGCATTTCAGTTTGGCCAGCAGTTACTCTTTGAATAGCCATGGGGGTACCCGGAGAAAAGCAGGGCGCCCCTCCCCGTCTCTATTTCCAGCTTTTCACACAGAGGAAGCCACCCGCACTCTGCCCAGTTCTTTCTTGCCTAACCTGCGATATGCCGCCAAACAGAATTTTAAGTACCCAATCCAGTTACAGTCATCGAGCAGGGCTCTAGAATGCCTTCATCATGCCTAACTGAAACTTCTCACACGTTAAACGGCAGCTCCCTATTTCCCCTCCCCCACCCTTGCGACCATCACTCTGCTGTCTGCTTCTGTGAGTTTGTTTCCTATGCCTTGTGGAAGTGGAACCACGCAGCATGGGTCCTTCTGTGTCTGGCTTTTTTCACGGAGCAGAATGTTCTCAACATCCATTCACATTGCTGCAAATGGCAGGATTGCCTTCTCTTTCATAGCTGAGTAATATTCCATTGTATTTCTGCATCACATCTTCTTTATCCGTTTTCTGTCAAGGGACACTTAGGTTGCTTCCAGGTCTTGGCTGTTGTAAACGATGCTGCAGTGAACATGGGGGTGTAGGTGTCTTTTCAAGATAGTGATTTTTTTTCCTTCAGACAAAAACTCAGGAGTGAAATTGCCAGATGGTATGGTAGTTCTATTTTTAATTTTTTGAGGAACCACCATCCTGTTCTCCACAGCAGCTACACCAATTTACATTCCCACCAACAGTGCATGTGGGTTCCCTTTTCTTTCTATCCTCAACAATACCTCTTGTCTTCTTGATGATAGACATTCTAACAGGTGGTTTTGATTTGCATTTCCCTGATGATTAAGTGATGTTGACATCTGTTCGTGTACCTGTTGGCCATCTGTATGTTTTCTTTCTTTTTAAATTTATTTATTTTTGGCTACGTTGGGTCTTCGTTGCTGCGCACAGCCTTTCTCTAGCTGCAGCAAACGGGCTGCTCTTCATTGTGGTGCATGGGCTTCTCCTTGCGGAGCACGGGCTCTAGGTGCACGGGCTTCAGTAGTTGTGGCATGCAAGCTCAGTAGTTGTGGCTCACGGGCTCTAGAGCGCAGGCTCAGTAGTTGTGGCGTACAGGCTTAGCTGCTCTGCGGCATGTGAGATCTTCCCGGACAGCGCTCGAAGCCGTGTTCCCTGCATTGGCAGGCAGATTCTTAACCACTGAGCCACCAGGGAAGCCCCCTCTATATGTTTTCTTTAGGGAAACGTCTATTCAAGTCCTTTGCCTATTTTTGAACTGGGCTGGTGGCTTTTTTGCTCCTAAGTTATAGGAGTACCATCACTGGCCCCTCTAAGGAGCACGGCCATCCTTGGGCAGGTGTGGTCTTGCAAGGCTCACGCCTCCTGCTCTTGCTGGTCACACACACACCCCTCCCCCATCTGGGAGAGGCTTTGGCTCAGTGGGCAGTAGGCAGACAGTGAGCAAACACTGGCTTCCCTTCCCAGCTTGGCCACCAGCCAGTTGTGTGACACTGGACAGATTCCTTGACCTCTCTGTGCCTCAGCCTTCCCCTCCGTAAAATGGGGCTGCTAAAAGTCCCCTGTGTGGGGAGCATCAGCTGGGCCACAACAGAAAGCGCTAATCATGCCATCTGAGCACCAGCATGTGCTCTCAGGTCATCACCACCTGTGAGTTTGCAGGTGGCCGTGTGGGGGACATGTGGGTGATGGGATGTGTCTTGTGGCATCTGGGAGCTAGGTCCTTGGCCCAGGGGTATGGACAGCATCCTGGCTGCTTTTCCTGCCTGGTTTATTTCCCAGCTGCCTGGCGCAGGCCTGGCTAGTGACGCTCCTCCAGGCCTCTAGTGGGCAGGAGGCAAAGAAATGGGGCTGCGGGCACTGAACCCAGCGGGGAGTCCCAGCGAAGGCAGAGACACCGACCGCGGAGCCCACAGGTGCGGGGCCCCCGGGCAGGGCTGAGTGGGCAGCCAGCTGGAGCCATGTGGGAGGGGACGGACGGGGCTTGGTCAGGAAACGGGGGGCACTGGGGCCAGCGCCAGCCCCGCCCAGCAAGGACGGGCGTTAGGAAGAGGCTGGCGCCTGCGGGTGATTCCTCCAGGAGCACGGGCGGGAAAGGCCTCATTATTCAGGTGGAGTGATGGTGCGGTGCGCTCTGCCGTGATAGAGCCTCCCTCCCAGACGCCTTATGGATCATCTGACATTTCCAGCTTGCAGCCTCTTCATTACCAGCACTTGTAACGATGAATTAAAAATCCTTTTACACCAGGCTCGCTTGTACTGCCTAATGGAGCCTCGCACGGAAGCCGGTGGTTAACTCCTGCGTGCCCGGCGCCCGCCTGCCTCCCTGGGGCCATGTGCAGGCCGCAGGCTCGGGGACGGTCACGCCTGGTCACCCGCCCAACTGTCTGTCCCCGTGACTCCCTGGCCACTGGTCCTGGTGAGCGGGGGTGGCCCCAGCCTGCCGGCGGCCTGAGCCTCGTGCTCACCCTCTCACCAGGCCAGGTCAGGTTGCGAGGCTGCCGGGGCGGGTGCCCTGAACCAGCTCTGCCCTCTCGTTGGCCCTGCCGTGAGGTGTAGAGGCCGGTGTCACATCCTGATGGGAGGGAGGGTGGGCTGGCAGGCAGGCAGTGAGGGATGACGGCAGGGGCCGGTGGGGAAGAGGGGAGGCCGGAGACATAGGACATGGTGCCTTGCAGCCTCCATGGCTGATGGCACACCCAGCCGCAGCCCTTGGCCTCCTCTTGGCCACTGTTCTCCACCAATGTCCACACCCCACCCTGTACCACCCCCCATCCCCACCCCCGCCTCACTGCCTCCAGTGAGGGAGTCCCAGACACGGGACTCACCCTTAAGGCAGCCCTGAGCTCAGCCCTTGATAAATGGCCCGATGGGGGCCTGGCCTGTATTCCTCATGACGGGTAAACTCGGAATAATGAGCTGCCACCGGAGGCTGGATTGAACGAGCTGCGTGTCAGGCCTGGCTGTCAGGTTTCTCCCGGGCCTCGGCTGTGGGGTCGCGGCCCGGTCGCCAGGGCAGCTGTGCTCCACCTTCCGCTCCCCGTGGAGCCACGCAGAGCACAGTCCTCAAGGGCCGTGTTGTGCTTCTGCACCTGTCCCCGCAGGCCGGCTGGAGAATCAGGCATCGACGGTTTAATAATGAGATATCATTGCCATCGATTGGCGCCGGGCAGCACTCCTGCAGCGCCTTTGCTGTGGGGCTTCTCTGGCTTTTGAATGCGGTTTACAAAGCGGTGAAGGCCCGCTTATTAAACGCCCAGAGTGACGGGCTGGTGGTTGCTGAGTGGTGGCAGGGCGTGGGCGTAGGTGCACATCGGCGGCCTGGGAGCTGATGCCCAGCAGAGCAGGTCACCCAGGCAGGGCGTTCCCACGGTGTGGGCCCTCTGCCCCTCCTTATGAAGGGCTACACTGCAGCGTCTCTCATTCAAAATTAAGATAAAATCCCCCATTTTATTTATATATTTATTTTCTTTAAAAAAAAAATCCCCCATTTTAAAGAGAACATTTTCCTTTTACTACATTCACAGAGTTAGGCAACCATCACCTCTATCTAGTTCCAGAACATTCCATCACCCCAGAAAGAAACCCCCTCCCTATCGGGTGACTGCCATCTCCCTCCCTCAGCCCCTGACAACCCCTAACGCACTGGCTGTCTCTGTGGATCTACCTGCCTGTTCTGGACGTTTCCCATCAGTGGAATCACACCCTGTGTGTCCTTCTGTGCCTGGCTTCTCTCGCTGAGCATCGTGTTCTCAGGGTCCATCCACGTTGTAGCGAGTGTCAGTGCCTCTCTCCTTTTCATGGATGAATCACGTTTCACTGTGTGATTGTTGGTGCCTATTCCAGTCTTGGAAGTGCTCCTGGGGGGAAGTGCTCCTGGGGGGCACTGTGTGATTGTTGGTGCCTATTCCAGTCTTGGAAGTGCTCCTTGGTGGGCCTGGGGTGGTTTGTGGGGGGCTCTACATCGCGGTCAAGACTCTCCCAGGATGCCTCCACTCAAGGCCGGCTGCCGGGACTCCGCACTCCAGCCCTGGGTCTCAGAGTCACTCCCAGGAGACAGACCTGGGGGCCCGGCAGGAGGCCTCCCAGCCCCAGGGGGCGGGGGCGGGGGCGGGGGCAGAGGCACCGGCCAGAGCCCCATTCCCACCGCCGTGTCCCCGCAGAAATGTGTGTACTGCCGGAAGCGGATGAAGAAGGTGTCGGGCGCCTGCATCCAGTGCTCCTGCGAGCACTGCTCCACCTCCTTCCACGTGACCTGCGCCCACGCCGCTGGCGTCCTCATGGAGCCAGACGACTGGCCCTACGTTGTCTCCATCACCTGCTTCAAGCACAAGTCGGGGGGTCACACTGTGAGTGCCCTCCTGCCCTCCGCCCTGTTTCCCTGTCCGCCCACCCGCCCCGCTGTGTTCTGACACCCCCTCCGCCTCCAGGTCCAGATCCTGAGGGCCGTGTCCTTAGGGCAGGTGGTCATCACCAAGAACCGCAACGGGCTTTACTACCGGTGCCGCGTCATCGGCACCACCACGCAGACCTTTTACGAAGTGAACTTTGACGACGGGTCTTACAGCGATAACCTGTACCCAGAGAGCATCACGGTGAGCAGCGCAGGGCTGAAGGGGGCAGGGCCAGTGGCGGTGGGTGGGGCGAGGGGCGGGCACAGGCGCAGGGCAAGCGTTGCCCTTAGGAAGGGAGGTAGCCGGATCCCTCACAGGGGTCCCCTGCATCCAGGGTCACCATTGTCCCTGATGGACAGGCCCAGGCTGTAGGGCCCCAGCTAGAAAGCGCCACCTGTTTCTGTAGAAACAGCAGAGAGCCAGGCCAGTCTAGATATGCCTGCAGGTGGGCGATACCCCAGGGCTGGGATGGCCACGGCACCCCCGGCCTCGGCACCTGCCCACAGCTCCCCTTGATAGTTCAAGCTGAGAGCACTGCCTTCTTCCTGGTGGCAAAATCTACCAGATGGGACCTTTCTTAGCCCAGGCGAGCGCGGTGACAGAGGCCGAGGGCGCCCCTTACCCCCCGCCTGTCCTTCCTTCCACAGAGTAGAGACTGTGCCCGGCTGGGTCCCCCACCTGAGGGCGAGTTTGTTGAGCTCCGGTGGACTGATGGCAACATCTACAGGGCCAAGTTCATTTCCTCTGTGACCAGTCACATCTACCAGGTGAGGGGGTCCTGTCTACCAGGTACAGGGATGGGCTGGGGCGGGGCCCTCGAAGAGGTCCTGCTGGGGATGATGGCGTTTGCCCACTAACTGAGAAGGTCAGCACAAGCTGGAAGGTTGTCCAACTGTCCAATATTATCCCCTTTGGAGGTGTCTTCCCGGTGTGTGTGTGTGTGTGTGTGTGTGGGTGTGGTAGAACATACATAACATAAAATTTACTGTTTTAACCAATTTTTAAGCGTACAATTCAGTGCCCTTGTTTTTTTTAAAAACCAAGTTGGTTGTGAGCTTCTCACCGTAATTGTGGAAAAGAAATTATTGAAAGGGGTGGAATCTTTGACGAGAAACCACCCGTATCCCAGCGGGAAAGATGATAGCTGCTGACCCTGTGCTGCTTCCCGTGGCTTGTCTGGCAAGCAGGCCGTGAGAGTGCGGGTGTCGGGCCTCAGCCAGCCAGGCTGAGCAGCCAGCAAGCTGAACTGTGTCCCCTTGGCAGGTGGAGTTCGAGGATGGGTCCCAGCTGACAGTGAAGCGTGGTGACATCTTCACCCTGGACGAGGAGCTCCCCAAGAGGGTCCGGTCCCGGCTGGTAAGTGGCTGGGGGTGGGGGTGAGCGCTGCTGCCTGGGAGAGTGACCCGTCAGGTGGCCTTGACCTCCTGCCTTGGCCTTTGCCTGGTCTGGGATGGGAGGGTCAGCCCGGCCGGCGAGGAGGAGACAGAAGCGCCTGCACATGGATCTGAGCTGCAGGTCAGCAATGCACAAAGGAACAGGGGAGACTGGCCTCTTCTCACAGCCTTTCACTGTCTTCTTTCTTTAGTGTTTAATCCAAGGTTTTGAGGATTGGGGGCTGTGGCCATGGGTGGAAGAGCTGAGTCAGAGCTGGTGGGGGTCTCAGATGCCAGGTTCCCTTGGGGGACGGACAGGAGCTGCCAGGCAGACGAGTGGCCTGTATACACCCTGGCCTTGCCTCCTGCACTCTGTGGATGGCAGGGTGCCCGTCCTGCTAGGGAGCCAGTGACTGGGAGCTTAGGGCCCCTCCTCTGCCTGATGGGGGGCTCACTCAGTGAGCGTTGTTTCTCAGAACATTGTCATTGGCTGAGGGTCAGCAGCCCAGGGCCCTTGACCCCCAGCAGGGCAGGCATCTCCTCCAGCCAGGCCCCCGAGCGGAGCCTGTATTTCAGTCTGTTCCGGCTGTGATAACAAAATATTACAGACTGGAATTTACACAGCAAGCTATCTCTCACAGTCCTGGAGGCTGGAAGTTCAAGATCAAGGTATCAGCAGATTCGGCGCCTGGTGAGGGCTGGATCCTGGCTTACAGACACCTGCCTTCTGGTGTGCCCACATGGTGGAGAGAGAGAGCAAGAGAGAGCTCTCTGGGATCCCTTTATAAGGGCACTGATCCCATTCGCAAGGGCTGCACCCTCATGACCTCATCACCTCCTGATACCATCACACTGTGGCAGGGTAGGGCTTCAACACAGGACTCTGGGGGGGGGACACAGACCTAAAGGCCACAGCACCCCATCCGCACTAACCCCAGTGCCGTCTGATCTCCTGCAGTCGGTCACCACGGGGGCCCCGCAGGAAAATGTCTTCTCGGGAGAAGAGGTGAAGGCCGCCAAGCGCCCGCGGGTGGGCACCCCTCGCGCCGCGGAGGACTCGGGGCGGAACCCGGACTACCCGGCCTTCATGGAGAGCCTCCTGCAGGCGCAGTGCTGGCCCGGAGCCCCGTTCTAGGACAGCCGGCCGCCCGGCGACCCCTTGGCCCAGCAAGGCAGGCGCGGCGGGCCCAGGCATTTGCTTGCTGTGAATCCCTGTCCTCGCCTCCGTGGCCCAAGAGGCTACCTCGGCGACAGGAGCGAGCAGGACGCCACACGCGCCCCCGGACTCAGGGAGCAGGGCCACGTGGGCTCTGGGGGGCCGGCGGGGGCACGCGCCACCCCCTCAACCCAGATTCGTAAACCACGTAAGCTCTTCTTCTCGAAAAGGTGCTACTGCATTGCCTGCCTCCTGAGCAGCCTTTGAGATTGTGACTTCTGTACATAAATCACCTTTGTGAGGTTCTTTCTATAAATACCTATTGTTTAAAAAAAACGCAAGAAGAGAAGGAAAGAAACGGAAAAACAAGCCCCAAAGTTGTTTTCTAGATTTGTGGCTTTAAAAACAACAAGACAAAATGTCCTTTTTCTCAGAACCAAGATTGCTGCGGGAGATGAAGGCAGCTCGTCTTTTCGTTTGTTGTGTTTTCTGGTCTCGCTGGTCTGAGTGGCGGGGATGCACTGTAGCTGCGGTGAGGCCTGGGGGCACCCAGGGATCCCGGACGGTGGCGCCTGGTCACTCACTCTCTCCCAGTCGTGAGATCGAGAAGGTCCAGGTGGCTGGCACCGCCGCCAGCGCCCAATGGGAGGAGACCGGCAGCTCCCTGGGTGGCCTGCCCCTTGTCTGCGTGGCCTTTTGCAAAATAAACGCTCTCTCCTCTGGTGGCTCCATCTTTTGCTTCTTCCCCTCGGGAGACCCATCCCCCAGCTGAGGCCTCGGGTGGGCGGTCCTCGGGGGGTCCGGCTACGGCCCAGGTGTGCAGGGGGTCTTCCCCGGAACCCGAGGGGCTGGCACATCCTGTATCCTCTCCGTGACGCGTGGATTTGTGTGTCCAGGAGAGAGAGAGCGCGAGGGAATCGTTTTCAGCTCAGAGGAAATCTGCCTCGTAAGGGTTGTGGGTTGAGTTTCCAGGCAAAAACGTGCTTCTTAGCCCCCTGCCTCTCAGCTGCCCCGCTGTCCCCTGTAGGGGGATTGAGGGCGTCATTTGCTTGTATAGAACTTTTTTTAATTTAAAAAAAGAGGCTCTAACGGTTGCCAGGCCAGAGAGAACCATGTAAGGGAAGTGGAGAGCAACTTCCTTGATGGGGAGGGGGCAGGTGACCCGGAGGGGCGGGTGGGGCGGGAGGTGCCAGGGGAGTCGGCGGAATGTCTGGGTTTCCTCTGCATGCAGCAGCCCCTGCCCCAGGGCGCTGTCACTGTGTTCATATGTAGTTTGAAAATGCTATTTATATTGTAAAGAGAATAAAAGGAAGCGGGCAGACGCCCCTGCGGCCCTGGGTTGGGCGGTGGGCCGGCCCCCGTGGCCGGTCCCTCTGGGTTGCTGCACCCCGTCCGTCGGTCGTGGGTTCCCAGACAACTCGTGCAGACAGGTGGTCTCACAGCAAAGGGGAACGCACACTTCCCCCACGAAGATAACATCCGTGTCTGTGTGCGAAAGCAAAAAACAAACCCACCCACCCTGGTTTTTTTCCCACCTGAGATTAAGGATGCGCGCTGTATTTTTGCCTAATTCCCCTGCCTCTAGGTTCATAATGAATTAAAGGCTCGCGAGCACTGCGAATTACAGCTCCAGGTCTTTGCAGTGTCTTCTTTTCTGAGTGGGCGCCGGAAAGGCGGTCGGCGGTCGGCGTTCTCCGGCAGGGGTGGGCTCCGGTCTCCCCCTCCAGGATGGAACAGGCGTGGAGCCTACCCGGAGGCGGGGCGGGGGGTGGGGCACGCGGCCTGGCACCGCAGCCCCTGCTCCCCGCCTCCAGGGTGGAAGAAGTTTCCTTCCTGAGCTGGACATCTGAAGCTTGGCCCCACACAGGCCCCCAGCATCAGAGGCAGTCAGGGACCCTCTTCGTCTGACCCACCCCTTGCTTGTCAGGGCCTGTGGCCACCCTCTCCCCCGGCCCTCCCAGCCTCAACCCAGTTCTTGTGACATCTGAGCCGGGGAGCGTATCTTGTGGTGGGCGGCCGCTGGGCATATGGGAGACAGTGGGGTCTCCCACAGTGGGGTGAGGCTGGGACCCCCGTATTCATGACCGTGTCGCTTGTCCAGCCAATACTGGGGATACAGCAGTAGGTGTGTCACCAGTGGGAGAGTTAGACAGTACGTAAAATGGGATGTCAGCTGTGATGTGAAGAACTGGGAGTCCTGAAGGAGATGAGAGGTTGAGCCATGGGGACTTCTTGGGACACGGCCCGTGCAGAGGCCCTGGGGCAGCACCGGGCCTGGATGTTTGGAGGGACAGTGAGGAGGCCGCTGTGTCAGGAGCAGAGTGAGCGAGGGGGAGACATGGAGGAGGGGAGGGCAGGGAGGGGACGGGGCAGGCCGTGCAGGGCCTTGTGGGCCGCGGGGAGGACTTGGGCTTTTACCCCCAGGGAGGTGGGACCCTGGAGGGCTGTGGGCCAAGGAGGAGGGGCGGGGCCTGACAGTTGCTCACAGGCGCCCTCTGGCTACTGAGAGGAGGACAGACCGTAGGGTGAGGTGGGAGCTGGGGACCAGGACAGAGGGGGCTGCGCTGAGCATCTGGATAGATGGCTTTTGCCATGACCTGAGATGGGTAGGCTCGGGGTGGGGAGAGGCCAGGAGCTCAGCTTTGAGCACGATCCCCCCCATATGAAGGTACATGGCTGGACATGGGGCCGAGGGCCAGAGGAGGGCCTTTAGGAGACATCAGCACCCAGGGGATATACTTACTGGATAGGTGGGCCCTGGAGTGTCTGTGCAAGACAGTGATGTGGGGGAGGTCAGGAGCATGGGGCCGTGGACAGGGCGCCCCCCGGGCCTCGGTGTTTCTTCTGCAGAACGGGTGTCCTTCAGGGTGCTGTGTCCTGAAATCTCCATCCAGTCATTGCCACCATCACCCCACTTCCCAGACCCCCTTTCATAGAGATGCTGCTTCCAGCGCCCTCAACAGAGCCACCGGGACTCAGTTTCCCCATTGCTGCGGGGGAGTCTCTGTGACATCGACCAGGTGAGTCAGCATGTTCTGAGCCTGCCTGGGGCCTGGCGGACATGGTCGGTCCTCAGCGCCAAGGAGGGGGCCACAGACAACAGCAGTGCAAGTGGCTGACCCAGGTGATCTCAGCAAGGCTATAGATGGCCCGCTGTTCCCAGCGCTCTCTGAAACGTCATAAAATGGGGAGGCAGTTCGGGACAGGCCATCGTGGACTGAGGCCAGGGCTAAGACACCAGGCTGGATCCCCAACCGTGCGGCCACATGGAGCGGTGGGGTCCATGTGGTGCTGGGCTCTGTGCCCAGCCCTGGAGTTTGAGTCGTTTATCAGGTGGCCAATATCAACCGTCCTGTGCCAGGACCTGGAAGGTGGCTGAGGAAGAGGGGCACACGGTCGCTGCTTCTCTGGAATTTAGAGTTCAGGAAAGCAGGCAAATGATGGAAATGTAAGGGACCCTATATACAGCTTTGACATGTGTCCTAAAGGACAAGAAGGAGGGCAGAGACAGAGGGTAAGCCGTGGTCTCAGAGACCTGTCAGATGGGATGTCAGGATCCTAAAGAGGTGATGTTTAGACCCGACCCCTCAAGGGAGGTCGATCAGATTTGGGCCAGGGGTGCGTGGTGTTGAATACCGCAGCCTCTTAGGGCAAGGTCCCCGCAACCTACAGCCCTCAGTCCAAATCCAGTCCTCCACTTGTTTTTATAAATAAAGTTTTATTGGCACAGGCACGCCCATTCATTGAGTACCGTCTATGGCGGCTTTTGCTCTACAAGGGAGGGCTGAGCAGAGACCACCTGGCAGCCCAAAAGCTAGACATAGAGTATTTGGCCCTTTACAGAAAAAATTTGTACTCATTTCAGACTTAGAGACAGTGAGAGGTGACAGCCTCCATATACCCGCTCTGTTCCTGCGACAGAATCGTTCTCTCATGGGGCATCCCTCAGTGCCCAGATCCACCTTGTCCCTCAAAGGCCCCTGATTAGGCGCTCTGTACCTAGCGCACCCCCCCCCACCCCCACCCCACAAAGAGCTCAGTGAGAAGAAAGGGACTTTGGCCTGGGCCCTTCCATCCAATCGTCATCCATCCACTGGGGGCTGTTTCCTCCACACCTGGAACATCTCTGCTCATCCTGCTGATTGCTGGCAGGAGGACCAAACACCCACTGTGTTCAACCCCTCAGGCTGCCCCCACCCCCTCAGGTCACCCCAGTGCAGAGAAGGACAGCGAATTTAGGCCTCCCTTGGCCTCTGCAGCCTGCGAGTCCTGGCTCTAACCCCCGCTGTCACGATTCACGGCTTTTATGACAGTGCTGAAACCTGCATGCCTGCTGCCCCATCTCCCCGTCACCAGCTGTCCCCCCCTACTCTCCTGGCCACCCATTCTGGCTGCCCCCCCGCCCCGGCGAGGCTGCTCGGGGACACAGAGTCACAGCCCCGAGATCACCACCAGGGAGAAAAGCTCCCAAAGACCCCAAGGCCTGGAAGCCAGGCTCAGAGAGCCCTGCAGCTCTCGGCTGGGCTGGGGGACTCACCTCGGAGCTCCGGCACCTGTGCTAGGGAGCGTTATCTATGGGTTAGATTACTTCGTGCTTTTGCTCCCTTAATGGAGAAAATAAGAATTATTTGCTGCCACGGACGGCCAGCCTGAGGGGTGACACAGCGGCCGGCGGAGGCGAGGCCGGGAGAAGTGAGTGGGTGCCTGACGTCTCCCTGAGGTGACGGGGACAGATGGCTCCCCTCCCAGCAGCTTCCGGGGGATGGGGAGGGACCTCCCAGGCAAGACAGCCTCCCTCCCTCCTCTTCCAGGTGGCCTCCACTGCTCTGTTGCCCCCAGCTTAGTTTCAAAGGACCATTAACTGGTGGCTTAAAACAACAGACATTTATTCCTTCCGGTCCTGGAGGAGGTCGGAAGTCCGAGACCAAGCTGTCACAGGGCCACACTCTCTCCGGATGCTCCAGGGGAGAATCCTTCCTGCCTCTTGCAGCTTCTGGTTTCCCCAGGTGTCCCTTGGCTGTGGCCGCATCCCTCTCCACCCTATGTCTTCACACGGCCGTCTCTCTATGTGTCCGTGTCTTTTCTCTGTCTCCGATGTCCCTCAGCCTTTCTCGTACAAGCACGCCAGTCACTGGATTTAGGGCCACCCGGATAATCCAGGACCGCCTCATCATCTCAGAACCCTTAACGTAGTTACATCTGCAAAGGCACTTTTTCCAAATAAGGTCATAGTCACAGGTTCCGGGAAGTAGGGTGTGAGAGTGTTTTGTGGGGGGGAGGCCCCAGGCAAGCCACTCCGGTCTCCTCCCCCACCACAGCCCCAGGGACCCCTGCTGTAGCTCTCTGGTCCCATGACCATCCCCCTACTTGATCGTGAGCCCCGTGAGCATAAGGACACAGTCTCGGTGCCATCAGCACCCCCCATGGGCCTGACAGGCAGATGGATCCTGAGGAACATGGTTGGTGACCTACAAGGGCTGGTGGGAGAGGGTATAAAAGAATTAGGGGGAAGGGGAAACAGTAGCTGGAGTGAAGTGGGGTGACTCGCTCTGAGTACACCTTTTTGAAATAGCTCTGACTCTTAAAATCACGGTCCTGTCTCACATACCCCAAACAATAACTAACTAACGTCAACCAGAATGTGGTGGGAACCCCAAAAATGGAAAACAGTAACACATGAACCCAACTGTGCTCTAAATGAAGGGGGAGGGAGAGAGAAAGGAGCTGATCAAAGTAACTTGGAAAACAGTGTTTTGACTGGATACTGTTAGGCTAGAAACAAAGATACCTATACACCAATGCTGTATTCCAGTAGAAACTGGTTCTCCCAGGTAAGCTATGCTGTAGCTCATTTATGTGAACCCGGGGTTGAACAAATGAGTAAATAAATTGTAGGTGATGAGAGCCAGGTTCCTCTCAGAGAAAGCAATTACAAGGAAGTCAAGAGGATGGGAAGCTAGAACAAACCTTGTGCTAGCTGGAATCAGAAGTCCCAGTATTAATTCATGGTCCTCAATATAGAGAGAAAGATTAGATAGATAGATAGATAGATAGATAGATAGATAGGTAGGTAGATAGAGTCAGATAGTACAGTTAGACACAGAAGTAAATAGTAAATATAGGTGTGTGTGTATGCTTGGATACTCTGATGCCCCGATAGCAACGAGCACACCGGGCACCTGGACTTTGGTTTCTAAGTACCATTCTCTAAAAAACGGAACCAGAACTCCTTGGAGAAGCCATTAACTTTATGCCTGGGGCAGGCAAAACACAAGTCTGGTGCATCTTGAGTTGCCAGAAAGGAAGGAAATACTAAAAAATTTTATAAATATATATATGGGACACAGAACTCAAACCAAAGCCACTCCCAATAACCAACACTAGAAGAATTTGAACAATAAAATAAATGATAGTATTGGATTATAACCTAATAAAATAGAATAAATAACTGAATTAATACATACATGAACTGGCGGAGAAGGGACAGCTCTTCCTTACAGATGAATTCTGATCAGTTAATGTAGGGGTGAAAGTTTACGTTCAAACCGTTCACATTCAGTCACTCAGCAAATGCTGGCGGAGGGCCTTTGCTGTCCTGGCTCTGTTCTGGGAGCTTGGGCTATACGGGGGAAGAAGATAGGCAAAAAAAAAATCCTGTCCATGGGAGCTCACTGCCTCTCAGGAGAGGCAGATAGTGTGAATAACCAAACTATGGAACAGGTTAGAAGACTATAAATGCTACATGAAGAAAAGAAAGTAAGAGAGATGAGGGTGGAGAGTCGGGTTACTATTTTATATAGAATGTTCAGAGTCTCACTGAGAAGGTGACATTTGAGCAAAGACCTGAAGGAAGTGAGGGAGTGAGTCAGGTGTACATCTAGGGGAAGAGAGCTCCCGTGCAGGGCATAGCCTGTGCAAAGGCCCTGGGGCAGGACCATAACTGGTTCATCGGAGGGACAGTGAGGAGGCCCGTGTTTCTGGAGCAGAGTGAGCGAGGGGGAGAGAGGGAGGAGGAGAGGGCAGGGAGGGGACGGGGCAGGTCGTGCAGGGCCTTGTGGGCCATGGGGAGGACTCGGGCTTTTACCCCCAGGAAGGTGGGAGTCCTGGAGGGCTGGGGCAAAGGAGGGGCAGGACCTTATTCAGGTGCCCACAGGCTCCCTCTGGTGGCTGCGGCGGGGAGGACAGACTGTAGGTGGCCAGGGCAGGAGCCTGGAACCAGGGTTGAGGCAAGTGAGTTGGTCCAGATAGGTAATGATGGGGGCTGGATCAGGTGGAATCAGAATGACCATTCTTTGGGTTTAACAGCGTGGGGGTCCCTGCTGACCCTGAAAAGGGGCAGTTAGGGTAGAGCAGGGGCATGAATGACTGGTTGGAGAAGGGTCCACATTTTTACACAAAGAATTGCCCTGTTCTTTGGTAAAAAGTAATATTCCATAGTGCAGATGGACTGTTAATTTGTTTAATCAATACCCTATTGATGGACTCGGAGGTTATTTCCAATTTTTCCCAATTATGAGCTATGCTATAGCAAAGCAGTTTTGTTATTACGTGTGCATGTTTCTCTAGAATAAATATCTAAAAACGGGGGTGGGGAGGGGAGGACTGATGGGTGGAAGCTTCTGTCGTTTTACTTTTAATTCCTGCAGCCAGGTGACCCCCCCAAATACCTTGTGCACCCCGACGTGCATTGGAGGAGGATGCCTCCTCCCCGTACCTTCCAGGATGAAAGCTCTCACCTAGCCTGTGATCCCCATCTATCGGATCGGTAAAAAGCTATATCTGATCATGGCCTTAACATTTATTCCTTTTATAATGAGTCAGGTTGAGCATCCTTTCAGATGATTAAAAGCCTTTTGTCAGAACTGTCTTGAAACACAGAATTTTAAAATTCCCCGATGACCATTTCCTGCCAGCGAGAGGGCTGATTTGATGTTCAATCTTTCACCGTGCTGTATCCATCCAGCCCCGCGTCACTGGCTGAGCTGTGGGTCAGGGGCCACACCCAGGCTTACCCTTCTCTTATTTGATTCTGTGAAATTGGAAAAACCAAGCCCATAATTACTGAGTAGTGAGACTGTCAGCAAACGGCTGGTGGCTGGACATCAGCTCAAACTAGGACGGGGAAAATGCAGGCATGTCTTGCCAAAGACCCCTGTCTGTCACTGCAGGCTGGAAAAAACTGGTCCTTGCCATTTGGGGAAGGACCACACACTCCACACCCCAAGTTTGGTTGTGTTAACGCTGCAAAGAATCCGACATTTGTGTCTGCTGAAGTGTTGGATGTGGTTTTAAAATATACCCCCATGATGAATCATCCATCTTCTTCTCCAGCAGGAAAAGAAAATCATCACTGAAGGCTCAGACCTCTGGTGGCGGAGCTCCGTTTTCTTAAGAAACCCCAATTTGTTCTCAGAGTTAGGAATGGCAGCCCCAAAGGGATTGCCCTGGGCTTCCCGAGTGGCTGAACAGCTCCCGGCCACACTCCTGGTGAGCAGCCGTCTGAAATAACAGCCGCAGACGTGGGCAGCATGATCAGTGTTGCAGAGAAATATCTCAATACGCATGTTTCAAAAAATGCACGTGAGCACTTTTTCCCAGGAATGCCTGCGTCCTTCAGTGGACAAAGTGTTGTTGCCGCTGCTCAGCTTGAAGAGGGTGATGGGACTGGTTTCATAATCATTTTCATTGCTGTGTCCCCATGAGAAGGCAAGTCACTGCTACTGGCTGTTTTTGCTATATAAAGCTGTGTGGAATTTATAGTTTATGAGCGACCACCTATTTATGTAGCCATAGCGCCTCCTGGTTGTCCCCCAAGCTGGTGGCCCTTGAGTACCCACCCCACCTCGCCTTCCCCTGGCTACCCTGTGGCTCACAGAGAAATACTTAATTGTAAAGATCCTTCCTTAGAGAAAAAGTTTTTAGTGATTAAACAAGGCAGATGCTGTTGGTGGAAAAACCCAGCAGACATCCCCAATTGCTTCTCCCTTGTCCTCCTCCTTTCCAGTAAAGGCTGGGAAGTCAAAGTACTTGCCTTCCCAGCCTCCCTTGCAGCTATATATGGTCATATGACATGGTTCTGGGCAATGAGACATAGGCAGGGAATTCTGGAGAAGTTTTTTACTTCCTCGTGAAAGGGACAGTCAAGGCTGGTGCTGCCCTTTTTTCCCATTCCTCTTACCTCTTCCTCCCATATGGAATGTGGGCATGATGGCCAGAGCCACAGCAGCCATTTTACAAGAGAGAGGCTGAGTGATGTCCTTGACATCCTTCCTTCATTCCTTCATTCTTTGGATTGGTAGTATTTGCTTATTTACAGGGTGTAAATACTGTCACCATGGCTGAATTCAAGCTAGCAACCTGATGTCACTGATTGCAGAATCATAAAAAGAAGCACAGTAGCCCACCATTATATAGTGTTTCCACCAGATACAATAAATATAAAAAACCTGAAGAACATACATGATAGCAAAACACAGTAAAATAAGTAGCAAGTGATGAGTTTTGAATACTTATTTCTTTGTTTTTAATATAATTTATTTCATTGGAAGTTTATATAATTTTATTTTTCATAATGGCTGTGTTTAACAACCAGTTCACAACAATAATTGCCTTATTTTGCTCAAGTTTGAGAGAGGGATAAAAACGTTTGGTTGAGCCCAAAGGTCACTGAGTTTTGTTTGAAAAGTATTTCGTCTGGTTCTGTTATATTTTTTTGTGGCTCAGATTGCTAGGGGCCCCACATCATCTTTCAAGAGCAT
The DNA here is from genome assembly GCF_003676395.1 of Aethalodelphis obliquidens. Lineage (NCBI taxonomy): Eukaryota > Metazoa > Chordata > Mammalia > Artiodactyla > Delphinidae > Aethalodelphis > Aethalodelphis obliquidens. The sequence goes on along the minus strand of NW_020837997.1, from coordinate 10,652,344 downwards.
TTCCTAACTGTTGACACCAGGAACAGGGCTCGAGTGACCACAGAGCTAATAAATGCCGATCGATTGCTGTACTTTCCATTCACACTCTTTCCAGTGCTTGTGAGAATTCCTCACGCTCGCGACTTGATGAGTCCTGGCACATACAGATTCTCTGTTTCCTGTTTGGGCTGACCTGTAACTACCACTCACGCTAACAGCATCTTTCTAGGTATTTACCTTACGATTTTAGCACAGCTTTTACACCTCAATGAACCACTTCCAAGCCACTGATACAATTTTTAAATTTCTTTTTTATTAAGCCATCATTTACGTACCATAAACATATCTTCACTCTCACAGTTCTATAAGTTTGGCAAATGCATTCTCATGAATAACCACCACCCAAAACATGATATAGAACATCTCCCTCCCTCCACAGTATTGCCTCATCACCCTCCAAGCTCCAAGGCAACTGTTGATCTGTTTTCTACTCCTCTAGATTAGTGTGACCTGTTCTAGAACTTTCTGTAAATGGAATCCTGCAGAATGTAGCCATGTGTGTCTGGCTTCTTTGTCTCAGCACAGTGCACTTGAGATCCACCCTCATTGCGTGTTTCAGCAGGGAGTTCCTTTTTCGTAGCTGTATAGTATTCCATGCAGGTCTGGACCAGAGTTTGTTTTGTATGCTCACCAGTCAGTGGACATACGTGATTGCAAGTGAAGCCACGTGAATTCATTCATACCCGCAGCTGCTTGTGGGTATTTCATGAGACTATTATCCTCAGCTTTCACTGCTTCTTACTGAACCTTCTCCAGCTGGGGTTTCCAGCATGGAGCTCTTTCAAAGAAAGTTGCAGTGATTAACCTTGTATCTAATTGCAGAGCAGAGGAGGGACAATGCACGGGCGGGCCAGGGACATTCACAGCCACCAGTGTGGCTGGAACAGGGTGAGTGATGGGAGGGCGGGAGGAGACAGAGGGAGCTTGCCCCAGGGAGGAGCTTGGCTTTTGTGCATTTTGCTGGAAGAGGACTGGGATCTCTGGAAGGATTCTGAGTGGGGAAATGTTAGGATCAGCCCAGAGTGGGAGTCAGGAGACCCTGTGAATCCCCTGAAGGGCCACGATAGTAAAACTAGGGGGGGGCTTCCCTGGTGGCGCAGTGGTTGGGAGTCCACCTGCCGATGCAGGCGACGTGGGTTCGTGCCCCAGTCCGGGAAGATTCCACAAGCCGCGGAGCTGCTGGGCCCATGAGCCATGGCCGCTGAGCCTGCGCGTCCGGAGCCTGTGCTCCGCAACGGGAGAGGCCACGGCAGTGAGAGGCCCGCGTACCGCAAAAAAAAAAAAAAAAACTAGGCGGGGCTGATGGACTAGCCCTGCATCCCCCGGGAAAGGGGTGGAGAGCAGCCCTTGAACCCCTGCCTCCGCTGGATTAAACATATTGACACCAGGGTCATGACCATCTGATAACAGAATCCGTTCAGAACAGCTGCCTGGTGACAAGTATAATAAAGCGTATTAATGAGGCCATTATTACTCCCTAATTAAAAGCTAATAATGAAGAGTTAATTGCCTTTAAAAGATGAAGCAAGGCCGGGCTGGGATTTATCTCTGTTTGCCTTTGCTTGCATGGATAGGCAGATATTTGGGAACTAATTAATTGAATCAAATCTTACAGAAAACTAATAATCTCCTCATGCCATTTGGGCTGTTGAATTAAAAGGTGTTTGCTGCGTGTCTGAGTGTTTCCATTTTAAGGTCCTGGGTCCTCTGTTCCTGGCAGGGGGTGGGGTTGGCGAGATGAGGGGGGGCAGGTCTGGGGGCCATTTGTCCTCCTGATCTGGTTCACCCTCCGCTGCCCAGAGGCTGTTCCAGGGAACAGACAGACCTGGCCGAATCTCAGATCTATTTCCGTAATAATAATAATTATTATTACCTTTTATTTTGAAATCGCTTAAGACAAAAGAAGTTACCAGAAATAGTACAGAGAAGTCCTATGTCCCCTTCACCCAAGCTCCCCTATCATCCTATTTTACAGAGCTGTTCTACCTTATCCAAACCAAATTGGCATCATACAGTTAACTCAGGCACAAGGCTTATTCTGATTTCACTGTTTTCCTTTTAGAGTTTATATGGGGATATGTCACATGTCAGCAAGCTCAGCCTTTTAAAGTGTACAGTTCAGTGGCTTTTATTGTATTTACAAGGTTGTGCAGCCATCGCCTCGAATTCCAGAACATTTTATCACCCCAGAAAGAAACCCCGTCCCCATTAGCATCATCCCCTTTCCCCCTCCCCCAGCCCCTGACAACCACGAATCCACTCTCCATTTCTGTGGATTTGCCTGTTCTGGACGTTTCCCATCAATGGAATCACACGCTGTGTATCCTGTGTCTGGCTTCTCTCACTGAGCATCGTGTTCTCAGGGTCCATCCACGCTGTAGTGAGTGTCAGGGCTCCTCTCCTTTTTGTGGGCAAGTTCGTGAATGAATGTATGTTTTCAATTGTCTTGGGTCTGTATTCATTTTTAATTGCACACATCAAATGCAAATATGCCACTGAACACTAGGCATAAAGCTAAATCTTTCTCCACCTCCTGCCTGTTTCCTCAGCCAGGACCCTCCTCTCAGAGGTCAGACCCTATCACATTTTGGCGGGGGGCCCTCCTACACGCTGTTCTCTTTGTGTTGACAGATGTCCACATGTCCCCAGGGAGATGCAGTCACTGTCTTGAGACTGTTTTCACGAAGATGAAATCTCAGTTCTAATGAAATTTGGCCTTGTTCCTTGTTTGTTTTTCTAGAAAATCCCCATAGAATTACCCGCATTTATTTTTCCCTTTTGCTTTTACAAATTGAGTTATCACTTAACTATAAAATGATGCTACAACCTTAAGAGTACAACTTGATGGTTTTGCATATAGAGAGAGACACCTGGGTTACCACCACCCAAACAAGTAGAACAGGGGTTGGCAAACCCTAGCCCACCAGCTACAACCTTAAGAGTACAACTTGATGGTTTTGCATATAGAGAGAGACACCTGGGTTACCACCACCCAAACAAGTAGAACAGGGGTTGGCAAACCCTAGCCCATCCAGCCCCATGTCTGTTTCTGTATGGCCTGGGGAGTAAGGGTGTTTTTACATTCTTTTTTTTTTTTGGCCGTGCCCCTTGGCATGTGGGATCTTAGTTCCCCGACCAGGGAACGAAACCGCGCCCCTTGCATTGGAAGTGCGGAGTCTTAACCACTGAACTGCCAGGCAAGTCCTGTTTTTACATTCTCTCTCTCTTTTTTTTTTTTTGCGGTACGTGGGCCCCTCACTGTTGTGGCCTCTCCCGTTGCGGAGCACAGGCTCCGGACGCGCAGGTTCAGTGGCCATGGCTCATGGGCCCAGCCGCTCCGTGGCATGTGGGATCTTCCCAGACCGGGGCACGAACCCGTGTCCCCTGCATCGGCAGGCGGACTCTCAACCACTGCGCCACCAGGGAAGCCCTGTTTTTACATTCTTAAATGAATTTTTAAAAACCAAGAGGTGACTAATACATCACCACACATGACAATTGTATGAAATTCCCATTTTTGTGTCATAAGTAAAGTTTTACTGAAACACGGCCATGCCCATTTGTTTGTGTATTATCTGTGGCTGTCTTCGAATGACAGGGACATTGCTGAGAAGTTGTGACAGAGACTCTCTGGCCCATCAAGCCTAAAATATTTATTCTCTGGCTCTTTACAAAAAATGTTTGCTGACCCCCGACGGGTGGGCCTCCTTCATGCTCTGAGGCTCAGAGAGGTCAAGAGCTGTGCCCAAGGTCACAAAGCTAATGTTCTCCTCCTTGGCTCGCACAATAACAGGCAAATTTCTGGTCAGTCATTTCTTTATGCAATAGTTATATAACCATGTCCCCCTATGTCCTTCCTGTGCTGGTTGAAATTGGGGCCTCAGGCTGGCTCCTGTGGAGCCCCCAGACTGGGGGAGATCAAGCTAGAACCAGACACCTCTAGTCCTTTGGGGTCAGAGCTTGGGGAGGCCAGAGCAGACTGTAGTGGGGACCCCAGAAGGCTGGTTGGGGAGCTGCTGATGGAACCAGGCTTTGGAGGACAGGAGTTCTCTGGGGAGAGTGGTGTCAAAGGTACAAAGATACCGCTGTGTCAGGTGGCGTGAGGCGATCAGAGCTTGAAGCAGCCAGAGATGCTGCTGTATCTTGAACCCCTTGTCAAGCGCGTACACCACAACCCAAGAGTGACAGAGAGCCATCGACATCACAAAGCTGGTAGTGCCCCTCCATTACTCAGTAACCTTCCTTGGCTCTCCATTGCCCCCAGGATAAAGTCCAAACTATTGATATTATGAACATAGCTTAAAAGGGCCTTCAGCCTCTGGTCCCTATTGGCCTTCCCCTGCCCCCCACCTCTCTGCTTTTAATCCATCTCCGTTTAAAATCGTTATTGACAGGTAAGGACTTACTATTGCCAATTTGTTCATCGTTTTCTAGCTCTGTTTTAGATCTTGCTTCTTAACCAGCTGTCTTTTTGTGTGTTTTGAGGCCTTGGTATCAGTATGCCTTGATTTCTTTATCCGGTTCTTGTGTGTAACTACTACAGGTTTTTCCCCTTTTATTACCACAAGGCTTACATAAAGTGTCTTCAAATCGTAACAGCTACTTTTAAACTGAAAATAACTGAACCTAGACAGCATTCCTAAGCCTTACACTTTTACTTTCCGCTTCACCTTTCAAGTTACAGTTTGCATATTTTTTATATTGTGTATCCAATAAAGGATTATTATAGTTGTGATTATTTTTTTACGTTTGCTTTTTAATTTTTAAACTCAACTTTTATGTGAATTACACACAGCCTTACCATAGCACAGAATCTTTGACCATATTTTTACCATTACCAGTGAGTTGTATGCTACCTCCTGACGCGTTAATGATGTTCATTAGTATCTTTTTTTTTTTTTTTTTT
>NW_020837997.1:10632279-10647299 GCF_003676395.1 Aethalodelphis obliquidens | reverse complement strand
CCCGTTGCGGAGCACAGGCTCCGGACGCGCAGGCTCAGCGGCCATGGCTCACGGGCCCAGCCGCTCCGCGGCAAGTGGGATCCTCCCGGACCGGGGCTCGAACCCGTGTCCCCTGCATCGGCAGGCGGACCCTCAACCACTGCGCCACCAGGGAAGCCCCATTAGTGGCTTTTTTTTTTTTTTTTTTCTTCCATTAGTAGCTTTTGTTGCCACTTAACTCCCTTTAACATTTCCTGTAAGGCAGGTGTCCCGGTGATAACTCCCTCAGCTGTTGTCCATTTTGTGGGTGTCTTTATCTCTTCTTCATTTCTGAAGGACAGCTTTGCCGGATACAGAATTCTTGGTTGACATTTTTTTTTTTCTTTCAATATTTTGAATCTGTCATCCCATTCTCTCCTGGCTTGAAAAGTTTTTGTGGAGATATCCACCTATAGTGTTATGGCGGTTCCCTTGTATGTATGTACGGGGCCACTGGCTTTGCTCTGCAGACCATCAGCTCTGCCTACCAGACCCTCCCCTCCAGCCTTGCTGGGTTTCACAGCCCCCCAGCTGTTACCAGTCAGGCCTTCTGGTCCACAGGGCCCCCGCCCCAGCACCACGCAGTGGTGGGCGGGGCTATTAATTAGCATCCCTGCCTGAGCAGGAGGGGGTCAGACGAAGCTCCAGGGCCCGCAGGGCTCCTCCTTGGAGGGTTCACGTCAGGCTGACCTGCATCCCGCCAAGTTCCTTGGTCACACTGTCACCATCCTGGTTCTGCAGATGAGAAAAGCTGCTGGCTGAGATGACTACTTGGACGCCGCAGGTAGGAACTCTGTTTGCCAAGATCCCAGGGCTGATTGTTGCAAGCCCCTCCCCCCTTCTCCATCTTGGTCCTATTCCCCGCGGTCAAGCCCCGAAGATGCCCCTGCAGTCTCCGTGGGGCGAGACCAAAGCGGGGGCTCCCAAGAAGCAACCCACAACGCTGGGGGAGCTGGATGTCCACCCTGGGTTCTCTGAGCCCACTGGAGGAGCCCGCTCGGTCGGTACTGTGCTGGCTGGGGGGAGGGGCAATGCGGTTGGTATGCCGCTGCTTCTCTTACCCTCTGATGCAGCCTGTCTTGGTCTCTGTGGCGCAGGATATGCTCAGCCTTAACTGGATGTTCTAGGATATTCTCAATGGTTCCTTCTCCATGAATAGCTGTTAGTTGTTGTTTTTGTGACAGGGAGCAAAGTCGGGAATGAACTATGTCACTATCTGGGTGGCATCACCTCCCTGTTTCTCTGCTTTTATACTCCAGGCAAGACTTGCAGGCCCCCAAACTCACCTCCTCCGGACCTTTGCACTTGCTGTTCCCTCTGCCTGGGATGCTGGACCCGTCATCTTTACCTGTCTCTCTCCTGTTTCTCCTTTGGCTCTCAATTGGAGGTCACCTCCTCCAGGAAGCCTGCCCTGCCCCCTGATTTTGCTGTGTTATGTACCCTTCTCTCTGTGTGCCCTGGTTGCCAAGGACAGCTGTGTTCACTGCTTAGATCTCAATCTGTGGGTGTGTTGATTGACTGTGCGAAGGTAGTCTGAAATCCTTAGAGGAAGATGCATCTGTAGACCAGGAAGCAAGCCAGAAAAGGCTTAGTGGGACAGGAGAAGGGCTATCAGGCAGAAGGACCAGCCCGAGCAAAGGCCTGGAGGCAGGACTTGCCAGAATAGGCTTTCGGGCAAGCGGTCTGTGGTCTCCGTGTGCTGGGCGCAGCACACGTGAATCATTGGAGGTGCCCATCACTCTGCCCCCATCACACTGCACATGTGTGCCTCGTGGCCGCTCGCCGGGGCCCTGGAGCGTGGTGAGAACAGTCAGCGAATGTAGATCGTGCTTCTGCCCACCCTGTGGTTGGTAAGGCTGATTGTTTCAATTCAGCTTCTGCCAGGGTCATGGGCAGTGCAGGAGGCGTCGGTTCCTAACTCTTGAAGTTCCGTGCGCCCCTTATGGGCAGATGGGGCAGTGGCTTCTGCAGAGGTCCCCGAGCTGCCTCACTCTTAGTGCTTGGGGGGTCTCCCAGGGAGTCATGTGATCTCGGGTGAGTCTTTGCTGCTGGGAAGATTTGTCATATATAAGACCACAGACCTCAGCCCATTCTTTTTTTTTTTTTTTAACTTTTTATTTTGGAATGATTCTAGATCCAAAGGAAGTTGCCAAGATTGTACAGAGAGAAACAGTATACAATTATGTATATGATTATATGTATCTTACATAACCCACCCTTAGTATAATATCCAAACCAGGAAACTGACATGGGTACATTGTGTCTCATTCTGTGCAATTGTATCACACACGTGTGTTGACTCTTGTAACCACCATCTGGGTACAGATCTGTTCCATATCCACAAAGATCTCTCCTCCATCTCTATAATTTTGGTTATTTCAAGAATGTTGTATAAAGGCAAGCGTACAGTACGTTGTGCTTTGAGATTGCTGTTTTTACTCGGAGTAATGCCCTTGAGGTTCATCTAAGCGTCTGTGCCTTTTCTTTACTGAGTAGTATTCCCTGGTGTGGATGGACCATGGTTTGCTTAATGGGTGAATCCCTGTTGCAGGACATCGGGGTTGTTCCCAGTTTTTGTCTATTACGAATAAAGCAGCAACAAACACTCATGTCCAGGTTTTTGCAAGGACATAAGTTTTTATTTCTCTGGGATAAATGCCCAGGAGTACAATTGCTGGATCGTATGGTAAGTGTTTTGTGTTTTAAGAAGCTGCTGAGCTGTGTCCCACAGGGGCTGTACCATTATACATTCTCACCAACAGAATATGAGATCCAGTTTCTCTGTACTCAGAGCAGCTTTGTTTTTCTTTTAATTTTTTTTTTAAAAATTAATTAATTTATTTTGGCTGCATTGAGTCTTCGTTGCTGCGCGTGGGGCTTTCTCTAGTTGCGATGAGCGGGGGCTACTCTTTGTTGCGTTGCACGGGCTTCTCATTGCGGTGGCTTCTCTTGTTGTGTGCAGAGCACAGGCTCTAGGTGCACGGGCTTCAGTAGTTGTGGCATGCGGGCTCTAGAGTGCGGTCTCAGTAGTTGTGGTGCACGGGCTTAGTTGCTCTGAGGCATGTGGGATCTTCCCGGACCAGGGCTTGAACCCGTGTCCCCTGCATTGGCAGGTGGATTCTTAACCACTGTGCCACCAGGGAAGCCCCTCAGAGCAGCTTTGATCTCCATTCAGGCTTGTCCTGGAAACCCCACATCCCAGGGTGTTTTGTTTTGTTTTTGTTTTCAGAGGTGGTTTCCTGGGCCCCAGGGACAGCCCTTGGAAGAGGGGGGGAATGTGGGCCTGTGATTCTATTTCAGGGTGAATTCTGCCATGGACTGAATGTGTCCATCCCCCACTCCCGAATCCCTATTTTGAAACACTAATCCCCAGTGTAATGGTATTTGGAGGTGGAGCCTTTTAGAGGTAATTGGGTTTGGATGAGGTCATGAGGGTGATGCCCCCATGATGGGATTAGTGTCCTTCTAAGGAGCTGAAGGGACCAGAGCTCTCTCTCTCTCTCTCTCTGGGCCATGTGAGGACACAGCAAGAAAGAGGCCATCTGCAAGCCAGGGAGAGGGCTCTTGCCAGAACCCAACCATGCTGGCACCCTGATCTCGGACTTCCAGCCTCCAAAACTGTGAGGAATTAAGCCGCCCAGTCGATGGTATTTTGTTATGGCAGCTCAAGCCGACTAGGACAAGTTGGAAAGTTCCCAGCCCCTGGAGCTCTGAGCCTTCCTAAGCAATCTAGGATCCAAATGCTACCAACCACCAGACAGAACATCCACACAAATCAGGTGCCAGAATTTGAAACACATAATTGCAGGCATTCACTGAGGAATTTATCTTAGAAAACAAAATATGCAATTTGTTTTATCCTATGGTCCGTACAGTTTTAGTCTTGCAGCTATGCGTGAAATCTTTAAGTAAAGTAAAAGAAACCATCAACTGTTGGGGACAATTTTGGCATATTTTTCTCCCAACATATTGCACCCTCTCTCTGCACACACCTCTCTCTGCCTCTTTGATTTTATGGTGCTAATAATCACAGGGGCTTTTTGCGCACACACACACACACACACACACACACACACACACGTGAGGTTCTATTAGTCTTGCCAAGAGCCTCTGTTTCTTAACCCATTGCTAATCAGATCTAATCTTTTGGGTTGTTAACTTTTTTTTTAATAATAATTATAGATGGACAGGAAGTTGCAAAAATAGTACATAGAGTCCTGTGTACCCTTCACCCAGCTTCCCTCAGTGCTGACATTTTTTTATGGCTCTAGGGCAATATCAAATCCAGGAAATTGACATTGGGATAGTACTGTTAATTAGATGATGATATTCAGATTTCATTGTTTTTTTGACCTGTGTGTGTGTGTGTGTGTGTGTGTGTGTGTATGCAGTTTTATTCCATAGATGGATTTGTGTACCCATCAACACTGTCAAGATCCAGGACTTCTACTTCTCCAACTCCACAAAGCAATTCTCTCATAATATTTCTTTTTTTTTTAAATTTTATGGAAGTATAGTTGATTGACAATATTGTGTTAATTTCTGCTGTACAGCAAAGTGACTCATGTATACATATATATATTCTTTTCATATTCTTTTCCATTACGGTTTATCACAGGATATTGAATATAATTCACTGTGCTATACAGTAGGACCTTGGTTTTTTTTTTTTTTGGCTGCGTTGGGTCTCTGTTGCTGCACGCAGGCTCTCTCTAGTTGCGGCAAGCAGGGGCTACTCTTCGTTGCAGTGCACAAGCTTCTCATTGCGGTGGCTTCTCTTGTTGCGGAGCACGGACTCTAGGCGTATGGGCTTCAGTAGTTGTGGCTCACAGGCTTAGTTGCTCCACGGCATGTGGGATCTTCCCAGACCAGGGCTCAAACCCGTCCCCTGCACTGGCAGGCAGATTCGTAACCACTGCGCCACCAGGAAAGTCCCTAGGACCTTGTTGTTTATCCATCATATATATAATAGTTTACATCTGCTAACACCAAACTCCCAATCCTTCCCTTCCCCATCCCCTCTCCCCCTTGGCTGTTCTCTATGTCTGTGAGTCTATTTCTGTTTCATAGATAAGTTCATTTGTGTCATATTTTAGATTCCACATATAAGTGATAGCATATGGTATTTGTCTTTCTCCGTCTGACTTACTTCACTCAGTATGATAATCTCTAGGTCCATCCATGTTGCTGCAAATGGTGTTATTTCATTCTTTTTTATGGCTGAGTAGTATTCCATTGTATATATGTACCACCTCTTCTTTACCCATTCATCTGTCGATGGACATTTAGGTTGTTTCCATGTCTTGGCTATCGTGAACAGTCTTGCTCTGAACATAAGGGTGCATGTATCTTTTCGAATTATAGTTTTGTCTGGGTCTATGCCCAGGAGTGGGATTGCTGGGTCATGTTCTCACGCTAGTTTTTTATATTAACCCCACCTGTGCTCCCCTGCCCCCAGGAAACACTAATCTACTCTCCATCTCTTTGGTTTTGTCATTTTGAGAATATTGTATAAATGAAATCAGACAGCACATAACCTTCCGTGATCGACTGTCTTTGCTCTGCATGACTGCCCTGAGGTCTGTGCAGGTTGCTGTGTGTATCGATCAGTTTTCCCTTTTTATGGCTGAGTAATATTCCAGGTATTGGTTTGCCAACATGTGTTCACCCGTTCAATCACTGAAGGACATTTGGTTTCCAGTATTTTTCTCGTATGAGTGGAGCTGTTATGAATATTTGTGTACACTTTTTGGTATGAACATATGTTTTCATTGCTCTGGGATAAATGCCCAGGAATGCATTTGTCAAGCTGTATGGCAGCCACATGTTTGGTTTTTAAAGAAATTGCCGATCCGAGGTCCAAAGTCGCTCTACCATTTTACATCCCCACCAGTAACAAGTGAGAGATCCAGTTTTCCTGCAGCCTCCCCAGCATCTGGTATCGTCACCATTTTCTGTTTTAGCTCTTCTAATACATGTAATGGTATCTCATTGTGGTTTTAGTTTTTTTTTTTTTTTGTACGTGGACCTCTCACTGTTGTGGCCTCTCCCGTTGCGGAGCACAGGCTCCGGACGTGCAGGCTCAGTGGCCATGGCTCATGGGCCCAGCCGCTCCGCGGCATGTGGGATCTTCCCGGACCGGGGCGCGAACCCGTGTCCCCTGCATTGGCAGGCAGACCCTCAACCGCTGCGCCACCAGGGAAGCCCCTCATTGTGGTTTTAGTTTACGTTTCTCTAATGTCTAATGATGCTGAACATCTTTTCATGTGCTTTTTTGGCATCAGATCATTCTCTTTTTCCAAAAGCAAAAAAAAAATTAACTGAGGCTTTCCATACAGTAAAGAGTGCATATCTTCAATGTATGTCTTTTTATTTATTTATTTTTTGGCTGCATTGGGTCTTTGTTTCTGCGCGTGGACTTTCTCTAGTTGCAGCCAGTGGGGGCTACTCTTCGTTGCAGTGTGCAGGCTTCTCATTGCGGTGGCTTCTCTTGTTGTGGAACATGGGCTTCAGTAGTTGTGGCACGCAGGCTCAGTAGTTATGGCTTGAGGCGTCAGTAGTTGTGGCACACGGGCGCAGTAGTTGTGGCTTGCCGGCTGTAGAACGCAGGCTCAGTAGTTGTGGTGCACGGGCTTTGTTGCTCCGCGACATGTGGGATCTTCCCGGACCAGGGCTCAAGCCCGTGTCCCCTGCATTGGCAGGCAGATTCTTAACCACTGTGCCACCAGGGAAGTCCCTATTTATTTATTTTAAATTGAAGTATGGTTGACCTAAAATACTATATTGGTTTCAGGTGTACCACATAGTAATTTGATATCTTTATAGAGTATATTCCATACAAAGTTACAATAAACTATTGACCCCATTCGCTGTGCTCACATGTGACTATTTAAATTCAAATTAATTCAAATTAAATAGAATTGAAAATCCAGCTCTTCAGTCATGCTGGTCACATTTTATGTGTTCAATGGCCATGTATATCTAGAAGCTACTGTATTGAACAGCACAGATAGAGACCATTTCCATCACTGCAGAAAGTTCTAGTAAATAGTGCTTTTGGGGACTTCCACACCCTTGTCCACAAGGCCCCCTATTCTTCTTAGGAAAGACTCCTCAGTGTCAGTTTCAAGGTCCAGCATCCATTGCCTTCACCTCTTGGACCTTGTTCCACGCCACACTCTTCACCCCCAAATTCTTCAAAGGCACCAAGCCCCTTCCACCTCGCAGGCCTTTCCCTGGGCTGCTCCCTGGAGCCCCTTCCACCCCCCGTTCTCCTGGCCAACTCCAGCTCATCCTTTGGGTCTCAGCTTAAATGCCACCTCCTCCAGAAGCCTCTCCAGATGCCCCCATCCAGTTTGAACCCCCTGGTCCAGCTTCCTGCATCCTTCCTGTGCTCGCCTTTGGAGAAATTCTCATAGCCATACTTATACAATTATTGGTACCTGATAATAGCGTTTGTCTCATCTGCCTGCTCCCCCAAAGGTGCCTCACTGTATCTGGGGCACCCAGCCTGGGGCCTGGTATACAGCAGATGCTCAGTCTACAGGGAAACTCATGAGTGCCTACCTTCCTCTGCCAGGGGAGTGAAGTGTGGCCCGGATCACACAGCAGGGCCCGCTGGCATCCTTCCTGCTGCTTCCACAGTCCCCCTGGGGACCCCCTTGGCCCTTTACTCCAGAACTCCTGTAATTGAAAGCAAATGTTCCCTCCAGAAGTTTACCATATCTGTGTTCATCTTCTTCACGGGCTAATTTTATTAAAGTTCCCCAAAGAGAGAATTGTAAATTCATTAGCGCGCATCTTGGACCAGACCCTCCTGTACGCCGGGTAAAAAAAGATTAGAAGTAAGCTGGGCCCGATGATAATGAAACAGAAGATGCTCAAACATAATTCTTAATTAAACTGTAATGAGATAAGGAGTTGTTGCCGTCTTGCGGTCCTGGCCTGAGTCCCCCATGTTGTCACTGTAGCTCCGTGATTTACGATTTTCCTCCCTCAAAGATGTAATTAGTTTTTTTCTTCCCACTTAAAAAAAAAAAATCCAAAACATTATTTAGATTATTTAAAAAAAAAACCTGGGCCACAACTGGGGGTTGTTTTTATCCTGGTGCAATAGTAACGTCAATTTAGAAAAAAGTAAACGTAGGAGGCTGAAGGAGGAGGGTTCAAGATGAGAAAATGCAGTGTACTAGCAGAAGACTGTGTCCAGTTCTGCCCTGAGCCAGCCTCTTGGACTGGGGACTGGCTGGCGCTGCCACAGGGGATGGCCTTTCTTCTCTGCAGATTGGGATCATTCAGGGCCCCCTGCCTCCCTCAGAGCCACTTGCAGCCCCACGGTGCAGGAATATTTAGGGTCCACTTGGCTTCTGTCTCCTGGTCACTGTGATTAGGATGGGCTTGTATCTCACAGGATTGTTTGGTGGCAAGTGACAGAAACCACTTCTGGCTGTCTTGGAGGGGATGGGATTGAGTGGTAGGATAAGGAGGGGGACTTACAGAATGGAAATAAGGGGCAGTCAGGTTTGCTGCATGGCCTCATGATGTCTCCCTCCCCTCCTGTCACCTGTTCCAGTTTCAAAGCCCCAGGAGAGGGTGACCCAGCCTCAACCCAGGACTGCTCCTCACACACCTTTGTAAGGGGTCAGGGGAGGACCAGATCCTTCACTGAAAGAGGGCATCATGGCACCCTGAAGCCACATGCAGCGAGAGGCTCCCTGGAATGGAAGCCAGGTGCAATTAAACATGACTGCTTAGGTCCCAAATGACGACTCTGCTGTGGGACTTGCTGCAGGCTCTTTGAAGGGAGGGTTGTGGTGGAGGGTGGTGGTGGTCTGGGGTCCCCCGTCAGAACATCTATTCCTCAGGAGTGGGCTCATCACTGCCACAATGACAGGAATCATCAAAACCATTGAGCCCCCTTCTGTGCATCTGACACTGTGGTCAGTGTATCAGTCAGCTATTGCTGCATAACTAGTAATCCCAGAACTTAACAGCTTGAAAAACAATATTTCTTATCTCACAATCTCTGTGGGCAGGGCGCTGGGTGCAGCTCAAGTAGGTGCCCTGCCTGAGGGTCTTACAGGTTATAACAAGGTGTCGGTCAGGGGCTGCCACCTCATCTAAAGGCTCAACTGGCAAGGAGCTGCTTCCAAGCTTCCTCCATGGCTGTTGGCAGGATTCAGTCCTCGTGGGCTGTGGGACTGAGGGCCTCAGTTCCTTGCTGGCTGTGGGCCACAACCCAGTGTCAGTAGATTGGCATTGCTGCGTGGCAGGCAAACGGACCCAAGGTAAATTTGGTAACACGGTGAGGCAAGGAGAGTACAGTGTTTATTGTAGGTGCCAAGTGAGGAGAACGGGCAGTTCATGTTCCAAAGACCCGAACGCCCCAGTGGCTTTCGGGGAAGGGCTTTTAAAGGCAACATTAGGGGTGTGGGGTGTGGTGTGTAGGATCAGCTTGTGGACCTTCTTCTGATTGGTTGGTGGGGAGGTAACAGGGTGATGTTTCAGGAATTTCAGTCATCAGCCTTCTGGTTCCAACCAGTGTGGGGTCTAGTGCTTGTGGTCAGCATGTAGTCACCATCCTCCACCTGGGTGGGGGTCTTAGTTTCTGCAAAACAGCTCAAAGATATCGTGTCGTGTTGTTATGTATATCCCTTGAGGAGGAACGAAGACACTGTTTTGTCACTGAAGTATTGTTTAAGCTATTATTACTTTTCTTGCTTGACTGATTTTCCTTTGATTCTGCATCCCCTTACTTCCCTAATAACTGCTGTGCCAGCTCTTTGGAACTCGGGGAAAGCCTAGGAGACTAGAGCTTTCCCAAACAAGAAGCAGGGGACACAGAGGGGATTTTGTACCCAGGAGAGTCCTGCCAGTTTCAACCAAAACCCAGTAGACTGGCTTTGCTGTGCACGGGCGAGGGGACCCAAAATCGGTTCCGTAACAATTCACTCACCTAGTCAACAGATACTTATTGTACAACTACTATGTGCCAGGCCTCTGCTGGGTGCTGAGGACCCAGCAGTGACCAAGAGAGACCAGATCCCTACCTTTAGGCACCTCACGAGCTAGTAGGGGGAGACCAACGTTCAATAAATAACCACACTCCGAAATATAAAATCACAACTGTGAGCACCACTGGGAAGGAACAGCGGGTTAGGAGGATGGTTTAAGGGAGATCGACCTGGTCTGGGGGGTCAGTGAAGACTTCTGGAAGAAGTTTGAGCTGGGAGCTGAAGGATGCATGTGGGGTATGGGGCTGGACAGGCCAGAGAGGAGTGCGCCAGACAGAGGGGACATCTCGGGCAAAGGCCCCGAGGTGGGACAGGAAGAGGGGCTGGAGGGAGGCCGAGAGTTAGGAGTTTGCCTCAGGAGGCCCTGAAGGTTAAAAAAAGTAATTTTTTTTTTTTCTCTTTTGGCTGCATTGCTCACAGCTTGTGGGATCCTAGCTCCCTGACCAGGGATCGAACCCAGGGCCTTAGCAGTGATAGTGCTGAAAGTGCTGAGTCCTAGCCACTGGACCACCAGAGAATTTCCTTTTCTTGTAGTTTTATTGGAGTATAGTTAACTTACAATGTTGTGTTAATTTCTGCTGTACATTAAATTGACTCAGTTATACATATATATACATTCTTTTTCATATTCTTTTCCATTATGGTTTATCACAGGATATTGAATATAGTTTCCTGTGCTATATACAGTAGGACCTTTTTATCTATCCTATATATAATAGTTTGCATCTGCTAATCCCAAACTCCCAATCCATCCCTCCCTCCCCCTTCCTCCCCCTTGGCAACCACAAGTCTGTTCTCTATGTCTGTGCATCTGTTTCTGTTTCACAGATATACTCATTTGTGTCATATTTTAGATTCCACATGTAAGTGATATCATATGGTATTTGTCTTTTAAAAAAAAAGTTTTTTAAATTGAGTTAATTACTGGGACTTCTCTGATGGTCCAGTGGCTAAGGCTCTGTGCTCCCAGTGCAGGGGGCCTGTGTTCGATCCCTGGTCAGGGAACTAGATCCCGCACGCCGCAACTAAGACCAGGTGCAGCCAAATAAATAAATAAAATAAATTTTTTTTTTTTTTTTTTTAGTGTAAAATAAATTTTTAAAAAAAATTGAGTTAACTACATAGCCTAAAACTCACTGCTTTATACAATTCAGTGGTTTTCAGTATAGTCACAGAGTTGTGCAACTATCACCAGTATCTGATTTCAGAACATTCTCATCACCCCAGAAGGAAACGCTGTCCCCATTCCCTCTCCCCAGCCCCTGATAACCACAGATCCACTTTCTGTCTTTGTGGATTTGTCTGTTCTGGACGTTTCACATCAGTGGAATCACACACTATGTGGCCTTATGTGTCTGGCTTCTCTCATTGAGCGTCGTGTTTTCCAGGTTTATCCATGTTGTAGTGAGTATCAGTGCTTCCCTCCTTTTCATGGCCGAGTAATGCTGCATCGTAGGGTTATCCCACATTTTGTTTATCCATTTGGCATTGATGGACATTATGGTTACTTCCACCTTTGGCTATTGTGAATCATGCTGCTATAAACATTTCCATATACGTTTTTGTGCAAACATATATTTTCAATGCTCTTGGGTAGATACCTAGGAGAATGGCTAGATTCTATGATAATTCTACGTTTAACCTTTGGAGGAGCTTCCAAACTGTTCTCCTAAGTAGCTGTACATCTTCATATCCCACCAATAGTGTATGAAGGCTCCCCATTCTCGTCGATGCTTGTTATCGTATTTTTTTTTTTTTTAAGTTAGCCATCCTAGTGTATGTAGTGTGGGTTCGCTCACTGTGGTTCTCATGGGTTATAAGCCTGGAGGGACACTGGAGGTAGGCAGTCACTGCAGACAGAGCTCAGATCTAGTTGATAAAGCCACTGGGCTCTGGGAGAGGGTGAAACTTGCAAGTGCCCCCAGCTCTCTGGTGCTCTCCTGCCTGGTGTCCATTGTGAGGGCTCCGAGGGTGGGTGGGAGGGAGGGAGTTAAGCCAACCCAGTCCTCCCAGGACTGGGAACCGCCAGCAGGGCCCCAAGACAGCAAGGTTTGCTATTCAAGAGGCTCATTCAGCCGGAGCCCCTTTCTAAAATGGCTGGAGAGGGAGGGAGGTCCTGCTGCTCCCTGCAAACAAAACTCTGAGATGGAGCGACCTCATTCCTTCCTTTGTAGGGTCCAGCTCTGCTCTCCGTTTGGGACACTGCGGGGGTGGGGACAGCCTCGCCTGAAGCCCTCTGGCTGCAGACGCCCATTGTTTGCCCTGATTGAAATGCAAAGAGAAAATTAGAATTCACCAGCTTCCTTTCCCCTCTTTCTTCTGGATTTTAATGAATTCAGCGGTTACAGGCCGAGCAGGTGAAGAAAATGGCTTTTGAAATGTTTTTCAAAAGAACAATTTTTGTTTCCAGGCTGGTCCTCGCGTTCAACTTCATTCGGCAGAATGTTCCTCCAAAGTTTAAGGGTCTGGGCAACTCTTTCCCGACCCACCAACTCCCTTCTCCTTCTGATTCATAAGCTGACTTAAAGAGCCACAAATTGTGTCACCTGTTTACGAGACAGATCATCAGGAAAATACATATATGGGAGAATATATTTGCAAAAGGCACAGCTGACCAAGAACTGTTATCCAGAATATACAAAGAACTCTTAAAACTCAACAATAAGCTCACCTCAGACTCAATGGTGACAAGCTGAAAGCTTTTCCTCTAAGATCAGGAACAAGAAAAGGGTGCCCACTTTTGCCATCTCTGTTTAAAATAGTCCTGGGACTTCTCTGGTGGTGCAGTGGTTAAGAATCTGCCTGCCAACACAATGAAGAGTAGCCCCCACTCGCCGCAGCTAGAGAAAGCCTGCGCATAGCAACAAAGACCCAACGCAGCCAAAAATAAATAAATAAATTTATTAAAAAATATATATATATGAAAAAAAAGAACTAATATTGTTAAAATGTCCATATTACCTAAAATGACCTATAGATTCAATGCAATCTCTATCAAAATTCCAGTGGCATTTTTCTCAGAAATAGGAAAAAACAATCCTAAAATTTATATGGAATCACAAAAGACCCTGAATAATGAAGCAATCTTGAACCAGAAGAACAAAGGTGGAGACATCACACTTCATGATTTCAAACTGTATTACAAAGCTACAGTAATCAAAACAGTATGGTACTGGCATTAAAAACAGACATAAAGACCAATGGAACAGAATGGAGAGCCCAGGGACTTCCCTGGTGGTCCAGTGGTTAAGACTCCGTGCTTCCATTGCACGGGGCACTGGTTTGATCCCTGTTCGGGAACTAAGATCCCACATGCTGCACAATGCAAAAAAAAAAAGAATGGAGAGTCCAGAAATAAGTCCACGCACCAATGGCTAACTCATCTTTGACAGGGGGGCTAATAACACAGAATGGGGAGAGGACAGTCTTTTCAATAAATGGTTTTGGGAAGCTGGATGTCCAAATGCAGAAGAATGAAATGGGACTCTTATCTCACAGCACATATAAAAATCAACTCAAAATGGATTAAAAACTTAAATACAAGACCTGAAATTGTAAGAGACCAGAAGAAAACAGCGGGGAAAATCTTCTTGACATTGGTCTAGGTGATGATTTTTTTCCATATGACCCCAAAAGCAAAAATAGACAAGTGGGATTATATCAGACTAAAAAGCTTTTACCCAGTGAAGGAACTAATCAACAGAGTGAAGCAACCACCTATGGGATTGGAGAAAATATTTGCCAACAATAATCTGATGGGTTAATATCCAAAATATGTGAGGAACTTAGCTCAATAGCAAAAACACCCAAATAACCCACTTTAAAAATGGGCAAAGGACCTGAATAGACATTTCTCATGGCCAACAGGTACACGAAAAGGCACTCAACATGACTAGTCAGCAGGGAAATGCAAATTAAAACCACGAGATATCACCTCACACCTATCAGAATAGCTATTATCAAAAAGCCAAGAGATAACAAGTGTTGGCCAGGATGAGGAGAAAGGGGAACCCTTGTGCACTGTTGGTGGGAATGTCAATTGGTTGCAGCCACCATAGAAAACAATATGGAGGTTCTTCAAAAAAAATTAAAATATAACTACCTTATGATCCAGCAATCCTAAGTGGGTATGCATTGAAATAAAATAAAAACAGGATCTTGAAGAGATATCTGCACCCCAGTGTTCATTGCAGCATTATTTACAATAACCAAGGCATGGAAACAACCTAAGTGTCCATCATGGATGAATGGATAAAGACAATGTGGTGTATAAATACAATGGAATATTATTCAACCTTAAAAAGGAAGGATATCCTGCCATTTGGAACAACATGGATGGTTCCAGTCTTTTTCTTTTTGATGGTTGTTCAGCAGTTAGTTGTGATTTTGGTGTGCTCATGAGAGAAGGTGAGCTCAAGGTCCTTCTACTCTGCCATCTTGCTCCAGATCCCTGGAATAATATGGATGGACTTTGAGGACATTATGCTAAATGAAATAAGCCAGTCACAGAAAGATAAATACTGTATGATCTCACTTATAAAAAAAAAGTTAAACTCATAAAAGCAGAGTAGAATGGTGGTGGCCAGGGGCAGGGAGGGGGATGGGGAGATATTGGTCAAGGGGTACAAAGTTTCAGTTATTAAGGATGAATAGGTTCTGTGGATCTAATGTACAGAGTGGCAAATATAATTAGCAATAGTGTATCAGATACTTAAGATTTACTCTCTTAGCAAAGTTCAAGTGTTCTCACCACACACAAGAAAAAGTAACCATGTGAGGGGCTGGATATGTAAATTAGCTTGATTGTTGTAATTATTTCACAATGCAACTTGTATCAGAACATCACTGTTGTAACCTTAAATATATACAATCTTTATTTGTCAATTATACCTCAATAAAGATGTGGGGGGGGGGGCCTTCCCTGGTGGCACAGTGGTTGAGAGTCCGCCTGCCGATGCAGGGGACACGGGTTCGTGCCCCAGTCCGGGA
>NW_020837997.1:10477241-10632179 GCF_003676395.1 Aethalodelphis obliquidens | reverse complement strand
ACAATGAGGTATCACCACACACCCATTGAAATGGCCAAAATCCAAAACACTGATAACACCAAATGCTGGCGAGGATGTGGAGCAACAGGAACTCTCACTCATTGCTGGTGGGAATGCAAAATGCTCCAGACATTTTGGAAGGCAGGTTACAAAACTAAACATACTCAACTACACGATCCATCCATCGTGTTCCTTGGTATTTATCCGAAGGAGTTGAAAATGTATGTCCACAAAATAATTGCACATGGATGTTTATAGCAGCTTTATTCATAATTGCCAAAACTTGAAGTTACCAAGATGTCCTTCAGGTGGTGAATGGATAAACTGTGGGACATCCAGACAATGGAATGTTATTCGGTGCTAAAAAGAAATGAGCTATCAAGCCATGGAAAGACATGGAGGAACCTTAAATGCACGTTACTAAGGGAAAGAAACCAATCTGAAAAGGCTACATACACTATGATTCCAACTATAGGACATTCTAGAAAAGGCAAAACTGTGGAGACAGTAAGAAGATCAGTGGTTACTGGGGGTTAGATGAGGAGGGGTGAATAGGTGGAGTGCATGGGATTTTTAGGTTGGTGAAACTATCCTGGATGATACTACAATGATGAATAGAAAAAAGAAGGAATCACATAATAAGAGCAACACACAACTGCATGCTAAAGAAAGAAGCCAGACCCCAAGGAGAATGTGCTACATGATTTCATTTGTATGAATCTCAAGAACAGGCAAGACTAATTTATGGTGATATAAATCAGAACAGCCATTCTTCCTGGGGTGGGAGCATTGCCTGGGAGGGGGTGTGAGGGAACCTTCTTGGGGACGGTGCTGTCTCACAGAATACCAGAGGCTGGGTGGCTTATAAACAACGGCATTTATTCCTCAAAGTTCTAGAGGGTAGGAGTCCAAGATCAAGGCTCCTACTAGTATACCAGCCACTTGACATCAGCAGTGGTCAAATCAGAGCAAAATCCTCACTCTCCTAAAGCTGACATTCTAGCAACAGAGAAATATAATCAGTTTTTAAAAGATCATTCTGACTTTTGCATGGATAAAGTACAGGAGGAGGTGGAGGCTGGGAACAGGAAGCAGGAGCAGTTACCAGGGAGGAGTGGGGATGGAGAGTCATGGGATGAAGGATGTGGTGAGGGACTGGATATGGGGGTGGCAAGGGAGACAGGATTCCCTGGTCATGGCCCAAAGAAAAGACTGGAAGTCCAAGATCAAGGCACTGGCAGAACTGGTGCCTGGTGAGAACCTACCTCCTGGTTCATAGATGGCCATCCTCTCACTTTGTCCTCATATGGTAGAAGGAGCGAGGGAGCTCTCTGAGGTCTCCGTTTTAAGGGCACTAATCCCCTACACGAGGGCTCCACCCTCATGACATAATCACCTCCTAAAGGCTCCGCCTCCACATACCATCACATTGGGGTGGGGTTCAATATACCAAGGGAGGGGGCACATACAGACTATATAGCAAGCTGGAAACATTCTCATTATCTTGATCTGGGTGGGTAAGTAGATGTAAACATTCATCCAGCTGTACACTTAATATTTGGACTTTGATGGTGTGTAAATTATACCTCAATTTTTTAAAAAGATAAGAGGAGGTTAGCAAGAGGTGGGGTGGTTGTGATAAGTAACACTCAACTGTGTATTTTTGCCTGGATCTGAACAGTAGAATTAAGAGAGAATTAAAACAGAACGTCCTTATTTTCAATTCAGAGTTATCTAGTGCCATTCCCTGGGCCATCTAAAATCATCCCCCTTCCCACAGATTCTACTTACCTTCTGTGCTTTGGTTCCCAAACTTGGGAAACCAGGTACACTGGTTTGCTTGTGCTGCTGTAGCAAAGCCCCACTGGTGCGGCAGCTTAAATAATAGACATTTATTGTCTCACAGTCTGGAGGCTGGAAGTCCAAGATCAAGCTGTCGGCAGGGTTGGTTCCCTCTGATGCTTCTCTCCTTGGCTTGCAGATGGCTGTCTTCTCCCTGTGTCCTCACATGGTCATCCTTCTGTGTGGGTCTGTATCCTAATCCAGCGGTCCCCAACCTTTTTGGCATCAGGGACCAGGTTCGTGGAAGACAATTTTTCCATGGACGGGGTGGGTGGTGGGGTGGGGTGTGGAGATGGGGGGGATGGTTCAGATGGTAATACGAGCAATGGGGAGCAAAGGGGAGCGGCAGATGAAGCTTTGCTTGCTTGCCCGCCATGCACCTTCTGCTGTGTGGCCCGGTTCCTAACAGGCCGTGGACTGGTACTGGTCCATGGCCTGGGGGTTGGGGACCCCTATCCTAATCTCCTCTTCTTTTAAGGACACCAGTCATACTAGAGTAGGGCCCACCCCAATAACCTCATTTTTAACCTAATCACCTCTTTAAAGACAGTATCTCCAAAGAGCCACATTCTGAGGTCCCGGGGGTTAGGACTTCAACATATGACTTTTCAGGGACACAATTCAGCCCATAACCGGCTGGTTTAACTCAGTGTAGAACCAGAAGAAAGATTCAGCTGGCTGGACAAAGGCTTGAGCAGGGGCAGTCTCCAAGTGGGTGGGGCAAATCATCCTGGCAGTACTTCCCTCACTTCAGAAACAGCTGTTTGTAGTCTATGGAATAGTGGGGGAAGGTTGACACCCCCTGGAGCTGGCTCAAGATGGCTCTATTATCTCCCAAAGATTCATCTTGTGGAGGAGCCTGCAAGTTGGGCCTGAGTGGAATTGCTGGGATAACAGCTGTCAGTCAAGGGCACAGCCACCAGTCCTCTTCCTCCTCTAGGAGTCTGTGTCCAGCTCCCCCAACCCTGGCCGGGGTGTATGAACATTAAAACTGTCCTTTGGAGGGGAGGGCCCATTGTCAGCCTGTCTGGGCCCCTCACATCAATCAAAATGTGTTGCATCTGCCATGCTGTTTTCAAATGCCATGCTCTCTGACTGGTCCTTGCATGAGTTGTGCCTTCTTCCAGGAACCTTTCCTCTCCACAGTGAAGAAATTAAAATCCTTCTCGCCTTGACCTCTGGGAAGCCTTTCCTGACCACCCTCCCAACTATGTACCCATTGACCCCATGTATTCCACCTGGCAGAAAAGAACAGAAATGTCCTGTTTATGGGTCTGTCTCCCCAACTTGGCAACAAACCTATGAAGGCAGGGGTTATATCTTATGCATTCTTAAATATCCAGTTCCCAGTGCAATGTTTGTTCAATTCCTGGCCCTGCCATTTTTCAGGCTGTGTAACCTTGGGCAAGTTACTTAACCTCTCTGTGCCTCAGGTTTCTCATCTGCAAAAAGGGGGTGATAATACTACTTTGTCACTGTGGTGTAAAAACACCACAGTTACCACTCAATAAACAGGAGCTGTTTTTCTATGATTGTGACAGGGACCCCAGGGAAGATGGCATAGTTAGCAAGATTTAGCTGTGCTCTCATGTTTGCGGGCTGCTGCTGTCTGCCCACGATGAGCTAAGTGTCTGGATGGAAGGGCTTTATTTTTTTTTAATTCATTTTAATCACAATTACCGTATAAATGCATTTTCCATCATGAAAACAAAATTATTATAAGAACTAAAGTTCTCTTTCACTCATCTTTCATCCTAGTCTGGTCTTTGCCCTCTGTTCTAGTTTATATTGCTGTACAACCTCCACCCCCAACCTCCTGTTGTAAGCTTCAGTCATTTTGTTATGCTCATGGTTCAGTCATTTGGACCAAGAGTGGTGGGGATGACTTGTTTCCATTACGTGACCTCTGGCACCTGAGCTAGAAGGCTAGGACTGCAGACCAGGGCAGCTATATGTGGCCTCTCTGTGTGGCCTGGGCTTCCTCACAATATGGTGGGGATCCAAGAGAGCATCCTGAGAAGATGCTTCCAAGAAGTGAATGTCTCAAGGGAACCAGGTGGAAGCCGATAGCCTTATATGACCTCATTTACAACCTTTCTTTTCTTATTGTGTTAAAATAACATAAAATTTACCATTGTAATAATTTTAAAGTGTGCATCTCAAAAAAAGTGTACAGCTCAGTGGCATGAAATATGTGCACATCCCCATAACTCTTTTCTTCTTGTAAATCTGAAATTCTGACCCTAATAAACACTAATTCCCCATTCTCCCCACCTCCCAGCCCCTGGCAATCACCATTATGATGTAGTGTCTTTTTTTTTTTTTTTTTTTTGATGTAGTGTCTTTTTTTATTTACAGTTTCTAATTGGTTATTGCTGATAGTACAACCGGCTGATGACTTTAAAAAAATTATTATAACTTTTTATTTTGAAAGTTAGACCCACAGAGAAGTTGCAAAAATTCCTGTGTAACCTTTACCCAGCTTCTCCTAATGTTAGCATCTTACATAAACACAGTACATTTATTGAAACCAGGAAATTAACATTGATACAATACTAGCGACTGACTTACAGACCTTATTCAGATGTAAGCAGTTTTTTAAAAAAAAAATACATTTATTTATTTATTTATTTATTTTTGGCTGCATTGGGTCTTCGTTGCTGCCCACGGGCTTTCTCTAGTTGCGGCGAGCAGGGGCTACTCTTCATTGCGGTACGCGGGCTTCTTATTGCAGTGGCTTCTCTTGTTGTGGAGCATGGGCTGTAGGCATGTGGACTTCAGTAGTTGTGGCACGTGGGCTCAGTAGTTGTGGTTCACAAGCTCTAGAGCACAGCAGGCTCAGTAGTTGTGGCGCACGGGCTTACTTGCTCCGTGGCATGTGGGCTCTTCCCAGACCAGGGTTCGAACCCGTGTCCCCTGCATTGGCAGGTGGATTCTTAACCACTGCGCCACCAGGGAAGCCCCCAAATGTAAGCAGTTTTGACTCTCAAGTCCTTTTTCTGGTCCATAATCAATCCAGGACCCATGTTGCATTTAGTCATCACATTCCCTAAGTGATAGATAAGATTCTCATTCTTTGTCTTTTATGTTCTTGGGTACGTGAAAGGGTACCGGTCAGTTATTTTGTAGAAAGTCCCTCAAGCTGAGTTTGTCTGCTTTCTCATGATTAGATTGAGGTTATGCATTCGGGGGCAAGAATATCACAAAAGTGATGTTGTGTCCTTCTCAGTTGGTATATCGGGAGGCAATGATGTTGATATGTCTCATCACTGGGGGCCTTGACCTTGATCACTTGGTTAAGGTCCTGTTGGCCAGATTTCTCTATTGTAAAGTTACTGTTTTCCCCTTTGTAATTAAAAAAATAACATGTATGGAGATAATTTGAGACTATGCAAATACCCTGTTTTTAATCCTTTTCTTTTCACCCATTAATTTTTTTTTTTTTGGGGCTGTGTTGGGTCTTTGTTGCTGTGCACGGGCTTTCTCTAGTTGTGGGGAGTGGGGGCTACTCTTCATTGTGGTGCACAGGCTCTTCATTGCGGTGGCTTTTGTTGCGGTGCGCGGGCTCTAGGCGCGCGGGCTCCAGTAGTTGTGGCATGCGGCTAGGTAGTTGTGGCTTGCGGGCTCTAGAGTGCAGGCTCAGCAGTTGTGGCGCACAGGCTTTGTTGCTCTGCAGCATGTAGGATCTTCCCGGACCAGGTCTCGAACCCGTGTCCCCTGTATTGGCAGGCGGATTCTTAACCACTGCACCATCAGGGAAGGCCCAGGCCAATGACTTTTTATGCTGGCTTTGTTAACTGGTATTTTGTTGGATTTTCTTCTTACTTATAGTACAGTTTAAGATGATTCGTTCAAGTTGTCTGGTAGGCAGTCATATTTCTTGCAATAATGAAAGCTTTGTCATTTTCCTATCATACTTGTAACTCATTTCTTGCTCTTGTCTTGTTGCACTGGCTGGGGTCCCTAGTATTATATGAAATGATTGTTATGATAATGGAATTCCTTGAATCATTTCCAAGTTCACTGGATATGTTTCTAGATCAGAGACTGGCTCACTATGGCCTGTGGGCCAAATCCAGTTCACTACCTGTTTTTATAAATAAAGTTTTATTGAAACACAACCACACCCATTTGTTTTATCTATGGCTGCATGTGTGCTGTAGCAGCCCAGCTGAGTAGTTGCAACAGAGACCTTCTGGCCTGCAAAACCTAAACTGTTTGCCCACTTTGGTTCTAAAGTTTCAGCATTGTCAATTACTTTATCAAATTAAGGAATGGTTGTTTATTTTTTTTAATCAAATGCTTTGGGGTGATATTTCTTTTTTCCATGGATTGATTTATTATTTTATTTCAGATATACAAAAGTGATATAATGGACGCCATATCATTAACACCCAAGTTGAAAATTAAAACATATACATTGAGTTGGATTTACATGTGTACCCTTTGCTGAATGCATTCCACTTACTCCTGCCCAGAGGGAACAATTACCCTGAATTGGTTGACAGATGAGTTTTTCTAAGAGTTTTATAGTTTAAACTCTTTTACATTTAGGTCTTTGATCCATTTTGAGTTAATTTTCATATATTGTGTGAGGTGGGGGTAAAATTTCATTCTTTTGCGTGTGGATATGCAGTTGCTCCGGCACCATTAGCCGAAGAGACTTTTCCTTTCTCATTGAATGGTCTTGGCACCCTTGTCAAAATCAGTTGGTCACAGATGTATGGGTTGATTTCTGGATTGTCATTTCTATTCCACTGATCAGTATGTCTATCCTTATGCTTTATCACAGTGTTTTGATTACTGTAGCTTTGTAGTAAATTTTGAAATCGGGAAGTGTGTCTTCCAACTTTATTGTCCCTTTTCAAGATTGTTTTGCTCTTCAGATTTCTCTGCACTTCCATATAAATTTGAGGATTAGCTTTGCCATTTCTGCAAAAAAATCATCATTGGGATTTTGATAGGTATTGCATTGACTCTGTAGATTGCTTTGAGTAGTCTTGCCATATAGATGAGTTTTATATATTTGCCGCTTATGCATTTATCTCTAATATATTCTTGCTTTATGTGTTTTAAAATGTTCTATAATGGAGTTACACTAACTTTTCTTCCTGTGGCCCGCTTGTTTTTGCTTAGTGTATTTGAGATTTGTTTATATTGTGGTGCAGAGTTCCAACTGCTTCGTGTTCATTGCTGTATAGTATTTCATTGTATGACCAAACAGAGTTCTTTATACATTCTCCTGCTAGTGGATATTTTAAAAAAATTTTATTGGAGTATGGTTTGATTTGCAATGTTGTGTTAATTTCTGCTGTATAGCAAAGTGATTTAGTTATATATATATTATATATGTATATTTTTTCATATTCTTTTCCATTATGGTTTATCACAGGATATTGAATATAGTTCCCTGTGCTATATAGTAGGACCTTGCTGTTTATCCATTCTATATATAATAGTTTGCATCTGCTAATCCCAAACTCCTAATCCTTCCCTCCCCCACCCCCCTCCCCCTTGGCAACCACAGGCCTGTTCTCT
The DNA here is from genome assembly GCF_003676395.1 of Aethalodelphis obliquidens. Lineage (NCBI taxonomy): Eukaryota > Metazoa > Chordata > Mammalia > Artiodactyla > Delphinidae > Aethalodelphis > Aethalodelphis obliquidens. The sequence goes on along the minus strand of NW_020837997.1, from coordinate 10,624,799 downwards.
ACATCTGTGAGTTTGTTTCTGTTTCATAGACATGTTCATTTCTGTTATATTTTATTTTTTAGATTTATTTATTTATTTATTTTTGGCTGTGTTGGGTCTTTGTTGCTGCACGCGGGCCTTCTCTAGTTGTGGCGAGCAGGGGCTACTCTTTGTTGCGGCGTGTGAGCTTCTCATTGTGGTGGCTTCTCTTGTTGCAGAGCACAGGCTCTAGGCACTCAGGCTTCAGTAGTTGTGGCATGTGGGCTCAGTAGTTGTGGTGTACAGGCTTAGTTGCTCTGTGGCATGTAGGATCTTCCTGGACCAGGGCTCAAACCTGTGTCCCCTGCATGGGCAGGCAGATTTTTTTACCACTGCACCATCAGGGAAGTCCCTGTGTTATATTTTAGATTCCACATATAAGTGATATCATACAGTATCTGTCTTTTTCTTTCTGATTTACTTCACCTAGAATGATAATCTCTAGGTCCATCCATGTTGCTGCAAATGGCATTATTTCATTCTTTTTTATGGCTAATATTCTTGTGTGTGTGTGTGTGTGTGTGTGTGTGTATCCAATCTTTTTAATCCATTCATCTGTTGATGGACATTTAGGTTGTTTCCATGTCTTGGCTATGGTAAAGTAGTACAGCTGTGAACATAGGGGTACATGTATCTTTTCGAATTATAGTTTTGTCTGGATATATGCCCAGGAGTGGGATTGCTGGATCATATGGTAACTCTATTTTTAGTTTTTTGAAGAACCTCCATACTGTTTTTCCATAGTGGCTGCACCAGTTTACATTCCCACCAGCAGTGTAGGAGTGTTCCCTTTTCTCCACACCCCCTTCCTGCTGGTGGGTATTTGATTCCAATCCTTTAAAAAATAAAAATATTATTTCCAGGTTTAAATTTATTTTCTGTTTATAATGAAAACATTATACAGTGTCCTTTAAAAACAAAAATTCCACTATGGACAAACCTCTGCATGTCTCCTTGGCCACATCTGCCCAAGACAAGTCTCTGTAAGACGTGTAGGAGTGGCATTATCGAGTCAAAAGATTATGTACATTTTCAGCTTACTAGAGACTGTCAGTTTGCTCTCCAAGGTAGCAATTTATTCTAACTTTAATTTGAGTGGGCTTTCTAATGTTAAACCATCCTTGCATTCCATAAATCCTTCCGTATTGAGTCATAACATCCTACTCTTTTGAAGAGACGCTAGATTTGCATTGCTAGGATTTTCTTAGCCTTTTTGAATCTAGGCACGTAAATGGGATAGATTTTTTTTTTTCTTGGCTTGTCCTGTACAGTTTGAGTACTATCTCTTTTTTTCCCTCTGTAAGCTGACATAGCTTATAAAAGATGCAAATCGGGGGCTTCCCTGGTGGCGCAGTGGTTGAGAGTCCGCCTGCCGATGCAGGGGACACGGGTTCGTGCCCCGGTCCGGGAGGATCCCACGTGCCGCGGAGCGGCTGGGCCCGTGAGCCATGGCCGCTGAGCCTGCGCGTCCGGAGCCTGTGCTCCGCAACGGGAGAGGCCGCAACAGTGAGAGGCCCGCGTACCGCAAAAAAAAAAAAAAAAAAAAGATGCAAATCATCTTTTGTTTGAAGATTTGGCAAAACTCACCTGAAAAACCATCTGGGAAGGTGCCTGGTGCGGCGGCTAGATCTTTGACCATCATTTCCACGTTTTTGAAGGTTATTCACTTTTTAATGACTTGGTTTTCTTAGATTTTTTCCTATTTTATCATTTATACAGTTAGTGGTATAAAGTTGTATATATGTACTATATGCTCATCCTTTAAAATATCTCCCTTGTAAGAACTGTTGGTTCCTCTGTCATCCTTAACATTTATTTGTGCTGTCTTCTTGCCAAAGGTTTACCTCTTTTACGGGTGTTTCCAAAGATCCGGCTTTTTATATTATTTTGTTATTGTTACTGTACTTTCCCGTTTCATTAATTTCAGATTTTCTTAATAATGTTTTCCCTTGACTTTCCTTGGGTTTATTTGTCCTTTTGTGGGTGCTTGAGTTGAAAGCTTGACTAGTTTATTTTCAGTTATTTTCCTCATAAATTCATATAAGGCTACGTATTTTCCGAGTACTTTCTTTGACTACATATTTCATTTATGTGCAGTGATCTCCCTCCCTCCATAAATGCACTTACAACTTTGAATTTACCTCCGAGTACATTTTTGGTTACATCCCAAACGTTTTAATTTGTAGTTGTCTTATCATTCGGTTCTAAATGCTTTGTAATTTATGTATGGCGTATCTTTGACTCATCTGTTAACACTTCCACCTATGTAAGTTTGAGGAGCTACATGTCGTCACTGATTTATAATTTTATTGCATTGTGGCTAGTGAGTGAAGCCTGAACTTTTTTTTTTTAATGGTCTAATTCATGGTCCTTTTTTTTGGCGATGGGCTCTTAGTGTTTGGACACAACATACATTCTTTGTTTGCTGGGCACATAGTCCTGTACGTATCTATTTGCTCGAGTTTGCTATTGCATTATTCATCTCAAGATCCTTATTATTTTGTCAGTTTGGTCTTTCCATTTCTGAGTTAGCGTCAGCATCCAGCATCACTGTAGTTCTGTTCATTTCTCCTCATGGGTATTTTAGTTTTAAACATTTCAAAGTGACGTTATTCGTTAGGGACAAAGTGTGTATTTAGGGTATTTGCACTTTCCAGAGCACTAGAATGCTTGGGCCCCTCATAGGTCCTTGCTGATGGGAGGTGGGGCTGTTCTAGGACCCTGTCCCTCTCAGCTTGGTGCTGATGTGACTGTGGTCTGGAGGAGCTCCTAGATGTCTTGAACTTTCTCACTATCACCGTGGGAACTGGCCAGATCTGGGCCCACGTCCAGGTTCCACTACTTACCATCTGTGTGATCTTGGGTGAGAAACCTGGCCCATTTGAGCCTCAGTTTTCCCACCTGTCCATTGGTGCATTGTCAGAAGGATTGAGATTGTACGAGCCAAGCATACAGTAAATGCCCAATAAATGGGGGATGGCTGTTATGGAATCCTATGGAGGGTCAAGGTCTTGGTGTTCCTGTTAGTGGGTTGAGGCAATTCCTCAGGGCCTTCCTCTTCCAGGAATTCGTCAGATAAATCCCCGTCTGCCACCACCTACCCCCAACTGTAGCCATGAGCATCCCAAGGGAGGAACCTCAGAGCTAAGGGTCACACACTCAAGGAGGGCAAGGTAGATCCTATTCAGACACCTTAGCCTCAGTGGGCTCGAGTGAAACAGAGAAGGGAAATGAGAGATGCATTCTTAGAGGAGCTTTTAGTACTGGGCTTTGAGGACTGAGTAGAAGTCCTATGGGCAGAGAAGCCTGTTGATAAAGTCTTGGATAATTTAGGTAGGACCAGGCTTGGGTTAGACTCTGACTTTTCTATCCCTTTGGTCCCCCAGTCTATTACTAAGAAGAGGACCCCTCCACTACTTCTTGAATTCAGAACTCAGAGGCTACTAAATGTAGTCCTTTACATGCTATTTCTTCACCTTCCTCTCTTTACTGCCTGCTCTTCCCACCATCCCACAGGGGGAGAGTGAGGGACTTTTTTCCCATGTCAGCTCTGCTGTCACTCCCACTATCCCTCCCTCTCTACTGTCTTTCCTGCTTGTCTCCCCTGGTACTCATCTCACAATTTTAAAAAAGCCTCAATCTGTAGTCTTTCCCCCATTTTCCTGGACTTGAATGCTCTCTTTTCTTGACTGTACTTGCCCGAGACTTATCTATTATGCTGTTTTTAAAGAAAGGTTTTTATTCTGTTAATGCAAAAGAACCTCAGTCATGCCCAATTAGAGTTACTTGAACTGAAACTTTGGTTCATATATTTTAAAAGTGGACTTGTTCTCAGAATTTGTTTTCTTATCAACATGTTCAAGGCTATGGTTTTCCTCTGGGTATCCCTTTGGCTGCATCCCACAGGTTTCATTACACAAGGTACTATCTGAATCGTTCAGTTTCTTGTAATTTCTATGTTGATTCCTTCTTTAACTCATGCCTCGTTTAGAAACATGTTTTTAAAATTTCTCATTGTAGGCCTTTTCAGGGGAGTCTAACTATTACAGAATCTAATCCTGGGGCCAAGATCAGGTTATCTTATCTAATATTTGTTCCTTGAAATTTATGAACAGCTCCACTGCTGGTTTTTATTAACGATGATTTTTATAAATGTTCCATATGTGTTTGAGAATTTTAGGGGTGGGGATATAGGGTTTGGTAAATCTATTTGAGCTTATTAATGGTGGTGATCACTTTTTTGATTTCCTTACTGACTACCGGATCTGACTGCGTCTAAAAGGGATGACCCCACCCTTTCCTAGGCTGGGCCCCTTCCCTAAGACCCTCTTCTCATCCCTGGAGCATCTCTGTGAGAACAGGGGGAATCTTTCATCCATCTCAGGGTCTTAAGCCAGATGGGGAAGGGCCCCAAGCATGGCTGTAGACCCAGAATGGCTCGCCCTCCATCCTCCAGGGTCTGACTCTGGCTCAGAGTAGGGTCCACTCACTGGGTGGCCTAGAGCGTGGGGAAGAATAGCCCTCCATGAACTCAGCTTTATCACTGACCCTTCTGTGGGCTGTGGATGAGACTGGCTGGCGTATGAATCCCAGGTCCACTTCAAACCACTGTGTGACTTTGCATTGGTGCCTGCCCTCTCTGTCTCCTCATCTATAAATTGGGTTGACTCCCGCCTCAGAGGGCTGGCCCATGGTAGATGCTCAGTGGTGGTCACAGTTATCAACAAGAGTAACTATTATCAATGAGGCAGCCCCTGCAGGGCCAGGGCTTGGGGTTTGCGTTCAAGCTCTCCAGGCCCCCGGCTGCCCCAGGGAGATGGGGTAGACGAGGTGGGGGCTTGACAAAGACTCCACCACTGGCCGGGGTCAGACGATCTTCCTTTAATACAAAGTCGATTTATCTACATACTCAGAGGTGGGAAAACCACCCAGCTGCTTCCGTTTGAATAAACAGTGTTGAGAGCAACGGCAGATCTGCTCTTGTACAAAGAGAAAAACTTACTTGCTCAGGGGTGGGGGCGGGGGGGGGAATCCCATCCTTCTGCCCCAAAACTTGCCCCATGGTCCCAGGGGGCGGAAAGGGTCCCTGATCTGGGGCAGCACGTGGCCTCTCTCTCCCCAAAGAAGTGAGAACCTCCCGTTTTGTTCAGTCCTTCTCCTCGGGGTAGGAGACCGGGGGATGGGGGCTGAGGCTGCGGGGAGGGGGGGGGGGTCGCTGCCATCTCCTCTGTGGCAGCGCCCAGCCCGTGGGCTCGAGACCTGACGCTGGTGGGCCTGAGTCCCCCTGCTCTCCACCCTCACCCTTCTGGATATGTCTGAGAATTTCATTATAAAAGAAGCAAAAAAAAAAAAAAAAAGAAAAATCAGGAGCAAAAGGTCCTATTCTTGAGTGAGGCACACCTTCAGATGGTAGGAAAAAAAAAAAAAGCAAGCCACAGGGGCAAGCTTAAGCCCGCGCACGCCTGCCAACACAGCTGGTACACGAGAACGGCTGCTACAGTGAAAAAATAGACTGACTGTCTGTGAACAGAATAGGAATAAGCCAAGTTTTTCCTTTTAAATTCGTTGACTGTCAAGTCTTCTTTGTTTTCCCCCCGTTTGTTTCTTCTTTTAAAAAAAAAAAAAAAGGAAAAAAAATACACTATTAAAAAAACAGGAAATGTCACTGGATAGTTACACTGCGTTCGAAAGAGAGCTGCATCGGGTCCCCATCCCCGGCGCCCTCCAGGCTGTGGGGCAGGAAGGCTCCCCGGGGAAGGACGAGGGCCAAGTTCACAGCCCCCGCCCTTCTCCGGTTCTGGGGAAGAGCCCCCTTTTGCTCACCGCCTCCCCCCTCCCCCCACCCCGGAATCTCTCGTTTTGGAATCTCGTTCTGGAAGGAAATGAGGAATGTGCCGAGTAGCGAAGGCGGCGGCCGGTCCAGGGTGGGGTGGCTGGGGCCACGCGGGGGTTGGGGGCTCGAGGGGCCGCGTCGCTCCCGGAGACCCTGCGGAAACACGGCCGCCGCCTCCTGTCCCGGCCGCCGGGGTCCAGGCCTCGGGGCCCGCCCGGCATGGGAGGCGTCGGGGCCGCTGGAGTCGGGCCGGGCCGACAAGGCTCTAGGTTGCATAGTGGTCAAAGCTCCCGAGGTACTCCAGAGCCGCCTGGTAGCAGAACTGGTACTCGTCCTGCGTGGGGGAGGGGAGGGGTGGGCCTCTGTCAGCGCCTCTCCTGCTCTGAAGCCGCCCAGGGCTCCCCGGGACCCCCAGAGCAGCCTGCGCCTTCGCTGGGCTCCATCTGCCTTCTCATCTCTTAGGACGCGGCCGCTTGGCCATGCCCTGCGACACCCCCCGGGGGGCTGGCAGGCTGCCACTCCAGCTCTGTCTCCCCAGAGACGGGAGAGTTTGGAGCACATTGGTTTTTCTTTTGCTTTTAATTTTTTTCTTTTTTTTGGCCGTGCCGCACGGCATGTGGGCTCTTAGTTCCCCAACCAGGGATCCAACCCATATTCCCTGCATTGGGAGCGCAGTCTTAACCATGGGACCGCCACAGAAGTCTCTGGAGGACATTGTTAAAATGTCCCCGTGAACTCGATGGCCGGAAGCCCCTCCCTGCTCTGGGCCTCACTTCAGGATTCGTGGCCCGTGCCGGGGTCCTGGCCGAGCCTGACCTTGCTGTGACTCTGGGGCCGGGATGGACGCATCCCAGGTCAGCCCAAAGCAGGAGGGGCTGAGGACCTTCCACCCACAAGCACCCAGAGAGTGGAGGGTGGCTGTGCTCATCTCACAGGGGAGAGAACAGAGGCCCGGGCCAGCGCCGGCATGGGGCCCGGCCGCCGCCCCCCGTCCCGCCCTCACCTCCATCTGCACCATGGCTGGCCTCTGGGTCCGCAGCATCTTCACGGTCTGGAAGATGTCCACCACGCCTTCGTACCGCATCCGCTCCAGCACGATGCTGAGCGTGATGAAGACACCCGTCCTGCCCACGCCGGCGCTGTTGGGGACAGTGTGGGAGTTCAGGGGCGGGTGCCTGGGGGAGCCTGACCTAACTGCCCGATTCCCGTCCCTCCTGCTCTGATGCCTCCCAGGGATGGAAAGAGCCCAAACGGGAGTGCCTGAGGCTGTCCTCACGAGGCCTCGGTTTCCCTAGCCGGGCCGTGGGCCGGGGCTCAGGGAGCAGCTCACCTGCAGTGGACAGAGATGGGGCCGTCCTGGCCAAACTGTTCCTTGGTCTTGTGCACTTGGCCGATGAAGTCTATGAAGCCCTCCCCCGACTTGGGCACGCCCTGTTCCGGCCAGTCCGTGAACTGGAACTGCCGGACAGTCCGGGACTGTCCATCCTGGAACAAAGAGGGAGCAAGAGAGAGAGCCCAGTCTTGTTATCAAGGTCAGTGGCGGTCACGGTTGTTTTCCCACCCTCGCCAAAGTCCCATCCTCCACCACCAGCCAACACCACCCTCCGTCCTTCCCCATCCTCCGCCCCATTTTCTGCCATCCACCCTGACGACTCCTTGTCCTACACTAAGGGCACCATCTTTCACTGAGATGCTCCAATCTCGTCTTCACCACCCGAGGATGCCATGCTCATCCTCTAACTTCACCATCCAGTGACACCATATATGGCCATCGTTCACCCCCCACCCCCGAACTGCTCCTCTCTGCACAGCTCCAATCCCATCCACCACTGCTGTCTGCCGTCTTCCATCCTGTGCCGTCCCAGAGTGCACCCAACATCTGCCCTTCTTGGTCCCATTCTCCAGCTCCCTGGCATCCTCCACTCTGCACCATTTCAGAGTACAAGAGCACTGCCCCGCACCCTCACCTTCCAGCGGTGCCGTCTTCCATCCCCCACCACTGACTGCCCATTGTCTTCGACCACCCACCAGCGCCATCATCTACTATCCTTCACCACCCCAGGGCGCCATCTTCCACCAGCCACCACTGGAAGCTCACCTTCTAGCCGCGCTACCCAACACCGTTACCTCCTAACCTTCACCATCCACCGCGGGTAACTCAGTCCTTGAGCATCCCACGATGCCCCCTCCCACTGACGTACTCCATCCCTACCACTCAACCGTCCTTCTCGCCAGTCCCATCTTCCCACGACCCAGCAGGGCCATCCAACATCATGGCTCTCTGCCACCTTCCATTCATCACGACCCAATGGTACCGTCTTCCATAATCCGCCCCTAGTAATTCAGCACTCTCCCCCCTCTAAGGGCCATCTTCCACTGACGTTCACCACCGTCCCTTACTCATCATCCACCTTTTCCCAGTCACGGTCTCTACATCAAAATGGTACCATCCAGTGATGCCGTCTTAGCCTGATGGTCTCCATCCTCCACCACCTAACACTTCCTTCCTCCAACCCCACCTTCCTCTACCTTATACCATCAGCAGCACTGTCTCCTACCATTGATCGCTGAATGTTCGTCATTCTTTACTCTCTCCGAAGTCATTTCCCATTGATCGTCTCCATCCGCCACCGGCCAAACATCTGCCCTCTCCAACCTCATCTTCCTCCACCCGTTGCTGATAACACGTCACCCTTCACTAACCCGTGGTGACCCCTGTTCTGTTGGCATTCTCCATCCTGTTATCCATACGTTCCAATCTCCAGTCCCACCTTCCTCCCGCCCAACACCATCCTTGTTTACCACCCTCCTCCACTACCACCCAACAGCAACATCTTCCACTGATTCTCCAATCCCCCCACTCCACCAATCCAACAGCGCTGTATGCGCTACCCACGCATGACGACTAACGATGCTCTTTACCATCCACTAGCAACATCTTGACTGACATTCCCACGCCCCATCACGCCACCCGTGGATTCTCTGCTCTTTTCCATCTACGGCTCCGTCGACCACCACCCGGCACCATCAATCCATTACCTCTCCCCCAGCCCGCTTTCAGCCCTCTAACGCTACTACCCTCCCATGGGTTGTTGCTTCCAGGGAAACGCCCCACTCACTCCCTTGAACATGATCGCCTTGGGCCGTGTTCCCTAGTGAGTGGTGTGACGCGCGCTCCAACGGGGAGACCGTGGGGTCAAGGCCCTCTCTTCCCCCCACTCGGTGGTGGGAGTGACCGTCCAAATGGCAACTCACTCTTCTTCCAACCAGCCCTGGGGGCTTCTCCTTCCCCTGGGCCTTTGCTTCTACCCCCAACTAGGGAAGCCCTCTCCGGACCACTAGCGGAACGGTGAGCAGCCCATAGGGTCCGGCCCGGGTTCTGGTCCTTCCCAGCACTCCGACCCCAAACTCACCCTGGCGTCTGTGACCTTGAACTCCCGCAGGATGTACTGAGGCATGTTGTATTCCGCCATCGGATCCACCACGAAGTACTGGTAGCGGGCGGAGCGCTCGGCCGGCCAGTACTGGTGACATTTCTCCTGTTGGGGAGGCGGCCGCCATGGTCAGCCCTGCCCCCCGCCCCTGGCCCCCACCCTGGCCCCGCCCCCGCCCCGCCCCCGCCCATGGCCCCGCCCCTGCCCCTCCTCCCGCGGCCCCCGGCTCACTCGGCCCATCTCCCGCAGCTTGGTCAGCATCACCACGATGGTTGAGTTGTTCTCCCAGAGCATGCGCCAGAAGTCCTCCGTGGTTTCCGCCAGCGGCCCCTGCGTGGCGATGTAGGCCTTTTGCTGCCTGCGGGGCGGGGTGTGTGTGAGTCCAGGGCCACGGGGAAACCCCGGCCCAGGCATCATCTCCCTCCCTGTCCGGTTCAACCCTCCAAATAATCCCATTTTCCACATGGAGAGACCATCAGCCCGAGGATAGATTCCCGCTTCTCCAGGAGGCTGCAGGGCTGCCTGCTGACCTGTCCTGCGTCCCTCCTCTGCCCGCACTCAGGTACCATTGAACTAATCTCCGTTGTTTGCACAGGCCAAGCTCTCCCCAGGGCTATGCACAGGCAGTACCCCCTCCTTGGAACAGCCTCCCTCGGCCAGGGTTTCTCAGCCTCCGCACTACCGACATTCGGGACTGGCTGATTCTTTGTGACGGGGCCGTGTTCTGTGCACCGTGGGGCGCTAGGCAACACCCCTGGCTTCTGCCCCCGAGATGCCAGCAGTAATCCTCCTCCCTCACTCCCGTTATGACCCTCCAAACGTCCCTAGATGCGGTCAAATTTCCCCTGGGTGGCAGAATTGCCCAGATTGAGAATCTCTGATAGAGAAGGGCAGATAGAACCATGTTACGGACAGCAGCCGTCACTTAAACAGATGTCTAAAGATTCCCTCCACCTCAGCTGTGACCGAGACTGGCAAGGTCCGTCTAGCTCTCTCCCATGCAAGACTGGAGGCCCCCCGAGGGCAGGGCTGGGACCTTTCTGGAGCCTCAGCATCGCCCGGCAAAGGCCAGGGCCCCTGCAGTGGCCAGGGGCAGGTACCTGTAGCCATCGATGAAGCTGGCGTTAATATAGTCGGAGCCCTCCACACCCCGGATGGGCTGCAGACAGACCCGTGTGCTCTCGTAGGGCATGATGTTGACCAGGCGGTTCTTGAACTTGTTACAAGGCAGATTGGCACTGATGAAGCGGGATGTGTGGGCTTTGGAGTTGGCTAGCCGCTGCGGGGACGAGGGACGAGGGGACGGGGGGCCACCATCAGGACAGCCTCCGGCTGGCAACCTGCTTTCCCCAGGGATGGGGTGGGCTGTGTGTTTCCAGCCAGGGCGCTAACAGGGGCCTGGCAGGCAGGGGAACACCAACCCCCCCACCCTCTGGTCCCCTGAACGCCGGTCTCCCGCTCAGCCCCCTCCCCCAGCTGGCCCACAGCAACCTCTAGCCCCCAGGCCACCTTGAACTCGAGTTCCATGCCGGTGACGTGCTCGCCGGGCTCCACCTGGGTCAGCTTCTGGATGTAGGCGTAGAGGCTGCGGGCAGGCACCTCCGTGTTGCCGCAGCCCACGGCCTCCAGCAGGGCCTCATGGATGAAGCTGTACTGGTCCTCGGTCTGCACCATGTAGTTGCGCTGGGACCGCATGAGCGTCACGTGGCCGTACACGTCCACCGTCTTCTCCGGCTTGATCCGCTCAAGCATGGCGTCGATGACAATGAAGCAGCCCGTGCGGCCCACGCCAGCGCTGCGGAGACAGGCAGGGTCATCAGGGGCCCCCCGGGCAAGGGGGTGGGGTAGGTGCGGCGGGGCGCAGCGGGGAGCAGGGGGACTGGGACAGGGGTACCTGCAGTGGACCACGATGGGGCCCGCGTCCGGCGGGTTGCAGGTCTTGACTCTCCGCAGGAAAGCCAGGAAGGGCGTCGGGTACTCGGGCACCCCGTGGTCCGGCCACGCCGTGAACTGGAACTGCCGGACTTCCCGTTTCTCGCTGGAGCCGTTCTGGGGGCCAAAGGGACACCGCCAGTCACCGCAGCCCACCACCCACGTGCTGGGGTCCACGTTCACACCTCCAGACCACCACTACTCGGAGCGCCTGACTCAGGTGCCCGGCTGCCCCGGGGCTTGGGGGTGTCTCTGCCTGGGAGTTTCACTGGCATCTCACGCTCAACGCGGCCAGCACTGTGCCCCCCACTTTCTCCCCAAACCCTTTCCCCCCATCTCAGCTGATGGCGGCGCCATCCTTCCACGCACTCCGGCTGGAATTTAGGGGTCGCCCTTGACTCCCCTCCCCCTCCTTCCCACATCCAAGACATCAGTCAGCACCGTCAGCTCTGCCTTCAAAGTCTACCCCAAGCCCACCCACTTCTCACTCGCCCCCTCCATGGGGAGCACCCTGGTCCAGCCCCACCATCATCCGTCCAGACCAGAGCAGTCACCCTGGTCCCCGGGCATCCCCACCGCAGTCTATTCCCGCCTCAGCAGACAGAGGGCACTGGTGAGCACCCAAGTCAGGTCCCGCCCCTCCTCTGCTTCCTCTGCCCACAGCCCTCCCTGGGGGTAAAAGCCCAAGTCTCCCCTGCAGCCCACAGCGTCCTGCACGACCTGCCCCGTCCCCTCCCTGCCCTCCCCTCCTCCCTCCCTCACCCTCACTCACTCTGCTCCAGCCACACGGGACTCCTGGCTGTTCCTAAAACACCCCAGGCACGGTCCAGCCCCAGGGCCTTTGCACGGCTGTGCCCTCTGCCTGGAATGCTGTAACCCCAGATCTCCTCCCTTCCTCACCAACTGCAGGTCCTCCACTACCCATTCTATTCTGCCCTGTTTTATGTGTAAGATTTCCTGTCATTTTACATATTTATTGTCTGTGTCTTGTCCACTAGACTCTAAGTCCCACGAGAGCAGGACACTTTGGGTGTCCTGATGCCCAGGTAAGGGTCTGACACACAGGGCGTGCTTCAGGTGTGAATCAACTGAAAATCTGTACCCCCTCGTGTCCATTGACCGTCTTCTGGCACCTGGGCCAGATGTATGCTTAATGTTGAGAGGCCCTGGCTGGCGGCCAGGGGAACGCTGGTGCGAGGAGCACCTCCGCTCCCCAGCATGACACTAAAAAGCGTCCCCTGTCTCCCAAGGCACTAGAAATAAAAACAAAAATAAACAAACGGAACCCTAATTAAACTTACAAGCTTTTGCACAGCAAAGGAAACCATAAACAAAAAGACAACGTACAAAAAAAGTCTGCAAACGATGCGACCGACAAGGGCTTAATTTCCAAAATATACAGACAGCTCATACGACTCAATGACAAGAAAAACAAACAACCCAATGGAAAAATGGGCAAAAGACCTAAAGAGACATTTCTCCAGAGGAGACATACAGATGGCCAAGAGGCACGTGAAAAGGTGCTCAACATCGCTAATTATTAGAGAAATGCAAATCAAAACTACAATGTGGTACCACCTCACACAAGTCAGAATGACCATCATTAAAAAACTCCACAAATACCAAATGCTAGAGAGGGTGTGGAGAAAAGGGAACCTTTCTAACACTGTTGATGGGAATGTAAGTTGGCGCAGCTACTGTGGAAAACAGTATGGAGGTTCCTCAGAAAACTAAAAACAGAGCTACCATATGATCCTGCAATCGCACTCCTGGGCATATATCCAGACAAAACCCCAATTCAAAAAGATACATGCACTTCTGTGTTCACAGCACCGCTATCCACAATAGCCAAGACACGGAAACAACCTAAATGTCCATTGACAGAGGAATGCATAAAGAAGATGTGGCACATATATACAATGGAATACAACTCAGCCATAAGAAAGAACAAAATAAGGCCACCTGCAGCAACATGGATGCCATTAGAGATTATCATACTAAGTGAAGTCAGAAAGAGAAAGACAAATACCATATGATATCACTTATATGCAGAATCTAATGACACAAATGAACCTATCTACGAAACAGAAACACACTCACGGACATACAGAACGGACTTGTGGTTGCCGAGGGGGAGGGGGTTGGGGGAGGGAAGGAGTGGGAGGTTGGGGTCAGCAGATGTAAGTTATTATATACAGAATGAATAAACGACAAGGTCCTACTGTATAGCCCAAGGAACTGTATTCAATGTCCTGTGATAAACCATAATGGAAAAGAATACGAAAAAGAATGTATATTTATGTATAACTGAATCACTTTGCTAGACAACAGAAATTAATACAACATTGTAAATGAGCTACACTTCAATAAAACAATTGTTTAAAAGTGCCCCCAGACATTGCCAAATGTCCCCTGAATGGCAAAATGCCCCAACTGAAAACCACTGATGTACAAGGACACTCGGAACCATGTTACGCACAGCAGCCATCAGTTAAATACATATCTAAAGACTCCCTCTGCCCCAGTCTCAACTGCCCACTGTGTCTTCCATCCAAGACTGGAAGCCCCTTGACTGCATGGCCAAGACCCTGCCAGGACCCTGCCATAAACCCAGGCTGGGTGAGGCCAGAGAGCAAGGAAGACCTGGTGTGTGGGGCAGGAGGACTGATGGCAAGGGGACAGCAGGTTCACTGCTAAGTAGGATTCTGCTGGTTTGTCCTGCTGTGGCTGGAGACAAGAGCTGTTCCCCTCTGAGTCTCAGTGTCCCCATCCATGAAGTGGGCCACCTGAGAATGTGGTCAGCCTGGGACAACATGGTTTCTTCTCTGTCCCATGGGGAGCTCCCAGGGCAGAAGCTCATCTTCCTCCTCCGCCCCCATCACCCCCTCCCCAGAGGCCCCAGTCCCGCCCTGGGCCCCACCTTGTGCAGCGAGAACGTCCGCACGCAGAACGTGGCCAGCTCGATGGTGTCCAGCAGGGTGACCTGGATGAAGCCGTAGGTCTCCGTGCCCCTGTTGGGCCAGTACTGATCACATTTGATCTGCACCAGGTAAGAGAACAGAGGTGAGTGTGGGCCGGAGCCAGCCGAGGGCTTGGGGGCCACAGGGTCCAGGCCTCACCCGTGATTTCTCCTCTAGCCGTGTCATCATAACGATGGTAGCGGAGCGCTGCTCCCACACCATACGCCAGAAGTCACCGAAGGTCTCGGGCAGCGGCCCCTGCGTGGCAATGTACGCATTCTGCCGCCGATAGCCATCCACGTAGTTGGCGTTGATATAATCGCTACCCACGATGCCTACAGCCGGGGTGAGAAGCCAGAGATCAGTGGGGGCACTCTGTCCTTCTAGGCTGGTTCCACCTGGTCCACCACTTCCCACTTACTGGAAGCCCTCCTGGACTGCCCCAATCTGTCCCCAAGGAAATCGTGCGGCGTGTACTTCGTGGTTTCTCCACCTCGACACGATAGCCATTTGGGGCCACATCATTCTATGCTAGGGGCTGTCCTGTGCACTGCAAGTTATTGAGCAGCGTCCCTGGCCTCTATACCCTAGATACCACTAACACCCCCTTCCTCTAAGCCGTGACAATAAACATGTCCCCAGACATTGCCAAACGTCCCGAGTGGTGGGACTGCCCTGATGAGCGTCACTGATGTAGAGGAATAGATGGAAATATGTAATGGACAGGGGCCATCAGTTAAATACACATCTAAAACTTCCCAGTGGCTTCTGGCTAGTGTTGGACCAGGGCTCAGTTTCCCCACCCGTCCCCTAGCTAGTCCACTCTGGCCTGGCCCCGTGGCCAAGAGGAGGCATGGGGTCTATGCGCTCTCTGTGGAACGAGGCTGGGCATGACGGAGCCTGGGGCCCCGCGTGCTACCTTCGATGGGCTGGAGGATGACACGAGAGTGGTCGTAGGCGATGACGTTGGCATAGCGGTTTTTGGGCTTGTTCACTTCCAGGTTGGAGTGCTCCCATGTGAACTGCTGGCCCGGATCGATGGACTGCGGGGAAGGGGATGCGGGGGGGTGTCAGGGTGGGTGTCTGTGGGCCCGGGAGAGTGGGAGGTGGGGGCCAGCTCACCTCGTACTCCTGGGAGAGCTTGAGGCTGTCGTTGGCCTTGAGGCGTTCTGTGTGCTCCGCCATGTCCGCGATGGGGATGGGTGGGTGGCTGAGCATGCCTGCGGGAAGAGAAGACCCAACGGCGTGGCCGGTCACTCGGGGGCCAGCCTGGGGGCCGGCGGGGGAGGGCGGAGGGGTGCTCTACAGTGTGAGTCTGCAATGGACGAGCTGCAGTTAGAGGGAGTGGCGGGGGAGGGGAAGGTTCAGGGCAGCCCCGTGGGGGCAGGGACCCCAGGCCTGCGGGGCTGAAGGGGGGAGCACGAGGCGGCGGCTCTGGGCTGAGCCCCAGCTCCCAGTGGCCTCCCTCCCCAGTGCCCCCCTGCAACCAGCTGGGGATGCAGGGGCTGGGGAAGGGTCAACGCGCCCAGGACGTCAAGCTCCTGGTGCCTCGTGAAGCAGGCAAGTGACACAGAGATGAAGAAGCGGATGCAGCTGGCCGGGCTTTCGGAAATACCATCCCTGGGGCAGGGGCGGGAGGCCGGTGCCCCTTCCGGCCCCTGGGGGATCAGAGGAACCCAAAAGTCCTCTGCCAGGTGGAGCTGAGGGACCGGGGAGGGGAGACACGGGGTATGTGTGTGTTGGATGGTGGGGCAGCTGCCACGAACCCCTGACCTCTGAGGGCTCGTTTTCTCATCTGGTACATGGGATGGTGACGTCCCTTATCTTTGGAGCCCCCGGGGGCGGTGGGGGTGGCTGGAGGTCATGGGGTGGGCCTGGCTCTTTCCTCCCCATATCTGAGCCTGCCAGACCCCTGTCCTCTCCTGGGGCCTGATGGCCACGCATGTGCTCACACATTCGCTCTGCAGATATAGGGAGGCTGACGGCTATGCGCCAGCACCCAAGCACTGGTGTTAAACCGATAAAGATGTGCTGAGCCAGCTGGTGAAGAGCTGTTGGTCTGAGCCCCTGCGTGTTCCCCGCCACCCCGGGTGCTGCCCCAGAGCCCAATCTAAGGGGTCTGAGGCTGGTGTCCATCTGACTGGTGGGTCCCCTATCACATGGGCGATACTTACATGTCTCACCTAGACTCCCGCTCCCACTCACACTCTCTCTCTCTCTCTCTCTCTCTCACACACACACACACACGCAGTCACAACCCAAAACCTCAGGGCCCGGCAGACCACACCCCCGCCCCCCCTCGAGAAGCCAGCGCAGGACAGGTGGGCAGAGAGAGAGGAGGCGGGATGGAGAAACCGAGGATGAAAACAAACAGGCGCGAAAGGAAGCTAAGAACAGAGAGACACAGGAACTAACTTTCAAAGTGAAACCCCGGCTCCCTGAGGGGGCTGCTGAGGCCTGAATCTGCAGAAACAGCAAACAATAAATAAATGAAAACACGCGGGGGAGGCCACCTCCCCCCGCCCCTCGCTGGGTGCACGCACAGCAGCCGGCGGACAGACGCAAAGGGCAGAGCAACGAGTGAGGGACACACGGCCGCCTGGGCCCCAACCAGAGAACCAACGGCAGCTGCTGTGCTTCCCTCCGGCTGGACATCGGCCAGCCCTGATTTTCAGCTGTGACCTCGGAAAGATCCCAAAGTCTTAGGCTCTTCTATCAACGTGTCCCCCCAGACCAACCTGGCCTTGGGTCCCCTGTTGGGGTCAGCAGAGGGGATTTTGGAGGAGAGGCAGGATGGTGAGGGAGAAACCTGGGGGCAGGGGAAGGACATACGGGCCCGTGCCATGACCTTTAAGGAGGAGAGCACCAATCACTTAAACATACACATTTAAAATCCTCATTTGGATGGAAATAGAATTGAGATAGGCTGGTCCAGAGACAGAAAAGAGAAGGGAGTACATTAGGGGTGTCATGAGACCTTTCATGATCTCTCATGGAGGACTGCAGCCATCAGTTAAATGATCAAAATCCTCATTTGGATAAACATGGAACTAACATGAGACAGTCCAGCAGCAGAAAAGAGAGAGAAATAAATACATTAGGAATAGCATGCAAGGCTATACGCATGAGCCCTTCAAGAGGACTGCAGCCATCAGTGCAACATAAATGTTTTAAAATCTCCATTTGGTTGGAAAGAGTTAATATGAACGAGTTCAGAGACAAGAAGTGAAGAGCTGGGTGCAAGCAGAGAGACAGACGTTACCATGCTGTGAGCTCATAAGGAGAACAGCAGCCATCAGTTAAGTTAAAAATTCCTTATTTGGTGAGAAGCAGCTGGCATGAGCCCGTTAAGAGGGAGGAGGTGGAGCTTCCCTGGTGGCGCAGCGGTTGAGAGTCCGCCTGCCGATGCAGGGGACACGGGTTCGTGCCCTGGTCCGGGAAGATCCCACATGCCGCGGAGCGGCTGGGCCCGTGAGCCGTGGCCGCTGAGCCTGCGCGTCCGGAGCCTGTGCTCCGCAACGGGAGAGGCCACAACAGTGAGAGGCCCGCGTACCGCAAAAAAAAAAAAGAGGGAGATGGTGAGGGAATGAGAGGATGACTGCACATGAAGATGATGAAGGGCAAGGTCCTGATTCAGTTCTCCCACCAAGCATGGCAGGCGGCGGCTGAATCCTATTAACCTACAGGGAACTATGAAGAGGCAGGGAGAACATGAGCATCTGCGGCCATGGAGGAGAGACAGACAGAGTGTGGTGGAGGCGGAATTCTTACACCTTGCTAGGGGCACATCCCTGGGGATTGGGAAAAACCCTAACACCCACCACTGAGTGGCCTTAAAACTAGAGGTGTGAACAGAAGCAGAGCTCTTTCTGCCAAAAGACATGAGGATTCGGAAAAGTTTTGCTTTTGTCTTTGTCTGAAGATGTCCTTTAAGCTCCCAGAGAAGACAGCAGCCACCAGTTAAAGGCAACTCTTCGAAAGCCTCCCTTGGTCGTAAGCTGAATCAACCCATGACAGTTCCAAGCCCAGAGCCACGGAGGAATTTGGGAATCGGGAACTGAATCGTACCAAGCACAGTTCAGTGGGGGCAGTCCTCGGGATCCACCGAGGTGGCAGCTTCCTCTCTTCCTATGCTACCTCTCCCCTTCCCCCGTCGCTGTCGTCCCTGGCACCTGGGATCAGCACATACCTGGCGTCTGGAAGTTAATGCGTCTCATTTCCACGGGGTCCTTGGGGTGGTGGGGGGCGAGGTCGGCGTTGTTCAGTAGGCATTTGGTGCGGGGCTCTGAGTCCTTGCGTTTACTTTGTAGGAGCAAGCAGACACGCGAACATGTGACCCAGCTGCGCGCAACTGGGGTTCCCACGACCACGCACAGACACGCGTGCAACGGCTGGAGCAGCCAGGCGCCCGCTCACCCAACAGGCACGACGCCACCCCAGTTCCCCTCCTTGGCCTCCAAAGGGCAGGACCAGTTCTTACCTGTCAGGCTTACTGCTCCCGAAAACAGACATAGGTGAGGAGTGGGGGGGAGAAAGAAGACAGGTGAGGGTGTGCTGGCCATCAAGGGCCTGATCTGTGACTGTGGGTGGCTTTCTTTCCCTCTCTGAGTCTCGGTCTCCTCCAGAAAATGGGGCTAATCCTTCCTGCGTGGGTCCCCCGCCACAAGGAATAACATCTCAGCCCTCTAAGCTGGGACATGTCCCACGTGACCTCGTTACACTGGACAGAGGCAGCCCCCACCCCAAATCTTGCCGAGTGGAGCGTGAGACTTAACAGGAGTCAAATCCCTGGCTGGGATGGAACCCTAGCTCTGCCATTTCCCAGGCTGTGTGACCTTGATCAGGTGGTTTAATTTCTCTGAGCCCTGGTTTCCCTGTCTGGACCATACAGGGCTTCTGCGATGATCCTCTGAGATGACTGTTCCCCCCTGGATCTTTCCAGACCCCCCTCCTTTTTTAGGAAGCCTTCCCTCCTGTCAAGTGGGGGGCGGGGCAGGGGGCTCACTTCTTATAGAGCAAGATGGCAATAACGATGCAGATGATGAAAACCACAGCCAGCACGGGCCCAATCACCCAGATGAGCCCCTCTTCGCCGTCCACAATGGGCTGCGGGTCCGGGTTATCCAGCTGGAAGGGGTCTGAGAAGGGGCTTGCCGCAAATGTCTGCAGGAATGGGGTGGGGGGACCTCCATCAGTGCCCGCCCTCCTCACGGTGGCCACATGGGTCTTTCTCAAACACAAATCCATGTCCGTCCCCTACTCTAAACCCTCCTACAGCTCCCCAAAACCCTGACCCTGGTGGCCTACAAGGCCTGGACCTTGCCAATCTTCACTCTCCCTCTTCCTCACTCTGTTTCAGCCACTCTGAAATCCCTTTTGCTCCTCTTGCACCCCAGACCTTTGCACATGCAAACTGTGGGATGCCCTTTCTTTACCGAACTCCTACATATCCGTCAAAGCTCTAGTTCCAAAGTCCTTTCCTCTAACAAACCTTCCCTATGGGATACCCTCAACCTCAAACCGTTCCCTCTGCCCAACTCTGACCACAGTTAGGAGGATCTGTGTCTGGCTCTGAGGTCAGGGCCCTAGGGACTGGCCTGCCTCACTCAGTGGGTGTGGCTCGATATGGGCAGACACCATTTGGGACTTACGGGTTCGCTCTTCTGCAGCAGAGCAAGCACAAAGAGAACATATCGGTGGCCAGGCTCCAAGCCCCTGTTGTCAAAGCCACCGTACTGCTTCTGGTCGCCGGGATGGAAGGTGGGTGGCAGCACTGAGAAGCGA
Organism: Aethalodelphis obliquidens; assembly: GCF_003676395.1. NCBI lineage: Eukaryota > Metazoa > Chordata > Mammalia > Artiodactyla > Delphinidae > Aethalodelphis > Aethalodelphis obliquidens. Next base: position 10,604,838 of record NW_020837997.1, on the reverse strand, counting down.
GCCGCGATGTAGGGCCGGGGCACCTCCAGCTGGCGCGAGTGCCGCAGGCTGCGCCTCTGCAGCCGTGCGATATCCTGGATCAGCTGTGGGAACAGACTGGGCTGCTCACGAACCTGGCTGGGAGCAACTGGGCTCACGAAAGCTGGGACGTTGTCTGGGCCCCACTGGCTCTTACCTCCTCCAGGTCCATTTCCTCTGGGCTGCCCAGCGGGGTCAGGAACTGGCCACCACGAGATTTACGCAGTGGCACCATCACAATGAAGTAGTTCCTATCAGGAGATGGAGTCATGGGGGGTTGTCTACTAGCATGACCAAGGGATGCTATCTAGGGCTGAGATGGGGAGCCGCCCCTCTCTGAATCTTCCCTTCTGCTCATACATTGGGCATACGGCCCCAGTCACATAGGACTATAGTTCCTGATTCAAGCCTCCAGGCTTTTCATGATACTGTACCTTTTGCCTAGAAAGCCTACCCTGTGAAATTACAGTTGACCCTTCAACAACGTGGGGGTTAAGGGGGCCGACCCCCTGCACAGTCAAAAATCCATATGTAAGTACAGTTGGTCCTCTGTATCCATGGTTCTCTATCTATCTGTGGATTCAACCAGCCATGGATCGTGTAATACTGTAGTCTGTACTTCTTGAAAGAAATGCGCATATAAGTGGACCCATGTAATTCAAACCTGTGCTGTTCAAGGGTCAACTGTATATTCCTCAAACTCCTATACACCCTTCAAAACCCCAGCTTCCATGCCCACAGTTTTGTAATCCTCGATTTTTCCCTGCTTCCCAGAGTCGTCCTCTCCTTACTGGGGACTCTCAGCCCTGGTGCCTCTCACTGCCACACCATGGGACTGAGGGTGTCTGTGTCCAGCTCTGTCTCCCCACCAGTCTAGGAACCTAGAACCAGTAGAAGGTCAGGCATATGGGGGTGTCAGGGAATGCTCAAGGAGCAGACACGAGGCCACATTTAGCGACATCTACGAGAAGCACTGAACCTTCAGGGGAACCACACGGGGTGGGGCTGATGCCATCTGTTTTACAGACAGGTGAGGAAACTGAGGCACAGAGAGATCAAGCGGCTGGCCCGTCACAGGGCTGGCTGGTGGAGGGGTGCAAAATCCCTGAGGGGGGCGAGTTGAGCTTACTGGACAGGCACAGGGCTCTGGCCGTCGGGCAGATACACCACGATGTAGCCTTCGGAGTCAGGCTTGGGGGTCACGCTGGGCTTAGAGCTGAGCAGGTTGAAGGCGGTCCAGGCAGTGACCGTCTGCTGGAGGCCACCCAGGCTGCTGCCGCGGTTGGTCAGCACGAAGTTGTAAAAGGTGTTGGGCTTGAGGTGCGTGATGAGCTTCTTGGTGGTGCGGCCGTCCACGTCCAGCGTGAGCCCATTGTACTGGATCTGTGGGACGGGCCAGCTCAGCACGGCTCTGGGTTGAGCCCCTGGTCCTGACCGAGCCTGGATCCCAGACTTAGCCCTGACCCTGCCAACTCAGTCTGTGACCCCAGACTGAGCCTCAATCCCAGCTGAGCCCCAATTCTAACAGAGCTTTGATCCCAGACTAAGTCTCGACCCCAAACTCAGTCCCAACCCCAGATTGAGCCCCGAACCCAGGCCGAGCTTCCACCGCAGCCAAGTCCTGGCTCTAAGTCCCAATCCTTAAACAGCCCTAATTCCAGACTGAGGCTCGAGCCTAGACTGAGACACTGGGCCTGAATCTTAGCTGAGCCCCGATCCCGGGCTAAGTCCCAGCTCTGACTGAGCATTAATCCCCTACTGAGCCCCAAACCCAGACTGAACTTCAACCCCTGGGACCGATCCCAGGCTAGGCCCCAATTCTGACTGAGCCTTGATCCCAGACTAATAAGTCTTGACACCGAACTAAGCCCCAACCCCAGACTGAGCCGCAAGCCTACCCGGCGGTGAGTCCAGCTGACCCCCAACCCTGGCCCCAGCCCCGACTCCAGACCAGCCCCAACCCCGGCCGAGCCCCGCCCCCCGACTCCTCGGGAGGCTGCACCTTGTAGGGTGTGGGCGAGTGGTAGTTGTCTGGGAACTCCCAGCTGAGCAAAACCGCCGTCTTCATGATCATCTTCACCTTGAAGTTCTTGGGCGAGACTGCACCAGGCAGCGGCAGGCGGGAAAGAGCAAAGGAGAGGTCCCGTGAGTGCTGGGGGGCGGGGGGAGCAGGGGGACGGGGTTGTGTGTGGGGCGGCCCAGGCGCTCCCTGTCGTCCGCTGTGCCCGTGGCCTTACTGCCTGGCCCTGGCCCGGCCCTGCCTGTTCCAAGTCCCTGCCGCGGGAGACGGCGCAGCTGGAGAGAGAAGGCGGAGGTGGAGGGGGGTTGGGGCGGGGGACGGGGTGGGCTGGGGGCGGTGTAGGGGGGGGCGGCGGTGCCACCTAGGCGTGTCCCACCTTTGCCAACGCCGGAGCCTCGGGGTCTGGACTCGCCTTGAGCGTCCACGAGGAAGCAGAAAAGTGACCACTTACCTGGGCGGGGGAGAGGGAGGGGGCTGGGGTGGGGGTGGGCGCGAGGCCCGGTCCGGCTCTGGTGCGGGGATCACCGCGCGCCTACCTTGGTCCCGCAGGAACGTCCGGTAGCGGACGGGGGGGCTGTAAGGGCCGGGGCCGCGGCGCGTGTGGGCCCGCACTTGGAGGTCATAGGCCGTGTCGGGCTTGAGGCCCTGCAGCGTGAGCACGTTCTCGGCGCCCGGCTCGGCCGCCGCGGGCAGCTCGGTCTCTCGGGCGGGGCCCAGGGCGCCGGCCTCCCGCACAGCCACTGTATACTTGACAATGGCCCCGTTGCGCTCGGCGGGCACTGGCGGCAGCCAGCGGAGCAGGACTGTGCCGGCGGAGGCGTTGCCGGCCGCCTCGAGGATCTGTGGGTGGCCGTGGGGCGTGTCCTCGGGGATGCTCAGGACCTCGGCCGCCTCCTCGCCCAGGCCGCCTCGGCTCCGGGCCGCCAGCCGGAACACGTACGTGGCGCCCTTGTGCACGCCCGACGCAGTGTAGTGGTCCTCGGTGGGCGGGAACTCCAGTGTGGCCAGGGGCGATGAGTCCTCGCGGCCGAACTGCAGGCGATAGCCCAGCACCTGGTCCTCGGCGGTGCCGGCCGGGGGCTCCCAGCGTGCCAGCAGGCTGCCCTCGGGGGTCTGCTGCACCGACAGGGTGGGGCGGCCCAGCACTGTTGGGGGCGGCGGGGGGAGATACAAGGCAGGGGTCAGCCTGGGAGCACAGGGTGAGGTTGCCGGGTTTTTTTTTGGCCACACCGTGCAGCCTGTGGGATCTTAGTTCCCTGACCAGGGATTGAACCTGGGCCCTCCACAGTGAAAGCGTGGAGTCCTAACCACTGGACCGCCAGGGAATTCCCAAGGGGTTGCCATTTTTAAAAGTGGTCTTGGGAAGGCTTCGCTCAGAAGCAAAGACTTGAAGGTGAGGGAGGGAGCCGCGGGGAGGTCTGGGGGGAACAGTGATTCAGGCAGAGGGAACAGCCAGTGCAAAGGCCCTGAGGTGAGACTGTGCTGAGTCCAAGGAACAGCAAGGAAGCAGGAGACTCAGAGGACCCGATAAACGAAAACATCAACAGATGTCACAGCAGGCCCACATCTATGTTTCTCCTCCTTCTCTTAGTAAGTCACTCAGCTCTTGCCTCATTTATTCACCCCTTGCCTCCTGCCGGCACCTGATTAATATCCATGGAACGTAGGAGTGTCCAAAACCGTGTCCCTGCCCCCATGGTTCTCACAGTCTGAGTAGTGATCAATGTGTCAAGGCCCTGAGAAGCCCTGCAGTGCTGAAGCTCTATACATGAAACCAGGCTTCTCCACTGCAGGACTTATCAGGACCTTTAATGGACGGTGGTGTGAACAGTCACAGTGTATGCAGCAGGTTCTGCTTAGCAAGCATGGCTCTAATGTAACCTCCCTGAGAGAGGACGGCAGATCACAGGAAGCTTCCTAGAAGAGGTGACATGGGCGCTAGAGGACACAGAAACTAGGCAGACGAAGGGAACGGTGGGGGCATGGGCTGGCAGCAGTGTGGAGGGGTGCTGTGTCCAGCTGGGAGGCCTTGAACATCAGGCTCTGTGGTCAGCAGTGAGACATGGAGAGTGCAGGAAGTGGGGTGGAGGCCATGGGGGCCTTTGTTCCTCGAACACACCAAGCTTGTTCCCTCCTCTGAGCCTTTGCCTGGGCTGTGCTCTCTGCCTAGAATACCCTCTCCCCTTACATTTTCATGGCTCGCTCGCTCTCCTCACTCTGCTATGTTTGGCTGGTGAAAAACCAGCCTCTTGGGACTGATGGGAGGGGCCTGAGGGGGAAACTGAGGCAGGGCTGCCAGGAGAGGAGGCTTCAGGGTGCGGCGGGGCAGACGGGCACACCACCCTGAAATGACAACCCGCCTGGGGTGATCAGAGCTGGGATGGGGGAGGCACGGGGTGCTGGGGGCAGGAGGGGTGCGGCCTGACCAAGACTGTGGCATGGGGGTGAGTGGGGAAGGCTTCCTGAGGAGGTGCTGACTAACCAAAGACCCAAAGGATGCAGAGGAGACGGCCAGCCCGGAGAAGGGTATCCAGGCAGGGGGAACAGGAGGCAGAGGGTGAGGAGTTAAGAGCTGGCTGTTAAAGGTTTCCATCTGGCTAGAGCTGAGCGGGGCTGGCCCACACTGGGTCTTAACATCCTCCGGAGCAGCTCCACACCTTTGCTCTCCCTGTTCCTCCTGCTTGGTGCATCTCCCCCCCGCCCCCCCACAGGGGCTCAAGAACTCTGCAGGGATGCTCTGAGGGCAAAGGGGCCCTAGAGGGTCTCGCACCTGCTCCCTTGGTCACTACCACCTTGGGTTTACTGCGAGCGCCGTCGCCTTTCATGGTGTAGGCGGCTACCGTGATGGAATAGGCGGTCTCAGGCTGCAGGTTTGTGACGGTCATCTCCTGCGGGTGGGGTCAGGGGTGGGGAATCAGTGACACAACCAAGGCTGCCCACCCTCTTCCCCGTGCTAGGGACAAGCAAGGCAGACGCGGGGCCCAATCTGCGGGCAGAGACGTGCACCCGAGCTCATGCATAGACCCCGACACGTAGCACGTCCATGCTGAGATGGGCACACGTGGCCTGACATCTGTCGTGGACCGCCTGGACCAGTGCAGTCCCCGGCCCTCTGGTCCCCAGCTACCACTCTTGCCCCACCTCCGTTCTTTCCTCCCTGCAGTGGCCCCCAGAGGGTGCCTGTGAGCAGCTGAGTCAGGTCTCCAGGGCTCTGGTCTCCCTGGGGGCAAAAGCCCAAGTCCTTCGCACCACCAGAAGTCCTCTGCCGCCCACAAGGCCCTGCACGACCTGCCCCTGTCCCCTCCCTGCCCTCACCTCCTCCCTCGCTCACTCTGCTCCAGCCACACGGGGCTGCCTTTCTATCCCTCCTCCAACCAGACATGGTCCTGCCCCAGGGCCTTTGCACTGGCTGTGTCCCCCCCACCCGACACCTGTCTCCACTACATCCGTTGTTGTGCTGGAGATTCCTTATACCAGCTCCTGAAAGCCAGCAGTCGAATTTTCAGAAAATTTGCAAGCCACTTATTAAACAGCCGTTACTATAAATAAAATTATATAAACGTATGATCAAATAAATAGTAAAAACAAAGGTAATAAGTACTCAAAACCCACCCCTCTGTCATTATTTTACCGTGTTTACTATTATCTGTGTCCTCGAGATTATTCTATTCTGTCTCTTATATCTGTGCGATACAAATACTATACAAAGACGAGCTACCACAAATCCGGTAGGTAGCTTGAAATCGACACGGTGGGAGTATGTACACCATGGAAAAGGGCAAATGCTACCAGTCGGGATTGCGCCCACCCGACAGCTGGCTGTTCAAGCATTTACACCACTATCTATGCCCCATCCCCACCAGAGCTGTAACTAGACACGTGTTTGTGCCTTGTTCCAAGGAACATCCCTCTCCCCTGAACCGTGACCCCCAGGAAGACGGGCTCAGGCGTGTCTCGGTCACTGCCGCATCCATGGCACCTAGCTCAGGATCAGCTCAGTAAGTCACTGCTCATTCAGTGAATGACAGAGCACCCCGACCCTCACACCCTCACACACGTGTCCATGTTTCCCATACATGCATACCCACAAACATGGCCGGCATGCCTGGGTGGCCCCAGGTCAGGAGCATAGGAGCGGGGACAGGATGCACACACAGAGGGTCTCCTGCCCCTGAGCCTCACATTCAGTCCTTCCCGGGGTCTTAGTGGGTTGGAGGGTCTGAGCCAGAGCCATGTGGGAACCTCCCCCCAGACTGGGGTGGGGCGGGGGAGAAGCAGAGCTACTGGAGTGGGTGGGGCCGTGTCAATTTAACATCAGGCTTGGGGCTGTCAGAAGAGCCCGTGGTCCCTATCTTAGGGGCAGAAAGACAGCCCAGAGCCACACAGTAATCCTGACTCTGGTTCAGGGCCTCCTGCAGATTTCCTTTCCCACCTGGGGTCCACTGACCCCTCTCATCACGCCGGGGCCAGAATGAAGGGGACACTTTGGCCTAAGAGAGAAACTTCGAGGTCAGGAAGGGCTGAGTCAGGTAACAAAAGGGTCGGGCTAGGCTGGAAAGTGACTCAGTTTCGATCTGCCAGGCCTGGGTGCCACAGGGGAAGCTGCGGGCTGGAGGAGGGTGGTTAACGCTGTGAACAGCTGGAGCAAAGGTGTGGTGGAGAAGACCCAGGCCGGGAGCTAGGCTGGAGGAGGGAAGTGGGGAGGCAGGAGGCCAGCGGAGTCCAGGGGCCATTCAGCTAAGAACGGATACCTCCGTGGTCCCCAGGAGAAGCCCATGTGCCTGATGCAGAACCGAGGCTGCCAGCTAGCTCCAAGAGGTAACTAGGTGTGCATCGGGGGCCCAGGGGAGGAGACCCTTTTACAGGGGGCGTGCAGGGGATGGGGTCACAGCACTGCACGGCCCGCCCGCGGGAAGAGCACTGGCAGCGGCTCGGGGTGGCAGGGGGGCACTACTTACATATTCGGCCGTGTCGTCCGTCTCCCACTGAGCGCGGGAGGAGGCGGCAGGGGAGAGAGGACGAGGTGAGCGCAGTAGCCAGAGACAGAGAAACACAGAGAAGCAGCGAGAGGGCGGGAGCGCAGGGGGCCCGGGCCCCGCCCCACCGCCAGGCCCCGCCCCGGAGCCCCGCCCACCTGGGCATCGGCCAGCATGATGTCCTTGATGCGCGGCGGCCCTCGGGCCTCAGCGCCCTCCATGCGCACGTAGTGGACCTGGTAGCCGCGGATCTGGCCGTGCTGCCGGCCGGGCGCGGGTGAGCGCCACAGCACGCGAATAGCCGTGGCGTTGAGCGCCTCCGCCTCCACCTTCCGCGGCGGCGCGCTGGGCACTGGCGGGTGGGGGGGAGGGGAGGGGAGGGGTGGGCGGGGCCGTTACTGGGGTGCCCAGCCCTGCCCCGGGCAGCGCCACTGACCGATGCCAAGGTGCCGAGTGACTGCCGGTTAACCCGGCGCTCTGAGCGCTCACCGCTGGCCCGGAGGGAATACCTCCTTCACGCTTCCCACAGCCCGGGGAGGGGGCTCTGATGGTGCACCCCATTTACAGATGAGCAACTGAGGTCCCCCAGAGCCCAGGTCACCTGCCCAGGGCCACAAGACATGAGCGGGCCGTGCACGCCCCACTCTAAGAGGTTTACCCACACTGCTTCCGACCTCAGAGCATCCCTTCTAGATAGGAGTCCTTATGCTCCCTTTACAGATGGGGAAACCAAGGCACAGAGAGTTGATCCCAGGACCACAGGGTTATCAAGAGGCAAAGCCGGGATGGGAACCCAGGCAGTCCAGCTGCACGCTCCTACACACCCCAGGGTGCAGCCAGCCCACTCCACACTGGAGCACTTTTTCAACCAGCCCCCAAGCTGAGAGCCCTCGCCACCCACCCCAACCCCCACCCCAAGGCCTGGCGTGAAGAACCGCTTCATTTCTTCCCCATGGTTAGGACAAAATGTTGGGGCTGCCAACCGAAACTTCCAGGCCAATGGCTCAGAAAACAGCCGGTCCAGGTTTCCTGCAATTTTATTGCGGAAGCTGCCTGCTTCATTTTGCCCCATGCCCTCAGCTTCTACTGTGTGACTAGCGTCTTAGAACTTTCTAGCTCAGCTACGGTGGGAATATTTACACCACAGAAATCGGCCAGTGCTACCAATCGGTCTCTATGCCCCAGAGAGCTGGCGGTTAACCACCATCAGCACGCAATCTACCTACTCTCTAGGTAGGATAGCTCAGACCCAAGCAGCTCCAAATCTCAGGTTATCCCTAGAGTCTAAAACACCAGCTTTCTGGTGTCAGGGACCATAATTTTTGTCACAAGTGCTGCTTCTGTTTCCTACACTCCGTTTCCATGGCTTCCACCACCGGACCAAAATACAGGGCTCCCCGCTTAACGTTCCAGGCCCAAGGCTCAGAGAGAAAATGTAGCCCGTAAGGTCCAGAACAGAGAATTCCAAGATCAAGGAGCCCGGTTGGTTTGGGGAGGCTGATGGCCACTTGTCTCCTTCTCCTGATTACGGCTTCTATGGTTGGCTAAAAAGTTCATTCGTTTTTTTCCATAAGATCTTACTGAAAAACCCGAAAGAATTTTTTGGCCAACCCAATACCTTCTGACCACCAGCCAGCCCAGTTTTCCAGGGACAGAAGGCTCCAAGGCAGGGGCCGGGCTGGGGCCTGGGGGTCCCAGGGGTCCCAGGCCGGGGCCGGTGCTTACCGTCCTCGTCGGTGCGGATGACCACGGGCGAGCTCTCGGGCCCTGGTCCCACCTCTGTGTGAGCGACGGCGGTGATGCGGTACTCCGTCCACTTGTCCAAGGCCTCCAGCAGGATCTGGGTGGTGGTCGGGGGGATGCCGTTCACCTCCTTGGGTTGCGGGTCCTCTGAGCCCAGCGGTCGGTAGCGGACGCTATAGCTCACCAGGGCCCCGTTGTGCGTGTCCGGCGGCGGCGGGCGCCAACTTACCAAAATGGCCGTGGAGCGCGTGCTGACACATTTAACGTCTTGAGGGGGGGCTGACGGTTCTATTGGGGGGGGGGGGGGGGGGGGGGGGGGGGGGGGGGGGGGGGGGGGGGGGGGGGGGGGGGGGAAACAAAAGATGGGAAAGAGAAAATAAAAAAGAAGATGATAACAAACAAAACAGAACCAAACCAAAGAGAAGTCGAACCCAAAAGAAGCGGGTGTCAACCAAAGGTGAGATGGGCGGGTGGGTGGGTGGGTGGGCGGGCGGGGATGGGGGCAGAGAGGGCTGGCCAAGAACGCTGCACTCACCACATGGGGCTGCACGTGGCACACAGTAGTTCTTAGGGAGAGGGTAGCCACAGTCCCCAAGGAGCATATGCACGTAAGCTGTGCACCGTGCCAAGCGCAACAGCAGTAAAAACCCCATTTACTGGGCACCTACTATGTGCCAGGCACGGTGCCAAAACAACAATAAATGTACTTATTTATTGAACACCTACTGTGTGCCAGGTATAGCACCAGGAGCACAATGACAATAAATGTACTTATCTATTGAACACCTACTGTGTGCTAGGCACTGTGCCAGAAGAATAGCAATAAAAGCCTCATTTATTGGGCACCTACTATGTGCCAGGCACCGTGCCAAGCACTTCACACAATAACAGTAAGTGTACTTATTTAGTGAACACCTACTGTGCACCAGGCACAGCACAGGAGCAGAATGACAGTAAATGTACTTATTTATAGAACATCTGTGTGCTAGGCACTGTGCCAGAGGAATAGCAAAAGCCCCATGTACTGGGCATCTACTACGTGCCAGCCACTAGGCCAAACGCAAAAGCAATAAAAGCCCCATTAATTCAGTAACTACTATGTGCCAGGCACAGTGCCAAGGGCTGCACAGAATGGCAGGTGAAAAATCTACTTATTGAACCCTACTATGTGCCAAGCACCATGCCAAGGGCTGCACAGAATAACAGTGAAATATTGCACACCTACTGTGTGCCAAGCATTGTGCCAGAATCATGGCAAAAGCTCCATGTACTGGGCACCTACTATGTGCCAGGCACAGCACCAGGGATGGAATAACTGTAAACACTAATTTACTGAATACCTACTGGGTAACCGGGGACTAGCAGTAAAGCCCCATTTATTGGGCACCTACTATGTGCCAGGCCTGTCTCTAGAAGTTTCACAGGTTAACAGTAAGAGCATCTACTTACTGAACACCTGTACTGCCAGGGACCCCAGAGGGCAACCCTGTGGTTACTTCCTGGCCTCACTTGCAAAGAAAACAATGTCTGAGTCTTGAGCACCTACTGTGTGCCAGTTAGCATGCCAAGGGCTATACAGAGTAATAATAAAAGCCCCTGTGTATTAGACACCTACTGTGATGGCACTGGGTCAGGGCTTTACAGATAACACAGCCCACAGTTAGCACCTACTGTGTGCCCAAGTTTTAGTAGCTCATAGTTCTTCTGTTTTGAGCCCCTACTGTTCACCTGATGCCAACCTAAGCCCACTGCAGATCAAGGGCACGTCTCATTGACTGAACACCTACTATGGGCTGGTCACTGCCACAGCCCTCTGAAGATGAAAGTAGCTGTTGCCCTTTACGCGGCGCATACTGCATGCCAGGCACTCTGCTAAGGTCTTTATTGAAACAGAAAAAGTTCCCACATATTAGGTACCTACAACATGCTAGGTACTATACTAAGGACTAGGTAGAACATTAGTAGTTCTCGTTTCTTAACAGGGCCTACTGTGTGTCAGGCCCTGTTATTTCTGGATAACAGTAATAGTCCCTACGTTTTAAGCGTCTACTATGTGTCAAGCACTGTGCTAATGACCTTATATAAAAATAGTAATAGTTCTTACTTATTGAGCACCTACTATTTGCACACACAGTACCAAGAACCTTGCAGACGACAGTTTCATGTTTGGAGCAAAAACGAAACCATGCTAGGCCCTTCCAGACTGACAGTGGCTCCTATCTGAGCACCTACTATGTGCTTAGCACCAGGCCAACCTCTTTAAAGTGCCACTTATTGAGCGCTTACTGGATGCCAGGCACTGTGCCAAGGGTTTTGCAGAGCAATCATTGTAGCCCCCATGTTTCGGGGACCTACTGTGTACCTGGCACCAGGTTGACCTTGTTACAAGCTACTAATAGCTTCCATTCATGGGCTGCCGACTCTGTGCCCAGCGCCCTGCTGCTCCATATTTAGACTGAAAGTGGAAGCTGCCACTTATAGAGCACCTACTGTGTGCCAGGCAGCGTGCTAAGGACTTTGTTAAATAACAGTGATACTCTCCCTATATTAAGCGTGAACTGTGTGTGTTAAGGGCTTTATGGAGTATCAGTAATAGTCTCCATGTGCCGAGCACCTACTATGGGCCAGGCCCTGTGTTAAGAGCATTACTGATGATAGTCCTCACGTTCTATACATCTTCTGCACGCCCAGCAGCATAGGCCCTCTGTAGACTCAAGATACGGCCCACTGATCGTGCCTCATTTAATTCTCCTGACCCCCTTACGTGGCTGGAACTAGCACCCCTCCACCCCGCCCCCACGTTCCAGGTGGGGAAATGGGTTTCAAAGCCCACCTGGTTTGCCTGGCATTCTTTTATCACTGGTTGTATAGCTACTGGGTGCCAGGTCCCACTTGTTCTGGGTGCTCACCTCCCATTTTACAGGTGAGGAAACTGAGGCCCAGAAAAGGCAAGTGGCCTGCCCAAGGGCACATGGCGCGAGCCAGGCCTTGAAGCCAGGCTCAGCTGCTGTCCATGGGCTGTCTTGGTTGAGGCTGGGAATTCAGACCTCAGCCTGTGCCTTATTCAGCTCAGGCCAGCTGAGGATGGCTGGAGCCACACCCCCTCAAATGCCCACGACCCTAGAGCCCGCCTCGTCTGGTGGGAGGCTCAGAGAGGTCACTGGCCTTGCTTGAGGTCAAGGCATGTAGAACCTTCACCATCATGCCAGCCGCACTTATTCACTGCGTGTGTTTACAGACCACTTACTCTGTGCACACCCCATGCTAGGGTCTGGGACCCAAAGCTCAATCAGAGGCCCCCATCCTCAAAGACATCAGGCTACCAGAGACCACTCCAATGGCTTACTGCAACCAGAATGACTCTCCCGCCTCACTTAAATTGAAACACTGGGGTTCCCTCCTCTGGAAATAGACACTTGGGGGTCCCCTCCCCCATTTCTTGACCAGCCACCCCAACCAAATGTGCCCGGGGGGAGTCAAGCAGGAGTGGAAAAACCAACCGAGGAATGTGCCAGAAGGAATGGATTCGCTAAGAAAGGGGAAGGAAAAATAAAACCAAAACCATAATAAAAGAAGAAACAACGATGATGGGGATGATGATGAGAAAAACCATAATAAAAGAAAGAAAGACGCTTTCCAGAAAACTCCCAGTCTGGTTACCTACCTTCCACTCTTCAACTGCTAACTTAAAAGACTTTCTTACGAGGGAGGGAATGGCGGAGTGCTGAGCTACAAGGCCAGACCGAGCTCTGGGTGGGTCTCTGGCCGCGAGCGGGCGCGCAGCCCTGCTCCGGCCCCAGTGTGGGCACGCTGCAGTTCCGGGGTGGCGCCGATGAGGCAGGAAGGTTGGACGGTGTCTGGGAGACCCACGGCTGAGTGGTCTGGCCTCCACCTACCCTTGAGTTCAGCCTAAGAAGCCCGCACTCCCCGGGGGTGGGGGTACGCCTGGCCCTGCGTCTCGGCTGCCAGTTCTCTCGGGCCCCACCCGTCTTGGGGTGCGAAGTGGGGAGTCCCTTCTCCCCCACTCCCTGTCCTGGGCCGCCCCGGAGGTTCGGAGGTTCGCGTGGCTGGGCCAAAGCCGCTTTCTCGACGACCTTGGAGGCCGCCTCCTTCACAATCCGGCCCAACCTGCGTGACTTGTCGGGAGGGTGCGGGGCAGCGTGGATGCGCACATGGAAGCGCGGTGCGTGGGGGGGGAGGGGCGTGGTTCCGGATTCCACGTTCCTGGGCAGGTGTGCCACTCGGCAGCGGGGTGCACAGTTTAGGGGACTGAATTTGGACTCTGGACGGTCTGCACAGCCCAGAGCTGCTGGGGCACAGGCCAGGGGGCACGCAGGGTGGGCCGTTTTTGTGAACCCGCTGGAGACCAGCGCGTACTCACCTTCGCGGCACCTGTGCCGGTCTCTCACGTGGCCGCCCAAGCCACAGGACACCCTCACTGATCGCCTCACGCACAAACATTCCTGTGAGTCGCGGAGCTCTCGGCTCGGCCCCAGTGGGGCGGGGAGGAGGGGAAGGGGCCGGGGTTGACAGTCTCCAAGTCCCCTGATCCCAGCGGCTCAGACACCCCGGCCCAAGTTGCTGTCACTCTGGACTGACCCGTGACCCCCTGTGTGCACACGCCTGGGGGCGGGGCAGGCGGGGGCTTGAAGGTTGGAACACTGAGGCAGCTTCCGGAACAAGGCCTGGGGTGGCTACCCCGTGACTGACTGAGCAGGGGGAGGGGAGAAGAAGAAAGGCAGGGTCACGGCGGGGGCCACTTGGGCCAGACTGAGAACAGAAGAGGGAGGAGGGGGAGGCAGGGAGGCGGCGGTCGGAGGGGCCTGCCTAGGCCCTGAGCTCAGAGCAGGCAGGGAGGGCGCGGCGGGTGCCACGCTGTGGCCCAGGGCCAGCTGCAGTGTCCTGGCCAAAAGGTGACTTTCTGTGACAGGGAGGCCAGGCGGGCACAGCGAAGAACTCCAGGAATTCAAGGGCCCTATGTTTTGGGGGTCCTGCGCTTCCCCCAGAACCTGGCATCAGCTCTGACTCCCCCACGCCCCCGAGCCCCTGGCAATGGGGACCCAGCCTGGGGGGCAAGAAGGGCCATCTGGGGAGGCAGGATCGTCTCTGCATCCTCTGCTCTCTCGGAAGGATGGGCTGTGAGCTGTGACAGCATCACAGACCCCTCCAAACACCTGTGAGATGGGCGCAACGTGGCCATTCCACTAACCCCAAATCCGGGAAAGGCAGAGGCGAGAGGAGGTACCATCAGCGAAACTGGCCACGGCTGTACCCCAGGGAGATGGAGAAATTGGAGCCTGCGGGGTCCACGGGTGAGCCCCTCACTGCACTGGTTGGGGAACCGAGGCGCAGCGTGGACGCAAGCACGCCCGAGGCGGAAGAGCGAAGCGGGACGGGCGAAGGCGCCCCCCCACCCCCCCGTGCCTGCGCAGGCCCCGCCTGGGTCAGTGCGCAGGCGCCGGCCAGGTGCCCACCCCCGCAGTTCAGGGCGGGGTCCGCGAGACACCTACTGGACTGCAGCGTGCGCTGCCGCACCACCGAGGTGAAGGCGCCCAGGCCTTGCGGGGAGCGCGCCGCCAGGCGGAAGGCATATTCGGTGTTGGGCTTGAGGTCGTCCACCACGAAGGCCGTGGCCGGGTCGAAGGTCCTCCCGACCTGGGGGCGGGGCGGGGAGAGAGACGGAGATGGAGAGAGACAGAAACAGACACAGACCTCACAGAGTGATGGAAATGGAGGAGAAGAGTGTGTTGGAAAAATTAGCAATGGACAGGGACAAAGAGAACGGGGGAAGAGAGACATTCCGGCACAGGCTCGGGGAGACAAGAGAGTCGCCGAGAGGAGCCGGCGGCGAGCGCCAGCCCGCCTCCCCCCGCCCACGCACCTCTCTGCCGTGGTCGCCTTCCCGGAAGAGGAGCTCATACTTGATGATGCTCTCCTGCCGCGGGGGGCTCCACGAGAGCCCGATGCTCGTCTCCGACTTGGCCTCGGCCCGGAAGTTCATGGGCTGGCCAGGCACTGCGGGGCAGGGGGCGAAGAGGACTGGCATTGGGGGGAGGCCTGGGAGGGGTGGGCCCGCATAGGGTATCCAACCCGCCAGGTTCCCATTCTCCCAAAAAGGGCCCCGTGAAGCTCAGCACCACCCTAAAAGGAAGGGCTTGTTAGGCTCTAGATGCTTCTGGAGTGTTCTCCACTGTTCTTATTTCTCTTATTTTCTCAGGGACCCCCTACCGCCCCTCGTTGTCAGCTGCCCACCCCAATCCCCCCATCCTCTCTGTTGCCAGTGGGAAAACATTTTTTAAAAATCCCCTTCTCAACGCACCCCAGCATCCTCCCCATTCCCCCAGTTAAACAGAAAACTGGTGGGGACCATCATTTGGAATGTGGATCTCCACCCGGTATCTGATTTACGGCAGCAGAGTTCCAAACCTCCTGTCCCTTTGCTTGGACAGCTGCCTGACTCTTCCTGGATTTGAGGTTCCAAAGCCTGAGTCCGTAAGAAAAAGCCCAGAAACCTGCAGAGAGCTGGGGCCCCATGCACCTAAATGCTCCACACCCCTACCCCACGTCCTTCACCCCGGCAGGTGACAGACCAGCTCACAGACTTTGGGTTAACACACTTTCTATTATTTCAAAATGGGCGGCATGGATCCCTCCAGTGAGAGCAGCGAACAGGGGTTCTCAAACTCAGAGATGGATGGGAGCCGGGGCAGTTAACAGAGAAGAGGGAGGCGAACGGAAACCACACCCCTTTTCTCAGATGCAGCCGGCGGCAGCATCTATCTGGATGCCATCGGATGACCGATTGTAGCCCTATGGGCTTGCCAAATCGGATTTTCCAAGGGTAGCCAGAAATCTGGGTTTTCTAGGACAACCTCCTGCTTTGCAACGCTGGCGTGAAAATACTTGAAAGCACCATGCAGGCCAAATAAACCACGTGGTGGCTTCCAGGTTAAGATCGGCCGGCTGCATCCTGGGAGACACATCACTGCGTGGCCGCCTCCTTCCCTCTGGTGGGACAGCCCCGAAACCTGCTGCCCGCCCCGCCCCCCCCAAGAGCTGTGCTTCCCGCGGGCATCTCACCTCCCTGCTGTGTCTTGACCTGGATGGGGTCCGAGAGGGGCCCATCGCCTACGGAGGTGAAGGCCAGCACGCGCACGGTGTATGTCTCATCCTCCAGCAGGCTGCCCACGGTGGTCAGCAGGCTGTCGTCCACGTTGTGCTTCTGCCAGTTGCCCACGGGGTGCTCGGGCTCCATGGTGTAGTAGACCCGGTAGCCCCGGATCAGGCCGTTGGGTTCCACGGGTTCCTCCCACTGGATGATCATGGTGGTGGCACTGAGCATGCGGGCCTGCACGTTTCGGGGCGCGCTGGCAGGGGCCTGCTCGCCAGTGCGGGTGACCACCGACTCGCTGGGCGGACCCTGGCCGATGGAGTTGACGGCCGACACCCAGATCTCATACTCCGAATTGGGGCTCAGGCCGCCAATGCTGTAACGCGTCGTGGTGATGTCCTCTTTGATCTGGTATGGCCCGTCCTGGCTCTTGGATTTATATTCGATGACGTAGTAGGACACGGGGTCTGGGTTGCCAGAGTCCCACGTGATGGTGATGCTGGTGGCTGTGTTCTCTGTCACCACAGGGGTCCCAGGGGCTTTGGGGAGAGCTGTGGGTGGGAGGCAGGTTCACACATCAGGCACGCTGGCTGCAGACCCCAAAGGCTGTGTGACTTTTAGTCACACAACTGCCTTCTCTGAGCCTTCATTTCCTTGGTGGCAACCATGGGCCTGACGACCCCTAGCCCACCATCTATAGCAGGTGTTGGCAAACTACAAGCCAAGGGCTGGCCCCTGTTTTTGTAAATAAAGTTTTATCAGCACACAGCCACGCTTATGTATCGCTGCTGGCTGCTTTTGTGCTATGACGGTAGAACTGAGTGGTTACAGCAGAGACTAGATGGCCCATAAAGCTGAAAATTTTTACTTAAAAAAAAAATTGGCTGTTTAAGAAAAATATCCACTTCTAAAGGAAACAGTGGCGGCCCCTGGGCTACAACTCTTCCCTGTGCTTTACTCTGCTTCACTCTGCTCAGCCACAGGGCCCTTCTGTCTGTTCACACTTCACACTTGCTGTTCCCTGCCCCTGGAATGCTCAGATGGCCAGATGGCTTAAGGCCACCCTCACCACCCTGGCTAAAGGCGCCCTTGCCCAGTTCTTATCACTGCCTGACGGTACGTCATGACCAGGTTTGTATGTTGTCCCCACCAGCAGGGACTGGGGTTGGTTTACAGTGTGTCCCCAGCACCCGGATAAAATTGTGACTTTCTCTCCCACTTGTCCCAAGATCTCATATCACACAGGCCCCAGGAAGCATGCACCAGAAGACGTTCAATCCCTCAGCAAAATGACCAACACACCAGCTGATGCTGACACTTTCTATGGCCCTAGGGCAGGGCTCGGCAACCTTTACTTGCAGAGGGCCACACAGTAAATCTTTTCAGATTTGCAGACCACGTGGCCTTTGCTGAGAATCACTCAGCTCTGTCACTGTAGCCCCAAAGCTGCCACAAGCCAGGTGTGAACAAATGGGCAGGTATCAATAAAGCTTTATTTATAAAAACAAGTGGAGGGCCAGATTCAGCCCGTGGGCTGTAGTCTGCTGGCCCCTGTTACAAAGCTAGAAAAATTATTTGAGGGCACCCTCCTCTGAATCTTGCCACAAACTTGAGACATCAGGAGAATCTGTAATCCCTCCCCACCCCGCCAATGCTCCATCTCTCTGAGTTCTGCACAGCCTGTTTCCCTTTTCAACTTTTAGTCTTTCCCTGACCTAGCTTTCCTGGGAGGTGGAACCTTTATTCTGCGGGTCTGAGTGGTGCTACATAGTCCCCATCACTGCTCTCAGTCTGCATCATAGCTGCCGGGCTACGTGTCATCTCCCACTTTGGACCGTGAGCCCAACAGAGCAAGACTGGGTCTCGTTCCACGGGGCCAGGCCCAGAATAATTTGTCACCAGTAAGTGTTTGTTGACTGTCCTCTTCACAACCAGGAATGACTGAATCCTGAAGAGTAACTCAGAGGTTTTCCACCCGTACCCCCCACCTACACGTGAGGTCCCACCCGCCTCCCCCATGCCCCATGGCCCCTGCTTACATTTCACTGTGATCTGGGCCACGGCCTCGATGACGCCCAGGCTGGACATGGCCACACACGTGTAGTTGGCAGAGTCCTTGACATCTGTGAGTTCCAGCACGTTCCGGCCCACGGGCATGTCATCCTCAGGCGTCAGGTCCTCGGCCCCCTGCATCCACTTGACGTATGGCATGGGCGAGCCCACGGCCACGCAGGTGATGTTCACGTTGCCACCTGGCATGATCTCGTGGCTCATGGGCAAGATGGAGAACCGTGGAGCCACGCGGCGGACTGGGGGATGGGGTGGGTGGGGGATGTAGAGGTGGGGGAGGGGAGGGGGAGGGGAGGGAGATGCAGGGGGATGGGGAGACGGAATGCAGGGGAGAAAAGAAAGAAAAGCAGGAAGAAAGAAAGAAGGAAAGAAAGAAAAAAAGGAAAAAAAAAAGTGGAAAACAATTTAAACAGGGCTGTTTCCTTCCCCCCAGTTGAAATTTTTTCTTCCAAATGAAAGAAAACAACAACAAAAATTAAAAAACCAAATTCCAACACAAAGAAACCAAAACTTCAAAGGAAGGTACTTCACAAACAATATATAGAGAGATATATCGATATATAATAAAAGAGACATGAAGCATTATTCCATAGCAACAGGGTTTCCGAGACCAGAGTGGCTGGTCCACAGCACAGTTAGGAACACAAAAATTTATCAGCCGTTTCTCATCTTTGCTGTCAGACGTGGCTTCGGGGAGCAGCCCCTCCGCCCGCTCTCCCAACTGGGGAGCTTCAGAAGATTCGGGCTGCAGGGGTCGGGGGGCTCTGGGAAGGTTGGACGGGACGGGGTGTGTGTGTGTGGGAGGTCATGGGAAGAGTTGGGACCAAGAGGCAGAGGGGACCAGGATGTCGGCCCCCCATCCTCACTCCCTCTGGTGACCCGGGGGCCCCACCCACTTCCCCCGGGGGCCCTCAAGGAAAAGATGAGAAACTCTAATGAAATTTTTGTGGTTTTTGGGTATAGAAACCCTTCTAAAAGCTTCTGTCGGATCTGACAAGTTTCCATTGATAGATGCAGCTCTCAGAATCACAAACAGCATGCAAAATAGGTTGGTTGAGAGACAGAGAGAGAGAGAGAGAGGGAGAGAGAGAGAGAGACTGAGAGACAGAGAGAGACGAGGGAAAGAGGCAGAAGGAGGAAAAGAGAGAAGGTTAATGTGAAGAGGCCTGGATCTCAGGGGCCTTTAGTGCATACTCACGGGGGTGGGGGACCAGAGAGAAGGGATAGATGGGTCCAGAGAAAGAGAGAAAACAGGAACACAGAGAGGGAGGGACAGAGAAAGAGAAAGGAGGGGGGAGGGGGCCCACTTCAATGCTGCATATTAATTCTAGATGTGACCCAATGTGACACGTCACATTGTCACATCACAGCCCTGGCAGAATAAATAGGATATTAATAATAATAATAAACGAGGGAATGAACTTGAACGTTGAGAAAACAGGGACATGTTCTGTGCATTTCTTAGCGGGGAAGCGAATGCAGCCTTCTGTCCCAATCTTGCAGACCATGAAGGCAGCAGGATGCATTTCGGGGGCTCCATTTTCGGAAGCTGCATGGGGTTCGGGGTTCGGGAGGAAGGGGCGGGTGCTAATGGGCACCTGAACTGCCAAGAGGCACGGCTGCCCCGTCGGAGATGTTTCCCTGCAGTGGAAAGGACTTGGGTTAGCTGGTAAACCCTTCTAGCCAGAAGGAGCTTGTCCCCGGCTTTGGGCAGTTCAAGGAGTCTTGTCTCAAACTGTGGAGATGACGGATTGGAGGCTCAGCAAGGCTAAACAGGGCCACCAAGTGACTTTCGGCAACCAGACCTGCCTCTAATTTTCACATGGAACTGCGGTTGCAGCCACACCCCTAAGGGGGTCGCTGTAGGGTGTCTGCCCTGTTCTACGGAGGAGGGGTCTCGCTCTCTCTCCGTGGGTTCCAAGCTGGAAATCTCAATCCCTGTTCTCTGAATCCCCGCTGGAGAGAAGGGGGAGCTCCGTGTGGGCGGAGGGAGGGCCAAGAAAGCTGGCAGCCCTTCGGAAAAGGAAGCCCCGCGAAAAGTCCAGGAGTCACGCTGGAGACAGGATGGAGGAAGTGGAAGGTGTTCGGCAGCGGGGAGGAGTTGGGGTGGGCAGGGAGGGGAGACAGAGGGGCCATGCAGACAGACTGGGGGTGAGGGGCGGGGCTGGGCTCTGAGATGGGGGAGCGGCTTTTTGGCAGGGCTAGGTGGAGGTATCGGGGGAGAATGGGGTCCGGCCAGCCAGCGGACGCGGTCCAGGCCAGCCGCCGGCATCCACAGCGAGGCACGAGTGGGATGCCCAAACGCTGCGTTGTCATGGAAACGGAACACAATGGGGGATGAGTGTGAGGGAGCTAATTAATCGAGGACAGAAAAACGGCATCGACATCCGAAACAAAACCAGGGGAACCAAATGAGAAAACAAAGTGGGGTGGTGGGGGGAAATAATCCAAAAAAACCAACCAAACAAAAAACCCCTCCAAAACACCTGAAAGCAAGAAAACAAAAACAAACAAAAGAACATGGAATGGGTGTGGGGCTGAAAATCGGGGTCTGAAAGGAGGACGGCTGTGGCTTCCCCAGGGAGGTGCCCCCCAACCCTGGCAGAACACAGCATCTGGCCTCCCCACCCAGCACCCAAGGGTCCTGGCAGAGGCTCGAGGCGGCACAGTGGTGAGATCCTCATCGAAAAAGAACCTTCGGAGCAAACCAACCCAGCCACAGAAGCCCCACTTCTCAGTGACTCTCCCTGCTCTTCGTTTAGAGCTGAACAGAGGCCAAGTCACTTAAATCACACAGCAAGGTAAAACTCCTCAAGACCTCAGAGTCCCATGGAAAACCTGCTCCGGCAGAGGTGGGGGGCTGATGAGGCTGGATGAGCCCTGGGAAGGGCCCTCATCCTCCGGGAGCCTCAGTTTCCTCCTTTGTGAAATGGAGGCCATCGGTGATGTGTTGAGAAGGCCATTAAGCTGACCGGGGCAGTGCCCAGCACACAGAAGATGCTCAGCCTGGGCATGGACCAGTGAAGTTTCCTTCTGGCCTTCCAGGATGCTGGAAAGATCAATGAGATGCTCATCATTGAGGGAGTCTGGGGATGAATTAGTTTAAAAAAAAAAAAAGGAATGGGAAGAATTTCTATTGAATCCCTCCCACTTTGAGAGGCCAGTGACCTCATGCCCATTTTGTGGAGGAAGCAGTGGAGGCCCAGTGAGGAGCTAGGGCTAGTTGGAAGACACAAAGAAAGGAAGTGGTAGGGCCAGAGCTCAAAGCCAGGTATGCCTGATCCCTACCTCTGAGATAAAGTGAACCTTCTCTTACCATGGTATTTAGCAAGAATTATATCCACGTGTCCCTTCTTGGCTCTTTCAAACTTGTGTCCTTACCCTCTGGGGATACCGAAGAGGGCAAAAGTACCCATCACCCACATCCACCTATCAACTGAATAACCATCAGTCGAAAAATATCCAGCAGCCATCAAGATAAGTGTCCAGAAGCCATCAGTAAAAGGTTCGTACTGAAAGGGATTATTGGAACGTCAAAGGGAATAAGGGCTAGCTTTAGGATTTAAAGGTTAATATAACCCCAATTTATGTGTGTAAGGCTCAACATCATGTCCCAAAGACCCTGTTCACATGGGATCTTATCTTAAAATATCTTCCCTTAGGAGTGTCATAATTTGGAAGGTACCTCTAACACTTTCCAGAAGTAGACACAAGGCATACATCTTGAACACGTAACAGACTTGCTGTACAGGGTTGTTAATTATAAGTCAGTTCAGTGTGGGAGGGCATTTATCAACAACTGTAATTCTGGTGCTCACAATCCCCAACATGGCCGGCAGCCATCAATTAAATGGATCTGCCAATATGCTATAAAGGCTGACACGTTAAGACACTTTGCCCACTTGCTTTCTCACCTACCCCATTCGTTTCTGAGGGTGTGCGGCAGGAAGAGGGCTGGTTTGCCACGAGTTAGGGGAGGACTGTGCCCATGAGCACTAGGTGGCTTAAAACCCCCCTGAGGGGGGTCTCAGAAGGCCTCTGGGCATCCTTCCAGTTGGCGAGGGCGGGCGGCTGACGCTGTGTTCTGCCCAGTTTGGTGCTGACTCCCACCCACATCATCTTTCCACCCCTGGCTGCAAGCTTGAGGTGCAGGTTAGAAAAGTAAGGTGGGCACGGAACCCATGGGACGGAGTGGCCCCGCGGGACCCCCGCCCCCAATTACCGACCTGAATGGAGGGTCCAGGCAGGTTATAAGGGGACCACACCAGCCTTGGTCCTCAGCACGCTCCAGCTGGCTCTCGTTTCCAGCTCTTCTCGTCACCGAGTAGCCGGGGGGGTCCCAGTGGGGGGGACCCGCGTGGGTGAGGGGATCAGGAGGGTGGGCGGTGGGAGGGTGGTGGGTTGGGGGGGGTGGGTCGCTTCAAACCCCGATTCACATGGAAAAACAACTCAAAAACCTTCAAAGCAACCGGGAGACGACCCCTCCCCCAGGCAGGAAGAGGCAGAAACTCAAAAACCAAGAAAGTGGGGGGCGGGGAGGGGTGCTCCAGGGGAGGAGGGGTTGGGGAAGGGTGAGGGGGAAAACTCAAAAGTGAGGTGATCTGGTTGGAGCACTAGGTAGGGAACTCAACAGTGTCAGACATCTCAACGGTTCAGCAAGCCACAGCTCTGAAGGGTGGGGGGGCTCTGCTGGGCATTTTGGGGTGGGAGAGGCTGCTGGTGCTCCTCCGGACTCCAAAATGAGGATGTGGATGGGGAGGGGAGGGGAGAGGTGCCAGTTCTGCAGCCTCCCCAGGGTTTACTTAAGCTTAGATTACACCTGTCAGGGTACGGGAAGGGGTCCGAGGCCTAATTCCAAAGCCCCTCCATTGATCCCCAGCCTGTGGCCCAGGGAGGGTGGGTACCGCCCCGCGGTCTGCCCTGTGCATCTTCCTTCCCCTCCCCCTTCTCCGCCACCCTGCCTCCCCACTCCCACCACCAGCTCCCTCCGCCATCAGGATAGCGTGCAAGGTCTGGAGGGACCTGGCTGGACCCCTGGCCCACGGGCTGACCAGCGGCCTTGGCAAGCTCTTGTCGTTTTGAGCTGGACTTTTTTTTTTTTTTTTTTGGTACCCTCTCTCTCCCGATTTTTTTGTTTTCCTGGTTCTAGCAGAAAATGGGATGATATCTTGCCAATCGACTGATTCCCCTTGTCCCCTCGCCGCGGCCGCCAGAGACACGGGGCTTTCCGAACGACAAGGTGTAATCTAATGTTCCCCTCACCCCCCAAAAACAGAGGAAACAGCAATGCAAAGGGTGTGAGGCAGGCAGCAGGCGAGGTGTCTAGAGCTCAGTGTTCCTGGAGAACGGCCCCGCCCCCCCCCCCGACCCGCCATGCCCGGAGGAAAGCCTGCCTTCCCACCCCTGGAGCCCCCTCTCCCCTTGGGATGAGGGTGGGATGAGGAGAAGGGCTGGGTCTTGACCTGCCACTGCCTACCACCAGGGTCAAGTCAGGGGCTTTGGGGGTGAAGGGTGGGGTGGCATGCCAGGTGTGATCAGGAGCCGGGGAGGTCGCCAACATACCCCAGTGGTACTCTTTCTGGAGATACAGGAGGTGGCGGTGGGTGGGTTCCAGGCCCAATATCTGTATCTACTCTTGTTTGGGGGTGCCAGTAGGTAAGGGGAACACCTAGAGGTCACATCCACCAATTATATGGCTTGGGTGCCAGAGTTTTAATTTTAAAAACAATTTGCCCCGCAGAATTCCATGCTATGAACTGATCTGAAGAGGCCTGGGGATGGGTTTCAGATAAAGGGTTCTGAAGAACACCTGGAAATTGGGGCAATCTGGATCCCCCTCTGACATTTTATATGAGTACCGATCTCTTAGCTCAGCATGGAGAACTGGCGTTAAATTATCTCCATTTGGCTTCTTCCGAGATCCTGAGAATACCCTAAGTCCCTTGAAGGTGGAAAGTTCTTTCCCATGTCTCTAGCTCGCTCCAAGTTCTCTCCGCACGTTCCTACGTCATCGGGTGGGTGGCACACCATTTAACCCGGTCCTGCACCATGGTTCAATAATGCTATAATGCTAGACCAAGTGGTAAAGACACCATCGTTAGCCACTACTTCACACCTTAAAGGCTGACAATTTTAAAGATTTTAAAGAATATTAACAGCCAGGGAGAATATAACCTGATCATCTTCCCACCCTGTCAAAGTCTGAGCTGCATCTTCCTTAGGAGAGTTCTGGGAGCAGAGCTCCCAGCTGCATTAAAAAAAAAAAACGGGCTTGGTTTTGACCTTGGTCCTTTGAATATCAGAGATACACTTCAGGAGAAGGGTAAAATCTGGATATTCCACCCCCTGGATCACCCAGGCTCAGCAGAAGCTGGAGATTATGAATTGAAGGAAGAGTTAGATTGAGAGTGGGGATTCGGTGCAAAGAACTCCCAGGACTGGTTGCTCTGGTAACACTGTAAATGCTTGTAGCTTTCAGGCCAGAACATGCCAGGCGGCTCTTCTCTTCTGCTGGGCTGGTACGTATCTGCAAGCGTAGCCTAACATCCAAACTGTTCTTTTTTTTTTTGCCCCCTTCTGATAATCTGGCCACAGAACTTCCTGGGGGAGTGACAGGGAGTAAGATGAGAGATGTGGCTCTGGGGAGGCCACTGATCTCATGGGAATGGGGTTGGAGCCAGGAGAAAATGAGACCATGAGATGGGCTCAGAAACGCATTAGCAAAAAATGAGATCTGAGCAAATGAATTAACATCTGCCCTCCAATTCTTTTCAAAGCAGTTTCCCATAAGCCATCTTATTCAAACAGCGGATGTTTGAAATACATGATGGGGAAACTGAGGTCCCCAAAGGGAAGTGACTTGCCCAAGACCATTTATCTGAACTCGATTTCCCTGTTTCACAGCTTCACTTGCGATTTCTTATGTGCCACGCACTACACAGGGCACAAGATGAGCATTAATTTGCTCGATGGAATCCTCCCAACTACCCTGTGAGCTAGGGAAATCAATGCTTCCTATTATTCAGATGAAGAAATAGGGACTCCGAGCGACCAAGTGACTAGCCCAAGGTCACACAGCCAGGGAGGGGCAGAGGCAGTACTTGAATCTAGGTCTCCCCAAGCAGCAAGTCTGTGCTCCCACCACCAGTCTATACTGCCCCAAAAGTCCAAGTGGTCTTCAGAGACCCTCAGCCACCTCTCAGTTTCAACTCACTGGGACCCAGCTTTAGTGAAGGGGCCGGGAGACCTCTGTCTTCCATCTTTTGGAGAGGTTCTGCCTGGCAGCTCTCACTCTGGATTCAAAAGAGACAGGAAAAATAAATCCCTTGTTATTGCATCTGAAGTCCTCTTGCCAACTCGCCCCTGAACTTAATAATTGGGAGTTTAGAGAAGGCAGGTGAGGGACAAGAGAGAGAAAAAGGTGACCCCAAACAGGCTGATCTCAGCCCTCCACTATCATCAGTGTTGGGTAGTAAGCTGGGGGCTAGTGGCTATAAATCTAAAGGGATATTTTATTGGGGGTTGTTTTTTATTTGGGGTTGCAATGGGGCTCTCAAGGGCTTGCTTTTCCTCAGGGAGGGAACAGAAGATGGGAGCGAACGTCTCCAAGGGTTTCAAGAGTGAGAGAAACACACAGAGAAAGAGAGCCGAAAGAGAGAGAAAGGCAGAGGGAGAGCTGGGAAGTGGGGGGGGGGGGGGCTGTGCCCAAAGTTCCCCAGGGTTTTCTCCAGAATTCCACAGTTCTGATGCTCAGGTACTCAGAAAGTGACCGTGCTGTGTTGCTGGACAAAAGACGCCTGTGACTGGGCCCAGAGCCTGTGAGGTGGTGGGGGAAGCAGCCAACATCATCTGGGAGGCAGAGGCGTAGCACTAAAGGGCAGAAAAGGGCAGAATAACTGGCCAAGTAGTTCTTCCAAAGTCTGTCATGCTACATTTTCTGATGGGTGGATCCGTATTGGTACCCAGCCAGGATGCAAAAAGTCATCACACCAGCTACCATGTTGAGCACCGCCTACGCAGTGCCAAGCATGCATCATTTCGGGAGGACGGTCCACTGAAAGGTGGCCATTTCTCATATTTGGACGTGTTGCTCCAATGAACAAAAACTCAAAATGCCGCTACCCATTCAGCTGTGCTTCAAATGCCTGTTTTGGGGTTGTTTGGGAGGGTGGGAGGTGGTATCATGCTGAGGCAGAAGGATGGAAACATGCCTGCTTAAGCTCCCTTCCAACATGGCTGCCCTGTGGGGCTGAGGCATCAGCTCTGGATAAAACAGAGCTGGCAAATTGGGCTGCTCTCCTCACACACCCCACCCAGGCTCTGACCTCCCACCATCTGTCTATGCCACCTCCCTTGTGCTCTTGAGCCCAGGCGGTCACTTTCTGCCCCAGCATCCCAGCTGTGGGACCCTTTCCGCCCTCCTGGATGGTAGTTGGGACAGGAACACTGGCTTTTAAATCACAATGCGTTTGGAGAACAACCACACAACAGCTCAGCCCAAGAAACCCAAACCAAAGATCACGGAAACACAGGACAGAACCAAAGACAAAACGCTTTGGGGGAGGAGGGGGTTGGGTGAAGGGGATGGGAGGGGGGAAAAAGAAACGAACCAATCGGTTCCCCCCCCCAAACGAAACAAAATCAAAACATTAATAATTAAATAAAAGGGAGAAAGAAAGAAAAAAACGAGGAAAACCAAAGGAGAAAAATGGAACGGAAGACGAGAAACACTCCAACAGAAGGCGTTGGGAATTCACCAAACCGAACCGACAACAGTGGCATGCAGAGAAGATTTTTACATTCTCCCAGCATGCATCAGGCCCAAGTTACCATGACGACGAGGAGTGCAAAAAACTTAGCAACAACATTACCAAAGGATGCATAGAGGCGACCACAATGCAAGCATCGCATGTGTGCGGCCGGCCCTAGGCCGGGCTGGGCGCAGCTGAGATTTTTGTGTCTTTCTGGGTTTTTGCTCTCACTTGGTGGTTTTTTGTTTTGTTTTGTTCACGTTGAGCTCATTATTCATATTCGTCATTTTTTTTTTCGTTTTTCTATTATTTTCTGTGTGCATGTCTGCGTGTGTCCGTGTGCCTGTCTGTGTGTGTTTCTTGCGTGTGTGTGTCACTTTCGGAATGTAAAAATGTGGGTAAAGAAAGTAAAAAAGAAAAAAACACACCAACCTTCTCGAAGCTCTGAGGGATGTAAAGGGGGTTTGATGCAGAACACAATGACATGGGGAGAAGAGAAAAAATAGGGGAGATACAGAGAGTAAAAAGAGGACTTCCCAAGGCTAAAAGCTGCAATAGTTTGTTGATTTTTTTTGTTTTCTTTAAACCAAAAAAAAAAAAATTAAAATTAAAAAATAAAAAGAACAGCAATGACCTTTTAGTCTTTCCTCCGTTCTTTCCTTGACATACAAGATCTACATTTGCCTTCCACGATTTTTTTTAAAATTCAATTTTGGAGCGTCTGAGACCCAGGCAAAGAATGGGAAGCTGGACCCCCCCAAAAGAAAGGACCCCACCTCTGGGATGGGGCGGGGGGTGCTGAGGACACAGAAGGCCCCCCTCCCTTGTCACACCCTGGGCTAGAGGCCCCGCCCCCGCCCTGCCCCATGCCTGCTGCCCATACTGTCCTCCTTGAACTCTGCCAGACTTACAAACCCCCATCCCAGGTGTTTGCAGAGAAATACGCAGGTTAGACGAAGACCAGTCAGTTGGAGTCGTGGACGCGCTATAACTCACCAGAGGTGCCATGGCATCGGATCGGATGTGTGCCCCCTGCCCGCCCCCGCCCCGGCGTCCCCGTCCCCTCCCGCCAGGCAGCCTCCTTCCTCCTCAGAGATGAGATGCAGAACCCAAGGGCAGCCAAGGTGCTGCTTCAGGGCTAGCTGGGGCCGTGCTTACTGGGGACCAAGGGGATGAGGGTCTCCGGGTGAGGGAGGAGCCGCACGGCCTCCCAGGTGGAGAACGGCAGGCCCTTGGTGCGTCGAACGGGGGGAAACAGAGGCCTGAAGAAGGCTGGCATGGGTTCAAGTATACAGAGCCAATTGGGGCAGCCCGGGGGGATGAACGGGACCCTGTTTCCCGGCAGGCGGGAGCTGTTTCTACCACGAATCGGATCAGAAACAGCCAAGGGGATACAGGAGATGGAGGAGGAAACAAATTAAAATTTCTGAAAGGACGGAAGAGAACCGACCCGGGGATGAGACGGGGTCCACAGAGACATCTAGGAGCAGGGGCAGCGCCCCCCCCCCCCGCAACCTGGCACCTTTGAGGGGACACCAAGGGGCCCAGAAGAAAGTCTGTGTAGCCACTTCCCAGGCCCTCCTTGGGTGGGTGGGGGCGTCAGGGCAAGGACCCCTGTGCTTCCAGGCGTGACTCAGTGGGAAACTGACATGCCTCAGCCCAAGCCCCAGGGTGTCTGCCTAAAGGAGCCCTTCTCTGAGGGTGACTAGGACAGCACCAGGCTCTGGGACAGCTGAGGGTGTGGGGCTGGCAGGGGCAGCCTTGAAGACCCCTCCCCAACTCTTAGATTAGGGGGGCGGTGAAGCAGGGAGCTACGAGGCCACGAGTCTGGAGAAGCGAAGCGAGCACACAGCAAAGGGGAGGCACTGCACGACACACCACAGAAGCCGACTCGGATGGGCGGGCGGGCGGGGTGGGGCAGAGGCCTGCAGGCTCCCCCGGCCCTGTAGGCCCACGACTGACCCCTCCGGCCCTGCCCCATTCCCTCCTGCCGCCCCCCACCCCAAGTCCTGCAGCCCACGGGGTGGCCGTCACAAGGCACGGGGGTGGGGGTGGGGGTTGAAGCTGCCCCCATTTTACAGGCGAGGAAACTGAGGTCCAGAGAGGGACACAGCCTCGCCCAAGGTCCCGCGGCCACAAGCGGGGCTGGGCCTGCCTGCTGGGGTCTGCAGGGGACAGGGGAGCCCGGAGGCTGTGAGCCCGAGGAGGGAGGGGGACGGGTGGGGCGGGTCCCTGCCTTCGACCTGGACACGGCGTTCCCTACCTCGCACGTAGAGATTGGCGGGTGAGGAGTAGCGCACGCCAGCGCTGTTGGTCGCCACACACTCGTATTTGCCCTGGTCGGTCTCCTCGCTGCTCTCGATCTGCAGGGCTCCTGTGGGTAAAGGGGACAAGGCCTGGCCCATTAGGGGAAACCTCGAGGTTGAGGTGGTGAGAGGGCTGTCCCAGAGTACTGTCTCTTAGTCGGTCTGGGCCGGAGAGGCAGATGAAAACGCTGAGTCAGCCTAGAAGCCCCCACTGGGTCAGGGCCTCCCTGCCTGCCTTTCCCCACCCCGATCCTGGCCCATCCTGGCCTGAACATACCGCCTGCCCCACACATCCTCCACCCTCAGCCGGGACCTCGTAAACGACTGTCAAGTTGAGCGACAAAACTGGGGAGAATGTGTTTTCAGGAAAGCACCAAGTGATGTTCTCCAGGGAGGCTGGGGTGGAAAGCAGGTTGGCAGTCCCAACCCCTAGCAGCCGTTCCAAAGACCCTGACACTTAGGGGGCCACCACAAATGATGTGCCAATTCAGGGAGCTGGTGACCGCCTGCTGGTTTCAACCAGTGCCTGTGTGTAAATGACCGTGGGTCTGGGTTCCTCAAGTATGTGTGGAATCCCAGGCCTCAAGGCCCACGGTGTCCAGAAATGGAGACAGGGTTGTATATCTTCAAGGGTGTTTAAATTTCAGGACTGGGTTACCACTCCACAAAAGCAAAGGTTAAGAAGGCCGAGAGTGATACACATCAAGTATGTTTGAAAGCAAAGGCCTGGATCCACGCTTTCTATACCTGAAACTGAATTTCCCCAGAGATTTAAAGTCATCTAAGTCAGTCAGTCTGAATTCACAGATCTGTTTTAAAACCACGGGCCTGGATTCAGGATTCCGGATGCTCACAAGTAAATGAATTTTCTCAAGTGTGTTTGCAATCACAGACGGAGACCCAAGTCCACGGTGCTCACAGCTTAACGGGGAGAATTTTCCAAAGTGTTTGAAATCAAGTGTGAAGGAAAACCTCTAACCCGTGCCAATAAAGTTGAGGCTGAAATGCCCCCGGCGTGCCTTGAAATTATAAACCTGGATCAAAAAATTTGTTGGTCATGAGTGAATAAGAATTTTAAAAAGAGGTCAATTTTCTCAAGCTTATTTGAAATCACAGGCCCAAATCAAAGGTCTTGGTGCCCACAAGCAAATGAAAATAGGGCAGATTTTCCTACAATATGTTTGAAATCACAGGCCCAGATGAAAGACTTCACTTCCCATGAACATGTGAAAATGAATGAACCTTCTTAAGAATATTTAAAAGCACAGAGCCTTGATCACATACTACGGTGCTCACGACTAAATGAAAACGTGGCCAAGATTTCCCCAAAGATATCTGAAACCACAGGCCTGGGACATATCTTCATTTTCACAAGTAAGATACATCTCTAAGTATGTTTGAAATCACGGGCCTTGATCCAATACTTGAGGGCCCATGAACAAATTAAAAATGAGGCAGAGGTTTCCACAGTTACGTTTGAAATCAAAGGCCTGGACCAAAGTCCTCCTTTTCATAAGTAAATAAAGCTGCGTAAATATCTATAAGTACATTAGACTCACAGTCCTGGACCCTGTGACTGGTTGACTGGTAAATGAAGGTGAGGGAATACCTCCAAATGTGTTTCAATCACACACTGTTTTTGTTTGCTGTTGTTTTGTTTGCTGTTGTTGTTTTTCCCAATCACAGGTTTTGATCAGAGTCCCTGGCACCAGGAGTCCAAAAATCCAGTCCAAGGTCCCAAGCGGACCCCTCCTCCCAGCTTTGTTTGTGGGTGTCCCACGGAAGTGAGGGGAACCCACAGATCGGGAAGTTCTCTCTGGGGGCCGTGGATTAGGTTTCTGCCCCTTCATAACACTTCTTACCAACCTCAAGGCTCCAGGGAAGCAGGCAGGCAGGTATTACTATGGAGGCCCAGAGAGGGCATGGAGCCTGCTCAAGGTCACACAGCATTTCGTGGCAAAGTCAGGACTAGACATGGACTCTTCCCTAGGGCTCACCCAGGCCTGTTCTAGTCTATTCTCTAAGGGCAGCACCATGGGGCTGCCCTTGAGACTGCCTCTCTGCTCCCTCAAGCTGGACTCTCCACTCCTCCTGCCCCGCCACCCAAATCAAAGCTTCAGAGCTGGAAGGCCCCCTCTGCACGTCCATTGCACAGATGGGAATACCAAGGCTAGGGACGGATGAGGGCTGCATACAGAGCAGTGGTCAGAAGCCTGACTCCCAGCGCTCTGGGTGGGCATGGGAGACGCTGCCCCTTCCTGAGGACACAACCCCCTGACTGCGGCCGGGTGACCCAAAGGACCACCACGGCCACACTCAGCCCCCAGCCACAGATAGTGACATAGACACAGAGACTGCACAGACACTGGGCGGGGTGGCGAGGAGAACACATGTGGAGGGGGGCCTGGGGCAGCCCCCCGTGGAGCCTGGGGGGCTGGGCGGGCGGTGAGAGAGAGTGTGAGTGGGTGGGTGGGTGAGGAAAGAGCCTCTTACCTCGGATCGGAGTGCTTTCTGTAAGGGAAGCAGAGAGAGTCAGGTGAATGTCAGAAGGCAGTCCTGGCGGGGCCAGGGGGCCCCAGGGAGGCGGGGCTGGGCCACGAGCCAGGCCTGAACACTCTGTCCCCGGGGGCTGGGAGGGGGCGCTGAGGCAGCCCTGGGCCTACAAACCCTGCAGGCCTTGCTGAGGAAGAATCAGGAGGGCTTCCCATAGGAGGCAAGAATCTCCTGGGGAAGGAGGGGCTGAGTCTAGAAGCCCCTCTGGACTGGCCTGAGGGGCGTGGCCATGCCCCAGGGAGGTCCGTGGCCTCGCCTGGCCCTGTGGGCTGCCTTTCTTCTGGGTCGAGGGAGGGAGGTCCACGACCTCCCCTCCTATTCCTTCTCGGGAGGGTCACGGAATGATGGGGGTCTCGGGAGTCTTGTTAGAGAAGGGGGAGAGGGGTTAGCGCCCCAGGACTGGGCATTAATAAAGCAAAGGGAAGGTGTTACAAACAGGCCAAGTAGGAGGGACAGGGGAGGGCAGTGAAAGGGGATGGAGGGCAGAGGGAGGGCCCTGCAGCCTCCTTCATGTCCAAAAGGAAAAGAGGAAGAGAACGATCTGTGTGTCTATATGGGCGCTGGGGGCTGGGACACCTCAGGAGACCAGAAATGGTGGTGCCGGGCTAGAGTTTCCCACCCTCTGCTCATCT
Source organism: Aethalodelphis obliquidens (assembly GCF_003676395.1). Taxonomy (NCBI): domain Eukaryota; kingdom Metazoa; phylum Chordata; class Mammalia; order Artiodactyla; family Delphinidae; genus Aethalodelphis; species Aethalodelphis obliquidens. The sequence goes on along the minus strand of NW_020837997.1, from coordinate 10,572,659 downwards.
TCCCAGGGGAGATCTGGGCCCCCTCCCTCTCTGCTGAGGACCTGGGCACCCTAAGGCCAGGGCAGGGAAGCCGCCGAGGGTGAGAAAACACAGCTCTTTCTGTCTGGCCCAGGCCCGTTTTGCAGATGGACAAACTGAGGCCCACAAGGGGGAACTGTCATGCCATGAGTCAGAGGCAGGGGTGAGCCTTGAACCCAGCTCTCCGGCCTCCCAGGCTGGGGCCCCTCTAGAACTTTAGGGGGCCCTATATTATCTCTTACAAAATCCCCAACCTAATGGGGCCACTCCCCCTCTTCACACGGAGGGAGGGGAGACAGGAGGAAGGAGGGGAATTTGCCTAAGGCTGCACCATGGAGAGCGAAAATCTGGGTCAGTGGGAATCTAGGTCAGCTCTGGCTCAGGCTGTTTTGCTACACTTGGACCCATCACCATAGGCCAAGTGACAGAAGCCAAAGGCCAAAGGACAGAACTTCCCAAGATGGCCAAATAGCCCACGGCCACTATGTTGAGAGGAAAGGATACGCCTCTTGGGTATGAAAGGTGGTTTTGCTTTCTACTCCGAAGAAGATGAGAAGTTACTATCACGGGCCAATACTAGTCATTCTTACCTTAGTAAGAATTAGCCCAGCAAGTTGGATTCAGGGGACTTAGGCTGGGCTGGGAAAAGAGGACGAGATACACCCAGTACTAGCCCAGCTGGAACATTCCTCCCTCTCCCTAGATCCAGCCCGCAAACTTCCGTAATTTCACATTTTCCAGCAGTGTCAAGGCCCAGGATGGGGCAGGGGGTGCCGCACGTGCGAAGCTCCACTAGCCCCTCGTGGTCTTGTCTTTTTTCCTCTTTTCCTTTTGGGCTCCTCTCTCTGCAGCCCCCGGGTGTCCGGATGGGGAGGGCTGGGTGGTCAGGGGCAGGGGGGCAGGTGGGGGGAGACGTTAGTAAACATGCCACGTGGAGTGGGTCACAGTTACTGTCACAGTGGCCGTTAGTCTGAGGGGAGGGGACGGGAAGGGGGGACACGGTGGGGGGTGGCGTTAGTTGTTGACGTGGTGAAGAAATTAAACTTACCAAAGGTTTCTGAACGTTTACAACGGAGGGACAAGAAAAGAGAACAGGAACATTAACGGGTGGTTATGCAGAAGCCTGTATCCTCGTGGGTGAGGGAGGGGAGGTCAGAATAATGAGCAGATTGATTACAATTTTTTTTTTTTTTCCTTTGGCCGTGCTGTGCGGCTCGTGGGATCTTAGTTCCCCGACCGGGGATCGAACCCGCGCCTCCTGCAGTGGAAGCTCGGAGTCTTAACCACCAGACCACCAGGGAAGTCCCTTGATCATGATTTTTAAAGCAGCTGATGTTCACTGAGCACTTGCTATATGCCAGGCAGCCGGTCAGGGGCCCCTCACAGAAACGCTAGGGAATAGGCACGGTTTAGGAGGATGCTGAGACCCAGGGGATGGGGCACCGAGGTCCACGCTCTTAGTCATTTCGTTATATTGGGGCGACAATGGTGGAAACCAGCAGAGAAGCAACTGGATCCCGAAGGTTGCCATCGCTGCTCCAGCTGAACCCCCCAAGCTGCAAACACCCTCAGACGGGTCGGGACGGGGAAGGCTACGTCTCTCCCCAGTGCGAGGTCCAGGTCTCTCCTGGGAAGAAATGCTGGGCTTAACATCTGCCCCTTTTCAGGGTTTGGGTCTTTGCTGAGGGAAGGAGAAAGCAGAGGATGGGCAGACAGGACTCCTCAGAGGACGGGACTGGGCAGTGAGTGGGGGGGTGTGGCGGGGGGGGGGGGCGCTGAAAATGATGGGGTGGCCTTCAGGCAGGGGTGGCTCCAGGGTGGGGGCCCTCAGAGTAAGGGGAGAGAGAAAAGAGAGGGTGCACCAACACGTGTCCATGTGACTGAAACATGCGTAAGTGCCCGTGGGCACATCCCGACCACACACGTGTCCGCGCCCACAAGGACCAGCCTGAGACGTGCACACGGAAGGGACTGTCACGCGGATACACGTGTGACAGAGACACACGTGGACAAGCTCTGCTATGTGGGGTGGGGAGGCAACCCTGTGCTGACAGCACAGCCTGTGTGTGCCCACAGATGCGGAGCAGGTCAGGACACACAGGGAGCCCGGACACACACACGCGGACGTTCGTGAGGCAGTTAAGACAGCTGACACGAGGCACACACAGCCCCCCAGAGAGATGGACCCACAGACAGGGGCACAGAGGTGCTGTGCTAAGACACGATTGTGGAAGTGCCTGGCCCCAAGGTGGCCAAGGCCTTGTGCTCTGTCCAAGGCTCCCCTATCCCGGCCGGGGCCTGGACAAACAGGCTGGACTGCCTGTCCATGCCCCATCACATCCTTACTGCTTCAGTCTTGGAGACACTCTCTCCCTGCAGCCCTCTACGGCTCCCCAGTACCTTACCTGTCTATGCCCACTATCTCCTCTGGAGACACCCACTGCTTCAGCACTGGAAATACTCTCTTGCCTTTGCCTTATGCTCCCCTCTACTCCTACCTGTCTGGACCCCATTGTATCCTCACTGGACAAGTCTACTGCTTTAGCACAGAAGATACCCTCCCTCTGCCACCTTCCATGGCTCCCCATCACCTCTGCTTGTCTGTTCCCCGACTGTGTCCCCACTGTTGGGGCACTGTAGACACCCACCCTCCTCTGTGGGTTTCCATCACCCGCAACTATCTGTGCCTCATTAGGACCCCACTGCTTGGGTACTGGAGACTCTCTGCCCCTGCGGCCTCTGCAGCTGCCCATCGTTGTACATATCTGGGTCCATTATATCTCCATGCAGGCACTGAAGAACTCTCCCCCTACCATCCGCCATAGCTCCCCATTACCCCTGCCCGTCTATATCCTATCACATCCCCACTGGTTCAGCTCTGAAGACACTTTCTCCCCCAATACCAATGCCCTCCGTGTCTGCGCATCCGCTCTGCCTTTCTGTCCTCCATCTGTCCCCAGGGCTTGGGCCCTGGGATGCCGCCCTCCCCCTTCCACCCTCTGTGGCTCCCGCACCCTCCTGGCCGCCTGTGCTCACCTGACCGCAGCTGCTTGATGCGTCCATCGCTGGCACTGGGGTCCACAGGCAAGAAGTCCTTGAACCAGGTGATCTCGGGGTCAGGGTTGCCACTCGCAGCACAGAGCATGGTAGCTGTCCGTGTCCGCTCTACCACCTTCAGCTGGGGGCCCATGTCGATGTTGGGGAAACCAGGGGGCAGCTGGTCCTCTGAGGGTGGAGACGGGAAAAACAAAGCAGAGGTCCAGTTGTCACAAGTCCATGCCACCAGGGTGGGGCTCCGGGACGGGCCCTGGGTCCAGCCCCTGCCTGGCTGGGTGACCTCCCTGTAGCCTGTTTCTTTCTCTGTCTGTGAGAAAGACCAGTCTCATGTCGGGGAACTGTTGGGAGGACATCCGGCTAGACCAGTACCTCTGACCCGGGGCGATCCTGCCCCCAGGGGACACTGGGCCATGTCTGGGGACATCTGTGGTTGTCACTCCTGGCATTGAGTCGGTGGGCCCAGGGATACAGCTCCACCCCTCCCAGCGCCTAGGACGGCCCTGCAGAGGATGATCCAGCCCTGATGTCAGCAGCGCAGAGGCTACAAAACCCTTGGGTTACTTTACAGCGGCCGGAAGGAGCTTTTCGGAATGTAAATGGTACCACACTGCCCCTCCGCTGCCAGTGGCCCCCACCACCCTCTGGAGGAACCCAGCCTCCTTGCCCGACGCTGGCCCCCGCCGGCCTCGGCTGCCCCGTCGCACGCCAGCCTCACACTTCTCGCTCTCTCCATCCAGCCACACCAGTCATCTTGGTCCCCAAAGTCATCACGCCCCCTCCTGCATCACCCCTGGGCATCCACGTCACCTCAGGCTAGCTCGTGGCCCCAAGTTATAAATCCTCCTGGGGACTTCCCTGGCGGTCCAGTGGTTAGGACTCCATGCTTCCACTGCAGGGAGCATGGGTTTGATCCCTGGTTGGGGAACTAAGATCCTGCATGCCGCAAAGCATGGCCAAAATAATAACAATAATCATAAAAAGTTCTCCTGGACTCCAGAACATCCAAGTGTCAAACTCCATGGATCATGATGTATCGGCGTCTCTGCCATGTCCCTACCACCCCATGCAGGTCCCGGCACACAGCAGGTGTGCCTACTACTGAGCCCGTGCTCTAGAGCCCGCAAGCCACAACTACCGAAGCCCATGTGCCACAACTACCGAAGCCCGTGTGCCACAACTACTGAGCCCGCGTGCCACAACTACTGAGCCCGCGTGCCACAACTACTGAAGCCCGTGTGCCTAGAGCCCGTGCTCCGCAGCAAGAGAAGCCACCGCAATGAGAAGCCCGTGCACCTCAACGAGGAGGAGCCCCCGCTCGCCTCAACTAGAGAAAGCCCGCGCGGAGCAACGAAGACCCGACAGCCAAAGATAAATAAATTTAAAACAAAAATTTAAAAAACAAAAAGAGTGGATATACATATTTGTATAACAGATACACTTTGCTGTACAGCTGATACTAATACAACACTGTAAGTCAATTATATCCCAATAAAAAATTTTTTTAAAAACAGAAGAAGAATGTGGTTCTGGCCTGAGGCGATGGGGCGGGTGGCCTTCGTTTCAATTTGCACGTCGCACCATGGGCTCCATGGCCTGACTCAGCTGGAGTTGATGCCAGGGTGGGGTACGCAGCTCATCAGCCTCCCACCAGGTCCCACTCCCTCTTCCACCTTTGCCCTCCCCCTCCAGCACCTGGACTCCTGGATCCTTTTGCTCTCACCCCTAAAACCCCCAGCTCTGGTCTGGCCCGTCATCTCCAGTGGACAAAGGGTCCCCTGGGGTAGGGCAGGCTTCCTCAGCTAAAATTAAAACAGCCACTAGCCCCCTTGTTATCGGCTGAAATGTGTACCTCCTCCCTCCTCCAATACATAGGTTGAGGCCCTAACCCTCGGGACCTCAGAATTAGATTGTATTTGGAGACAGAGTCCTTAGAAAGGTCATTAAGTCAAATGCGGTATTAGGGCGACCCTCATCCAACGCGACTGGTGTCCTCATAAGAAGAGGAGATTAAGAACACACAGAGTGGAGACCATGTAAAGACCCAGGAGAAGACGGCTGTCTCTGAGGCAAGGAGAGAGGCCTCAGAAGGAACCAACCCTGCCGACACCTTGATCTAGGACCTCCAGCCTCCAGACTGAAAAAAACATGTGATGTAAGCCGCCCAGACTGTGGTACTTTGTCAGAGCAGCCCTAGCGAACTAACACAGTCCCTGCCCCACCCCAATGGACAAGTGACAAAAAAGGGATCGCACGCAGGGCTGATGAGACTGAGGAGAGACAGGCCTGCGAGTCCACCGCTGGCAGGAATGTTCGTTGGTACCGCGGGACCAGAAGGGGTGAGTTGGTACCATCCACCTGAGACCCCCCGAGCCCTCAGCTCAGCGGCTGGCTCCCCAGGCCCGTGCACTCAAGTAGGAAGGCAGAGGTATGCCTGAGGCACGGAGAGTAACGGGAAAATGCTGGCGACAATCTAAACACCTGTCAGCAGAGACCTGGGCCATCTATGGATGGGTCCCCAAAACAAGCAGAAGGAATCGCCTTACAGACAGATTCGTAACAAACTCCAAGATGCATTCCTAAGTGGACAGAGTTCGGTGTGAAAGACGTGTAGACCAAGGATCAAAAACTACAGCCCCTGGGACTTCCCTGGTGGCGCAGTGGTTAAGAATCTGCCTTCCAATGCAGGGGATGCGGGTTCGATCCCTGCTAGGGGAACTAAGATCCCACATGCTGCGGGGCAACTAAGCCTGCGTGCTGCAACTGAGCCTGTGTGCTCTGGAGCCCACACGCCGCAACAAGACAGAAGCCCGTGCACCGCAATGAAAGATCCCGCGTGCTGCAACTAAGACCCGGCGCAGCCAAATTAATTAACTCATTAATTAAAAGAAAACAGAAACAAAAAACTACAGCCCCTGGGCCAAACCTGGGGCCCCGCTTGTTTTTGTTGATAAAGTTTTATTGGTGCATGGCCACGTCCATTGGTTTCCTCATCGTCTACACGGCTTTCCTGAACTGAGAAGTTGCAAGAGACGCTGTCTAGCCTGCAAAGTCAAAAATATTTACTCTGGTGTTTTATAAAAGAAGCCTGCTGCCTCTTGGTAAAGATAAAGCTGCTATTTGCGTAAAAAGGAAATAGTAAATGTGTATTTGCTTACAAATGCCCAGGAGGGGCACCGGGCATGGTGGGTGTGTTGGGGGAGGGACAGGGGGCTGGGAAGAGGTGGGCCAGAGGCCACCATGTGGGGAGGGAACAGAGACCCAGGTACATGGAAGGGGCAGGAGGCCAAGACGGGGTAAGGGAGAGCCTGGCCGGGGCACCATCACCTGTGTCCCCAGTTAAACAAGAGAGCTGTGGTTCCGGCCCAGGCAGGGGTCGCTTCGTAGAGGAAGACGGCCCCAGTCCCAAGTCCTGAGCACTATGTACCAGGCTCTGTAAGGTAGCTTTCTGTGCCCACCTCTGAGATGGGATCTATTTCACAGAGGGGGAAACTGAGGCTCAAACACATGCGTACCTGCCTGGGTCATACAGCCAGGACACAGCAAGGCTGGGATTTGAACCCAGGCCGGGCTAAGCCTGGAGGAAGCTGGGTGTGGCCGGCATCTGCAGAACCCCCAAGCCGGGCCTGGACCTGTGGGGTCGGATGGGGTGGCTGGATCCTGTCTGAGCTCGTTCCACACCCAGTTTGTTCTTCCCGGCCCGAGGCCTGGACCACCTCATGCATGGTTCTGATTGGCTACTGATGACGTCACCGGAGGTTCGGGCCAAGACAACTGGGCCTCAATTCTTGGTGCTCAAAGCTGGCCCAGGCGTGCTGGGGGCTGGGTCTGCTGGTGTCCCTCTGTGCACCCGTTTCCTGTGTGTGTGTGTGTGTGTGTGTGTGTGTGTGTGTGTGTGCGCGCGCGCGCGCGGGTGCACGAGTGTGCATGCCTGCTCACCCACGTATGCACCCGCACCCCACGCGTGTCCACGCATGAGCACTTCCTGGGTGCGTGCAGCCCCGCGAGGGGCCCCCGTGAGTGCCTGTGGGCGGCAGCCAGCCAGGGTGGGGGAGGCCGCGGCCGCCTGACGTTACCGAGAGCTCCTAATTAAACAAAAATGTTCATCGAGTACCACATTGTGCCTGATTCCTCGGAGTTTAATTAAAACAGCAGCGCGGGAGGTGTGAGCAGGGTCCACAATCAGATGCAGCGGAGGAAGGGAAGCTGGGGGTGCTGGGCCCGGCAGCCCAGACCTTCCCGCTCAGCCGCGGGGGGGGGGGGTGGGGGGGGGGGGGGTCCCGGGGGGTGGGGGGGGGGGGGGGGGCGGCCCGAGGCGGTGGAGGCAGGGGGCACAGGCGTTCTGGGTCAAACGCTCTGGGCTGGGCGCCCAGCCCAAGCGCCACGTCTTTCTAGGCGGCCCGAGAACAGAGAGACGCCAAGGGTCTTGTTGGGGGAGGCGGAGAACGGAGATGTGTCTTTCCCAGACTCCCAGAGACTGTGCGGTTAATAGATTCACAGCGTGTCCTTTTAACTCTCTGAGCGCTTACAAAGGAGGCTGGCACAGTGGGGGGGGGGGGGGGGGGGGGGGGGGGGGGGGGGGGGTCCTGGAGAAGGGGCGGGGCAAAAATATCTGCGGGGAAGAGGCGGGGCGGGCTGGGGCGGGTGGACTCCTCCCCTTCCCTCCTCCTCCCTCAATCCGCCAGCAGGATGGGCTCCAGGACACACACACAATGAAACTATGAGGCCTCTTGTTAAAAAATTACTAGGAATTTCCAGGCGGTAACGGCAGGGCTTTCTGAGGGCGGTCGCACACCAGGGTCTGGGACCACGTGCCCCTGCGGCCAATGTGACAGCTCCTCCCAGAGCTCCAAGCTGACCGTGGCTCCACTGCCTGGGAGGACATGGGATGACTCCCAAGCTGGGAGCCGCGTGTGGGGGCCACCTGCCCCCAATGGCTGGCAGTGGCTTGTACTTTTTTTTTTTTTCCTTTTGTCCATGCCGCGCAGCATATGGGATCTTAGTTCCCTGACCAGGGATCCCGCATCCCCTGCAGTGGAAGGGGATGTAAAGTCTTTAACCAATGGACCACCAGGGAAGTTCCAAGTGGCTTCTACTTAGAGATCAGACAGGGTCAGGGTGCCCCTGTAGGCGACAGGCAGAAAATCCACCTACCCACCCACCCACCTGACAGCTGCAGTATGGCTGGTGGCAGCTGTCTTGTCACAACCAGAATAACAACGACAGTAATAATAATATCAGATCGGTAGAATCAACCAAATGCTTGTTCCCCTCGTGGCACCATGCTGGTCCCCCACTTGTATCTGGTTCTGAAACAACCCCTTGTGGTGAACATCATTATTATCCCACTTTGGAGGTGAGGACACTGCAGCTCAGAGAGGTTCATTAACTTGCCCAAGGTCACAAAGCTACGGAGGGGCAGTGCCAGGATGCGAACTCAAGTTGCAGGCCCCTGGGTTAAAACCGCCTTGCAAGGGAGAAGGCAGCAGGGAGCAGCTGGGGTCGGGGGCAGGCGGGTTTGTGGTGAGACTGTCTGAATGATACTGGTTTACAATAAGGAAGCCATTTCCTGGTCCCTAGCCCACCTGAATGAGGCCAGCAAGAAGCCCACAGGAAGGATCTGTGTGAATCTATGAGGAGGTGATATTTAGCTGTTTCTGCCTAGCCAGCCTTCTATTCCTCCTTTGTTTCTTTAAGGGAACCACCCCTTACTGACCCCATCTACTTGACTCCAAGGAAGACTCTGCCGATCCGAGTATTTGTTCCTCCAGACACAGTGACCAGCTCAGGGATGGTCATCTGACCCAAGCTGGGCCAACGAACAGCAACGGTCCTGGGTCATTTAGTCCAGGGGGCCCCGGAGCCTGGGGCTAATGAGGGGAATCTCACTAAGGATACTGTTGATAGGGAAGAAAACAAACCCAGAGGCAGAAAGTGAACTCTGAGAACATCATGTGAGCTCCTGGATCCAGCTGAACCTGAAGCTCGTCTACTCCACAGAGATTTTAATTACATGAACCAATGAATTCTCAGTTTGAGTTAGATCTGCCTCTTGTAATCAGAAGAGCACGATTAAGATGACAAATGAAGATGACTCTAGTCCCTTAACACTCTTCTTTTCGGCAAAGACTCAGTAAATTCCTACCAGAAGGCTCTGGGCCCCAGTTGTATTACAGGCTCAAAAAAGGAGATCAAGGTCCCCCCCAAAGAGAAAATCCAAAGCAAGACTTTCATGAATCCCTTTGGTATTTGTCCCCAAAGTCCAGGCCCCAGGTCCTCCCCGACCCACCCCGGGGAGCCCAATACCTCGGAGGACAGTGAGCTTGGCATGGACGGTGATCTCCCCGACTGAGTTCTGGGCCACACACTCGTACACGTTCTCATCCCGGGGTGTCCGGAGTGGCTGGATCCTCAGCACGGCCCCTGCACTCCCATCAAACTCGATCGTCTGCCATGGGTAGGGGACAAAGGTCAGGGTGAGGCTGGGGTCCCAGGCGTGAACAGGAGAGGAGCTGAGGGCTGTACACACATGTGTGTATACATCCATGTAAAGATGGTGGAGGCAGAAAACGGTCTGTACAAGTAAAGGGTATTGTGCATAAGTGGGTGTGTGACACTCGCACGTAAGTCTGGTGACAGGCATGCGAAGGCATGCTGGACGTGGAAATGTGTGTGTCTGACCATATACTTGTGCACAGAGTTGTGAGTTCCCTTCTGTGTGCAGTGGTGAGATAAGATTCAGAGAGGGCAGGGAGTTGCTTGAGGCCACAGAGCACAAAGGTGGCAGAAGAAGCGAGCCTGAAGGGCCCTCATGGGGCACATGGTGGGGGGTGCACGTGGCAGAGAGTGGGTGGGAGAAGAGAAGGGACCTGTCTGGAGAGGGTGCCTGCCCTGACTGCCCGTGCTCCATCTGGGGAATGTTACTGGGACAGCTTCTGTGGCTGAGCTGCTGTGGCCCCGTCCAGGGGTGGGGCTGGTCCTCAGCTGTCTCCCCTCCCCTCACCCCCCTCCCCGACTCACCTCAAAGCGCTGCGAATTGACCTTCTTGCCCTTCTTGTTCCAGGTCACGCGTGGCTTGGGATCTCCCGTGGCCTGACACACAAAGGAGGCCACGCCCCCTGACACGCCAATCTGGTCCTTGGGTTCTTTGATGAACCTCGGGGGCTCTGGGGAGAGAGCAGGAAACGGAGGGGCTCTGGTGAGCCAGGGCATGCGACAAGGACCCTATGGGGCCAGGTAAACATGCCCTCCATCCTCTGTCCGGACACAGAGATACCATGTGGGCCCGACAGGAGGGCTGGAGAGAAGAAGAAATGATACCACTGCCCCCTGTGGGCACCCCGGGCCCTGCCCAGCACCTCCACCCCCCGACCCGGATACAACGGCCACACATACTCACACGAGGACACACCTCACGGGGGCACACCTGCTCAGACCCAGTGCCACAGGGGAAGGTGAGAGGGGATACCCCTGAGGCTTTGGGGTCCCGAAATTCAGCCCCTGAAGGCCCTCAGTAGTGACCAGCCAAACTATGGAGGATCCTTGATCTTAAAAAGACTTGGGAGGAGAGAACTTGGTCTAATCAATCCCTGATGGGACATGTGGGGAGACGGAGGCATCAAACAGGGAAGCAGAGGGGGTGACCAAGGGACCTGAGGTCAGAGACAGACCAGAGATGGAACCCAGGGCTCCAGCCTCTTCATCTGGGGGAGGTGTCCAAACACAAGGAGTCAGAGCTGGAGGCCAGAGCTGAACATGGGCGATCGGATGCCGCCAACCACTAGAGCAAGTGCTTATTGAGCGCCTACTATATGCGGACGGTGTACACTCAGCAACATGTCCTTCTGACAGTGCTGGGGGACAGAGCCACCATGATCCTCATTTCACACTCGAGGAAACCAAGGCACAGACCAGGCAAGGCACTTGCTTCGACACAGCCAGCCAGTGGCTGAGCGGGGATTTGAACTGGGCTGGTCCTGTGCCCCCATCCTTTGCCCCTCATGATGATCTGATGTGCTAAGTCTCCCCAGGAAAGTCTCAAGTGGGAGCTACTATGTCTTTGATGCCTACACAGCCTCAACTCGGCACGTGGCACAGGCTACAGTACCTGAGAGTTCATTAACATTGTCCTCTTTTTTTATTGACTTTTCACAGTAACCTCTGAATCGCCCAAAGGGATACTGGATTTCCATCCACAGTAATTGCTACAATGTAGCCCATAAAATGAATTCAGTTACTTCTGAGAGTTTTACCGACAGACCCAAGGGCTGCAACATACTTACAAGGTCCTGAGGGAAACAACCTACATATCCAACAAAACAACAAAAGGGGACGATTAAATGAACACTGGGCCACCCACTAAGTGGAATACTATGCAGCTGTAAAAAGGGACAAGAATGCTTTTGTAACGAACTTCTAGGACAGGAACAGCAAGATACACTCTGAAATGGACAAAAAGTGAGGGGTAAAAAGTATAGTAAATGCTCCTGTTTGTGTGATGAGAAAAATGAAAATGGGGAAAGTGTGTGTGTGTGTGTGTGCGCATGTGCACGCACAGAAACAACAGCTGCCTCTGGGAGGAGAAAGCAGGCGGCTGGACACAGGGGAAAGAAGGCTTCATACCCTGGTAACTTTTTTACATTTAGAACTATTTGAAGATAAACTGAAATTATTATTTTTGTAAGGTTTGAATAGAAAGGTGAGCCAATTAAAGAAATATATTAAGTAAGTAAAAGTTTGGGCTCTGAGGAGAGGCAGAGAGAGGATGAACAACGCAAGCTTGAGCAAGGCCAGGCCTCCGAGCACTGAGCCACTCAGGTTCACCTAGAAAGTTCTGGCTGCTCAGAAGTGCCGAGAAGTTCAAGGAGGCCTCAGCTTCCAAGTCTGGGTTCCACAGAGCCCAATTTCTCCCATCTGTGACTCAGGCTGGGCTTTGAACAAAAGAGAGTCCCCGCCTCAGCGCCTTGACTGGCCTCGCCTCCCTCATTCCAGGCTGTGCTCCCATTGATATGACCATGTAAGTCTACACTGGCCACCTCCCTGGAAAATCAGCAGACCCACTGCATGCAGGCATCAGTGGGCTCACTCAAAGCCTGTGTATCTTACCGGGGAAGTGATTGTTGATTCCACTGTACAGATGGGATTGTACAGATTCAGGGAGTTTAATGAGCTTGCATGACGTCACACAGCTCAGAAATGACAGCAACAGGGCTGGATCCTGGGTCTATCAGTCCCCAAGCTCACGTCTTCTGTTCCTCTCACCTCCAGGCCCTGAGCCTGATTTCGATGTTTTTGCTCCACGCTGAGCCCTGGACTGGGCCTGCCTCTCTGGCTCTGCCTTGCCTGGGTTGCCCCTCCTACAGGAATGGTGACTGGGGCCATGTGGGTCCCCAGCCAAGGTCATGGGGGGAAGTCCCTGTGGTCAGGTCAGGAATCTCGCTTCTGAGAAAAATCCTCCCTGGGGAGCCACTGGAAGGAAGGGCAGAAGTGGGCTGCAGGGAGTGAGAAGCATCCAGCTGCCTTTTTACAACTCGGAGCTGGGAAGACACCCCGAGCACCCTCCAATCCGGGAAACGAGACACGATGGGAGCCCGTGCTGTCCCTCCTCCTCTCTTCATCTGGCGGCTTCAGCCTCAGCTCAGCCAGCACCTCCCCCAGGGAGCCTTCTTGGATTACCACTGGCCAGGCCAGGACCCCCTCTGTCCCCATCCTTCCATGGCGCCCCCTTCCATCACGGCCCCGATCACACTGGGTTGAAATACTTGGTTATGTGCCACCTGGCAGGGTGGGCATGAAACAGACCCCACTCTTTGGGACCCCACCACACCACTTCTCTGTGCCCGGTGACCCCTGAAAAACTGGGGCTTTGAACCTTGATGCTTGCCTAATACTGGGCCCAATGAAGCTGCCCACTCGCTCCCTGGCGCCCCCTCGCTGCAGGGCAGACACCTCTCAGCTTACCTCCAGGCAGCTCTGGGATCCCAGCCAGCCCGGAAGAGCTTTCTCCGTCCTCTGCATCCCCCATTAGAATATTTCTTGCAGATGCTTAGATTCTCTCATTTGGACAAACCCTCCCTTCCTCTTCTTGGAAAAAGGGGCCCCAAACATAAGAAAGACACACTGGGGTATGGCCGCAGCCTGTGGCAAGCAAGCGCTCCTTTTGTGCTGGGCCTGTTCTCACACCCAGCTCTATTCTGAGGCTCAGAAAGGGTGAGCGACTGGCCCCCAGTCACCCAGCTTGTGACGGGCAAGAGCTAAGATTCCAACCTGGTCCTATTGGGCTCCCAAAGCCTTGCAAATAGTACACCCGATATACAGGGTTGTGGGTCTTCAGTGATGGAGAGCACCCTGGTGTTCCTGTTTCTTAGATGAAGAGACCGAGGTTCAGAGTGGCGATGCCAACAGCGCAGAGCCTGGGAAGGGCTTGGCCTGATTTCTGTTTTTCCATTTCAGATTTTGCAGAGAAAAATCTGGTGCCAGAGCTGGAGACCCACCCACCAGTCCCCTCCAACCCAGCCTGGACTGGCCGCACAGCACCCTGGGAAGGCCCCACAGGACCAGAAGCTGTTTTTAGGGCAGAAATCACTCCTCTTGGTGCTGGATGGTGGACACATCAGCTGCCTGCCCGGGCTCTCTAACAACTGACAGCCCCCACCCGAATGGTTTCCTGAGGACCTGGGCTACTCCTTGAGGCTGGCAGTGCCAATCACGGTGCCCACAGCCCCTCTGCTGGCCCCCAGATGACAGGGTTCCTGCTAAACAGACCACCTCCTGGGGTCAAGATGCCCCAGCTTTGGAGACGGAGACCTGGGTTTGAGTCTAGGCCACTACCAACACCTAAAGGGATACAGTACTAACAATTCCAGGGGAAATCCCTGGCGGTCCATTGGTTAGGACTCCACACTTCCACTGCAGGGGGCATGGGTTCGATCCCTGGTCAGGGAACTAAGATCCCACATGCTACACGCAGTGTGGCCAAAAAAAAAAAAAGAATTTCAGGGCTCACTGAGGGAGCATCCACGGAGCTAGCCCCGTGCTGATAGCCTGGGTCACACTCCCTCATGGCTCACCTGGACCACTGCAGTCTCCTCTGCCCTGGCATCCCCCCATCCTGTCCTCCCCAGCCTCAAGTCTGTCCTCCCTCAGCAGCCAGAGGACACCTGTGAGCACCTCAGTCAGGACCTGCTGCTCCTCTGCCCACAGCCCTCCAGGGCTCCCACCTCCCTGGGGTACAAGCCACGTCCTCTCTGCTGCCCACAAGGCCCTGCACAACCTGCCCTGTCCCCTCCCTGCCCTCCCCTCCTCCCTCTCTCCCCCTCGCTCACTCTGCTCCAGACACACAGGCCTCCTCACTGTTCCTCCAACACACCAGGCACAGTTCTGCCCCAGGACCTTTGCACAGGTTATGCCTTCTGCCCAGCACACCTTCCCCCTAGACATGCATGGGGTGCACTCCTCAGCTCCTTTAGGTCTCTGTTCAGATGTCATCTCCTTGGTGTGACCTTCCCCGATGCCCTTCCACCCATTTGAAATGCAGCCCCTAAACCTCCACTCATGCTCTCATCTCCCTTCCTGTTTATCTTGCTCCCGGGCACATCCACCATCCAGCACACTTGGTGTCTCTCCCTCAAGATTATCAGCTCCAAAAGGGGGTGGGGGGTTTCCCTGGTGGTGCAGTGGTTGGGAGTCCGCCTGCCGATGCAGGGGACGCGGGTTCGTGCCCCGGTCCAGGAGGATCCCACATGCCACGGAGCGGCTGGGCCCGTGAGCCATGGCCGCTGAGCCTGCGCATTCGGAGCCTGTGCTCCGCAACGGGAGAGGCCACAACAGTGAGAGGCCCGCGTATCACACACACAAAAAAGGGGGTGGGATATCTGTTTTGTCTCGCAGGTCTAAACCAGTGCCTGGCGCACAGTAGGTGCTTACGAAAAACCCACTGAATGAATGAGAGCACAGCCCCACCATGGTCACACGATAGAGCGAGGATTCGAACTCAGGACAGGACAGCCTCCAAACTCTGGGATCTCTACCCCCTCCTCACAATGGTCACTTTGCAGCCTCAGTTTCGTCACCTGTCAATGGGAATGATCTCAGCATCCTGCCCAAGGCTGGTTAATTACCACTGGAGCAAGATGTCAAAGTCGTAAATATATGATTTATTCCACTAGTGTAAGTTCAATCAGTGGTGGTCACGTGGGGGTACCATCGAGGGGATGGGGCCAGGGATGCTACTCTGCACCCCACAGTGCCCAGGACGGCCCCCCACTCCCTGAGAATGCTCTGGCCCCGACCTCAGCAGTGCCGAGGGCAGGGGAAACCCTGCGTTAAGTGAATGAATGAAAAGCTGAAACTGCTCAGCCCTCGGCCCACTATTCCCACTGCAAGGAATAGAGCACAGAAGACACAGGCCCCGGGAGGTGACCAGATGGATCGCAGCCCAGGCACGCCTGGCTGTGTGGGGTGATGGGTAGCAACCCGGGCTCTGGCGCCAGGCAGACTGGCCGATTCCTGGCTGTAAAACGTAACCTCACTGTGCCTCAGTTTCCCCATCTGTACAATGGGGGTGGGGAGAATAGCCTCCATCTCATCAGGTGGTGGTGGCTGATGTGAATGTGTTAGGCAGTTACTACAAAATAATATAAAAACGAGAAAAAGCACGGATGGACGAGGCAGGTGTGTATGTCTCTGGTGTTCTCACCCAGGGGCAATAATTACCATGCTCGTGGTAACCCGGGATTGTGGACCTACTGTGTGCAAGCAGCGTGCAGGGGCTTATCGTGTGTCCTTGTCCCAGGAATGCTGGGAGATGAATGATGCTGAGTTTCATTCTGTCAAGGTAGAAATGGCCGCTGAGCGAGGGTGAGTCACTAGCCCAAGGTCACACAGCAGGTTAGCAGTGAAGTCAGGATTCAAACCCAGCCTAACAGCAGATCCCAGTTTCTTTCCCTGCTGACCTGACCCTCTGTGTCCCCATCAGCCTAATGACACCTCCTCTAGGCCCCTCGTGGTGGGATAGACCGTGGCATTAGGACTAGGACTGACTCTCATCCTCTCCATGTTACTGCCAGAAGCACAGCCTTGCCCATCCCCAAACTACACCAACATCTTTCTTCACCTCCAGGCCTTTCTGTGTGCTAACACCTTCGCCAGTAATGCCCTTTCTATTGGTAAACTCCTATACACCCACAAAACCCTAGCTCCAATGCTCTCTCTCCCAAGAAGCCTCCCCTGGCTCCGCCTGGGAAGGTTTGATTGATTGCCTGTGTGTCTACGAACTGGGTGCTGGTATTTCCACCTGTGGCAAGGGAAGGAAAACTCTGTGGCTACCTCAGGAGTGACTTCAAGTAAGCCCCAGTCCCCTCTGAGCTTTGGTTTCTCTCATGGAAAAACGGGGATGGTAATGAAACTAGCATGCTGGGTTCTGTGAGGTGGAGGGAGATGGAGCAGGTAAAGCCTGCATTTAGCACTGGGCTTGGCGCAGATTCAACGCTGGGCAAACAGACACTGTCATCACTGTCAGTATGACTGCTTTTTCATACCATTCTTGTTATTCACCTCTGCACCTCTCAGGACCCAGTGCACAGCAAGCATTCTACGCGGCCTCTTTCACAGAGCACAGAGGCTCTGCACAGCAAAACCAGCACCCCCCCCACCCCCCCCGGGGGGGGTGGGGACACGTGTTCACACGTGCACATGCAAACTCAAAACGCCCACACTTACCTTCTGTGGCACAGCCTCCTACCAGCAGGACCACGAGGAGGCCCATGGGACCAACCACAGATGCCACACCATGGCACCAGGCAGGCGCCATGCTCGGCCGTGACCTGCAACCTCCAACTTCTGGCCCTGGAGGGGGGATGGCCCCCCCCCCAAGGTCCCTCACAGAGAGGCCTCAAGCCAAGCGTCAGTCGGGGCAGCGTCTGCAGAGACAAAAAGAGGGGCCGTGAGAGGGGAGCAGGGGAATCCAGGGGGCCTTCATGGAGGAGGCAGCAGGAGGATCACAGAGGGGCAGAGGAGAGTCACGGGATGAGAGGGTGAGGGTTACAGGACAATGGGGGAGGGTCAGGGGGCGACGATGGGGCAGAAAGAAAGTGCTGAGCCCCCACAATGAACTGAATGTTGTGTCCCCCCCCCAAGTTATTATGTTGAAACCCAACCCTCAGTGTGATGGTCTTAGGGGCCTTTGGGAGGTGATTAGGTCGTGTGGTGGAGCCCTTGTGAATGGGATTAGTGCCCTTATAAAGAGACCCAGAGAACTCCCTCCTCGCTCCCCGCCACCACGTGAGGACATAGCAAGATGGTCGTCTGTGAATCAGGAAGCAGGTTCTCACCAGACACCAATTCTGCCACCGCCCTGATCTTGGACTTCTGGCCTCCAGAACCGTGAGAGATGTGTGTTGTTTATAAGCCGCCCAGTCTATGGCATTCTGTTATAGCAGCCAGAACAGACTGAGACAGCCCTTACCCCTGGCTGAGCCCCCGACCCCAGGCTGAGCCCCAGACCAGGACTGAGCAACCCCTCTAGAAAGCGCTCTGAACATCTAATTTCCCCCCCCCTTCGCAGGCTGGACCGCCCACCCGAAGGAAGAGGCTCCAGCTAACACTGCTGACAGTCCCTACAAATCTGCCCATTCGGCCACCAGACGGACCTTCCCCGCAAACACACCTGCCCGTCCCTGCCCTGCTCTAACACCTCCCATGGCTCCCGTCAGCCCCAGAGGACGCTGCGCCTACTGGTCTCGTCCCCTCTCTCACGGGAGATGCAGCCACACAGTCCCAGCTCAGTCACACCCTGCTGTGTTCTCTGCTGGAAATGCTGTCCCCACACTACCGCGTGACAGGTCTCAGCTCCACCGTCACTTCCTCTGGAAGCCCTCCCTGCCCCTGGCAGGTCAGCCCCCACCCCCAATTCCACATCCCACGGCTTCAGAAATGACGGAGATCATCCTTCACAGCATTTACCCCAGTCTGCAAATCAAGTGAGAATGTTCGTCACCCAGCGTCTGTTTCTCCGGCGAGAATCCAAACTCCTCTAGGGCAGAAGGGTCCTTCTCAGGGGCCAAACCCTAGGATGGCCCCCTCTCCACTTTGGCCAGGGCCAGGGTGGAAGCGGGGGCAGGAGGAGGCCCAAGGATGAGGCCCTCGTGGCCGGGTCAACCTTGGACACCCACCCCAGGCCATGCCCCAGGCGGGTCCGCACCATGGCCACGGGGACGGGTGCCACGTAATCATGGGGCAGCCCCTGTGTTTCTGGCTCCCAAAATATCCAGCTGTGGTCACCACGCCCAGCCCCAGAGTGGCCCCAGGGGAAGGCTGGGCTGGTGGTGGCTGGGTCATGGCCCAGGGTGGAGAGTGGAGAAGGTGGGATGAGGGGGGTGGGGATAGGGGCACTCAACGGGCACACAGTCAGACCATGGACAGTCAGACCAGACAGAAAAGGAGGATGCTTGCACACAGGCCAGCCACAGACAGACCCAGACACACGGTCAGACCACAGACAGACAGGGAGACCAGACATAGTCACAGATGTACTTGTACAGTCAGGCAACAGAGATGGGTCCACACGTGTAGTCAGGCCAATAAAACTGACACACAGACCACAAACATGGACAGGCACAAAATGAGACCCCAGACACACAGAACCAGACAAGATACAGACAAAGGGTCACAATGGGGCAGACAATACACATACACAGTCTGACCACAAGCAGTCAGGTCAGAGACACAGGTACATGCCAAGACCACAGACACACAGCCAGATGCGATATACACACAGGGTCACGGTCAGGCAGGCAATACACATACACAGTTGGGCTACAGGCAAGCATGAACACAGAGGCACACTGGAGCTCCGCAGGGCATGGCAGGTAAAAACACACGGCTCACAGACTCGGATGCGGGCACACAGTGGGGCTACAGAGATGGGCAGTCAGCAGAGCAAACCTGCACCCAGCCCGATAGCATGCACACAGACACGTAACGTCAGATCCCCCTCACTCACATGCACGTGCACAGACAGGCAGGCGCACAGTCAGACCACAGATACACACTGGGACCCAACCACGGGCCCTTTAAGAGCACAAGTGGCTGATGAGGACGGTGAAGGTCCCAGCTGGGGAAATGGCCCATGGCCAGCTGGGGCCAGGGTGACCACAGCAGCTGGTCCCGCCCACAGATGCACATCAGCTTGGCCACATCTGGGGAGGGGGCTCAGCTCTGGCCCCGACCACTTGGATCGGCTGCCCAGGCCCGCACAGAGCATCTGGGGAAACCGAGGTAGAATTTTAACACGGAGGGGCTCAAACCCACCACCCCGGGGCGGGCGGGTGTGTGTGGGACTCCCCTGCTCTAGTCTCCTACCTCCGATGCCAGCTGGCATGGGCAGGGGTCACGTGGCCCTGGCCACGATGCCTCCCCCACCCCCTATGCCCCATTGGAGCCAGGGGCAGCCGCCTTCTAAAAAGGAGGCCCCTAATTACCCCCCGGCTCCTGCAGCTCCGCCTTCCCAATTACTGGGCAGGACGGGGCTGATCCAGGAACAGGCGGGGCCCAGCCATCAGCTCCCAACTCCCCAAAAGAGGTCATTCCAGCCTGCTGGGCCGGGGGAGTACATGGCACGGGGGCTTTCAAGGCCTGGAGCAGGAATGGGGGTGGGAGGTGTGGGACAAATCCAGGGTGGAAAGGATCAGACAGAACACAGAAGGTTAAAAGTTCCAGGGTTGGGACTTCCCTATCGGTCTGCGCTTCCAACGCAGGGGGTGTGGGCTCAATCCCTGGTCAGGGAACTAAGTAAGATCCCACATGCCGTGAGGTACAGCCAAAAAAAAAAAAAAAGTTCCTGGGTCTCTTAGGCCCCCATTCTCCCTGGAAGAACTTTGCCATGGCAAAGCCCCAGTCCCTCCCACCTCTTCCGGCTTCCTGCGAGACCAGGGGCAGGCTCCCCTGCAAGGGGCTGGGGGAGAATATAAGCAAATTCTGTCAGCTCTGTCTCCAAAATCTAGGCTGAGACTGTCTACTTCTTCCCCCTTCTTCTGCCTCTACACGGTCCAGCCCCCTCATTGCTCACCTGGACCAATGGAGTCATCTCCTTGCCATGCCACCCGCCACCCCGTCTGTCTTCCCCTCAGTGCCAGAGGGCACCTATTAGCACCCGAGTCAGGTCCCATCCCTCCTCCTTTGGTGGTAAAAGTCCAAGCCCTCCCTGATGCCCACAAGGCCCTTCACGACCTGCCCCATCCCCTCCCTGCCCTCCCCTCCTCCCTCTCTCCCCCTCGCTCCCTCTGCTCCAGACACACGGGCCTCCTGGCTGTTCCTCCCACATGCCAGGCACGGTCCTACCCCAGGGCCTTTGCACGGGTTGGTACCCTCTGCCTGGACCTCTCTGCCTTCAGATTTAATGTTAATATTATGACTGGACTGAGAATTAAAGGGTGAATGGGAATGGGGGTGGGTGTCTCCACAGAAGGAACAGCACAAGGAAGGACAAGAAGCAATACTGAGCGGTCCTAGCAGGGAGATGGGGAGAGATTAAGGCAGAGCGGTGGCCACACACTGAACCCACAGAACAAGGAACCCTAGGCAGCTCTGGGCAGGAGGGGATGTGGCCAGGCTGGCACGACGCCAAGCCTCCTCTCTGACAGGTCTTGCAGTAAAGCAGCCTGAGCCATCAGCCTCCCCACTGCTGAGAAAGGGAAACTGAGGTAGGTGCCTCAGAGCTGCATGACGCGGCAACCCCCAAGTTCTTGGAGGATGAACGTGGCCATTAAGAAGGGAACAGCCACCGATGGGAGTCACAGGAAATAACTTGGGTGGGAAATGAGGCTGGGCAGGGAAGGGGAAGGAGGGAAGGGAGTGGCCTCTGGACCTGGAACCCAGGGCCCCGGAAGGGTCCCTGCCCACCTCTGTGCCAGGCGCAGAGCTGCCCACCATCTGTTCCCAGCAGCCGGGCAGAGGTGGGTGCCCGTCTTGCACAGATGAGGAAACTGAGGTTCACAAAGGAGCGGGGACTGTCAAGGACCCCCGGCTGGCTGGGGCCTTGGTTCCAGAGACCACGTTTACACAGGACTGTGTCCTTCCCTGGCCACTGTGTGACCTCAGGAAAGTGGACGACCCTCTCTGGGCCCGGTGCGGCCTGCTGGAGGGCCTCTGGGGGCTCCCAGACCTCTTTCACAGGGGGTGAGTGGGCACCCATTCCAGTCAGGTGCCGGGGTGCAGGTCACGCGATCCTGGAGCCAGCTCTGTGTACCCACGCAAAGCAGGGAGCATAAAAGAGTGATTATGACACAGGACTAGGCAGCAAATGGGCTCTGTGTCACTCATATGGGGCCGCGTGTCCCAGGGCCTGAGGACTCTGGGCTGCCTCTCCCTGCCCTGCCTGAGGGTCTGGTCTGTCCTGGGGGTCTAGGGGCTCACCTGCACAACCCTGACTCTCAGGGACTTCCCGGGGCCAGGGGAAGGAGAGGTGGGTGACACTGGCAGCGGGGCTGAAGGAAAAGCCCCCTAGGGATACACAACGTCTCCGCCCTCACACCAACGCCCCACACCCCTCCAGCCCCAAAGCCCCCCTTCAGGGCCAGGGGACTTTCCTGCTGCCTGGAACCCCTTTCCCAGGGCCTCAGAGCCCCTGGAGGGCAGGACCCGGGTCTCCAGCCTCCCTGGGTTGCTGTGTCCCCAAAGTGTGAGACAGGGTCCAAGCTCTAGCTCGGTAGCCCCTGGTGGGCTCCAAGGGGCTCTGGTCAAGCCCCTCTCCCTCCTGGGGCCTCAGTGTTCCCCCACTAGGCAACGGGCTCAGGATGCAGCCGGGTGGGACTGGCCCTGCCACCTTCCTGGAACGGGCTAGGACCAGGGCTGAGGGCTCTGCCTTTAGTTGACTATCGATTCGGATTGAGTGCTGTCCCCAAGGGTCCCCACCGCCAGGAGCGGATGGGCAGGGCAGCTGGGGAGCCAGGCCCAGCCCCAGAGGGAGTAATGGGTAACGCCAGCTGCGTGCCCCCCTCCACATGCCCAGCCCTCTTAAATGTTCCCCGTGCTTCCTTCTGTTTGACAGCAGAGGAAATTGAGGCTCAGAGAGGGCTAGCTGCACACGGAGGGTCACGCAGCACGGAGGGGCTGGGCTGGGTTAAGATTAGAGGCCAGAGACCAGCTCTCAGTCAAGCCGAGAGTCCACGCCCCCCGGGTGCCCAGCCTGCCAGGATGGCCCCTGACAGCATGTCCCCCACGCCGGCTTCGTGGAGGAGCCTGAAACACCAAGATCTGGGTGCACCCCTGCCCTGCTGCTCAAACCTGCCACGGCTCCCCAGCGCCTCTGCTCAGTGTCCTGGGCTTGCCCTGCTGCTTCTTCCCACAGGTCACCACAGTTCTCAGAATGCACCGGTCCACCTCTGGTCCTTTCTTAATACAGGTCCTACTTCCAGGGGGCCCATCTGTCAACTCATCCTTCAAGCCGTAGCCGCAGACCTACCCACCCAGGCTGAGACTGGACTCTTCCCCCAGCCCTGGGACCCCTCCTCTGCCCAGTCTTGACACCCCCCCCCAACCCTGGGGCTGGAAGTAGCTGTGTTTGACTCTGCCCCTCCTCTGCTCTAAAACCTTCCATGGCTTCCATCAAAATCCATTAAAATCTAGATTCTTAACTTCAGCCTCCAGAACTGCCAACTCCATCATGCTGCACCCCGAATGCCCTGTTGGCCCTATGGGTGTCCCTACCCACGGCCTTCTGGCTCACACAAGGACATTTGTGCACGCTCTTCCTTCCACCCAGCGCACCATTCCTCGTTCTCCGTCAGACCTCAGCCTTCACGCTCATCCTCAGGTCTCGGCTGAGCTGGCACCTCCTCCGGGAAGCCCTCTTGGATGCCGCAGGAGGGACCAGGGTCCCCTCTGGGCTCCCTCAGCACCGGTGTCTCCCATCCCAGCTCTGCTCCTGTCACAGACCCATCATCCTCCAGGATGGGAGTCTTCTCCCCACCCTAGGAACGTGCACTTATTAGATGCCTACTACATGCCTGGCCCCATTTGACACTTTACCCATACCACTCCTGTGGTCATGTCCATTTCAGAGAGGGAAACTGAGGCCAGAAGGAGCCGCCACAGGCAGCAGAGGCCAACACAGACATGGCCTCCAGGTGCAGCCTACATCTGCTCTTGGTTGGGGGTGGGGGGATGTCTGCTCAAGCCTTAAGGGATGGAGGTGAGGCTCAAGGAGGGTCAGCCCAGGAGTCACAGGAAGCCCCTCTAAGGTCGCCCAGGACTCTGAGTAGGAATCCTGGGAAGCAGGATTCTCCAGGCAATAATGGGGGCGTTCAGAGGCATGGAGCTTGGAGACAGGTATGGAAAGCGGGACGGTGGGAGCTGATATGCCTGCCCAACCCCTCAGTTTATTAAAGCCCCGACCAGGCACAGCATCGATCTGGAGCCCATAAGCCTGAGGGGCGCAGGGACAAAGTGAGAGAGGAAAACTTTCTGTGAGTTCTGGGGAGTGGCTAAGAGCAGGGATCCCAGCCACTAACCCCCCACCCCCAGCCCAGCAGTTCTGCCACCTCCTCCGCGGAGCGGGTCCCCAGCGTAAGGAAGGATGCCAAAGCACCCACCCGCTATCAGAGCACCGCCCCCCCCTCACGGCTGGCAGCGAAGGCTGCCCCAGCCTGGCTCCGCCCCCAGGAGGTGGGGGAAGAGGTCGGGCTGGGGGCCAGGCGGGGGAGGGGACCCCACAGAGCGTAACGGTCTGGAGTTTTCCAAAGTACGAGAGCGACCAGCCTGAACGGGGTGGGGCGGCGCGCCAGGCAGCGGCGGGCTCGAGCTATCCCTGGAGGGCAGCTGGGCCAGGCCGCGCGGGGAGGGGGTATGGGGGGAACCCGGGGTGAGGGGCCAGGAGACGGACAAAGGCCAGTGCAGACTGGGCCTCGAGGTGGAAGGGGGTACCGACGCACTCACCCTACGGCTCAGAAATCGGGGCCCGGGCCCCACGCTGCCTTGGCCGGGCCCGCTGCAGCCCTACCCAGGGTCCGCCGGGAGCGCAGCGAGAACTCGGAGACGCCGAGGCGCAGCGAGCTCGGCCTGGGGGCGGGGCGGGGCGGGGCCAGGGGCGGGGCGGCCAGGGGGTGGGCCCGGGGAGGGGGCCCCCAGAGCGAGCCTCGGGCGGGCCCGGCCGGAAGTAGGGCGGGGGACCAGTCGGGACCCAGATCAGCGGGCACTGAAATCCTACGTGGATGGGGGTCCTGTGTCGGGGAGGCCTCCAAGGAGGTCACTGTGTCCCCCGCAATGTGCACATACATAAGGGGGTGCCCCCAGTGGCACAGCTCAGGACCCTCCCTTTGGAAGCCTGATGCCAGAGGGATCCCCTACCCTACTCCCCCTTCCCTTGCAGGCGCTGATCATGGCCATGGCAACGGATGAAAGGGCTGGATGCTGGACAGGGCGGCAGAGAGCTCCCCAAACACACCCAAATACAGGAGGTCGAAGAAGGGGCAGAAGATCCCCTCCCAATCTGGGTTGGATGGCAGAGGCCGCGCCCCCTACAAACACAGACACCCACAGTGTGGGGGAGGGGCAAAGGCACAAAGAGGCTTCTCTCCTGCTGGGAGTCCAGTTGGGGTCTGGGGGGGGATGAACGGGGACACCGTGGCAGAGGCCTCAACCTTAGCCACAACCCTGAGGGGGCGGAGAGCGCAGGGCCAGATTGGAAACAGATGGGGCCACCGTGCCAGGCCCGAGACACCCGATCCCGAGCGGGGGGTGGTGGGGGGGAGAGAAGGGGCGTCCCCACCCAGGCAGCCAATCCTGGCCGGCGCTGCTGCCCGGAGCGGGTTTGAAAACTCCAAGGGAGAGGCCGGGAACGCCGAGCCCCAGCAGGTCCTGGGAGCTGGCGGAGAAGCGTCAGGGAGGGGTAGGGACCCTGACGGAGACCCAAGGGCAGCCGCCGGTGCGAGGTGGGAGGCGTTCCCCCCATCTGATCCCATCCCTGGCGAATTGGGATCAGTTCCACCATTAGTGCTCTGGACGACTCCCATAGCCTACGTGTACTGAGATCTTAGTATATTCCAAGCCCTGTGACGGCTCACATCGCCCCGCCATCAATCAGCCCCATTAACCAAAGGGGTTAGGGAGGAATAGAGAGAGATTACCAAGGTCAGGAAGAGCAGCGATTCGAACCAATGTTTGGGTCCAGAGGCTAAGCGTCCTTACCCACAATGCTACAGAGGCCTGGAGCCAGAAAATGACAAATCACTATAAATTTAAAGCCCAGGAGGAAACGGCAGTGCTGGAGACAGACAGGCCCCAGCATCTAGAAGTGGGACAAAGAACATGGGCTTTGATGGGCGGCACCTAGGCAGCTGCTTGAGCCCCGAGGCACCCCAGATAGGGACAGGGACGACTCACTTCCCAAGGTGGCCCATCCATGCCCTGCTATGGTTGCCTTGGCATGTCCACCCCCCATCTCTCCCCAGCACCAAATGCACCCTCCCCTGGGTGATCTGCCCTTTCCAGTCCGGCGCCTCAGTCCCTTGCTTTGCAAAATAGAGCATATAATCCCACCTCCCCTGGCACTGGGGAGGCATGCACTGGGGTCCTCAAAGCACCGAGCACAGAGTAAGTGCTCTGTGAATGTCCGCGTGCAGACTCTCTACCTGCCCCTTCTACATGGAGCACACAGTAGGTGCTGCTAAACACGAGATGCTCCAACATCTCCCCTCCCCCACACAGCCCTAACCCTGGGAGGCCCACAGTTGGTGCTTCATGGAGGTGGGACCCCTGGCGCCACAGCACCATGTGGCAAGCACACAGGAGGTGCTCTGGGTCAACGTGGAGGTGAAACTGAGTGACAGGACCTCCCCCAGCATGGCAGGACACACAGTGGGGCCCTCAGAAAACGCCCCCAGAAGCATAGTAGGTGCTTTGCGGGCTGATGCCCAGGCAAAGGGCTCGTGCAGAATCGATATGAAGATGAACAAAGCGGGGGAAGAGGGGACGCATGGGGTGGGATGCAGTGTTAAAAGGGAGGGTCAGGGCTTCCCTGGTGGCGCAGTGGTTGGGAGTCCACCTGCTGATGCAGGGGACACGGGTTCGTGCCCCGGTCCAGGAGGATCCCACATGCTGTGGAGCGCTGGGCCCGTGAGCCATGGCTGCTGGGCCTGCGCGTCCGGAGCCTGTGCTCCGCAGCGGGGGAGGCCACAGCAGTGAGAGGCGCGCGTACAGAAGGAAAAAAAAAAAAAAAAAAAACAACGGAGGGTCAGGGAGTGGGGAGGTGACATGAGTAAGACCTGAAGGAAGTATGGATGTTTCCGAGGAGTGATCCAGGCAGTGGGCACAGCACGTGCAAAGGCCTTGGGGCAGGACTGTGACAGGCATGGTGAAGGACAGCAAAGAGGCCCCTGTGGCTGGAGCAGAGTGGAGGAGGGGAGGGCAGGGAAGGGACAGGGGCAGGTCTTGCAGGGCCTTAGGCTACCCTGAGGGAGGTGGGAGCCCTGGAGGGCAGTGGGCAGAGGAGGACAGACTGGGGGTGTGGGGAGCCGGGGTACCAGGGCAGAGGTGACTGCACAGGTTCAGGCAAGCAATGAGGGGACTGATCAGGTGGAGGCAGAGAAGGGGGGCGTGCGGGAAGCATGTACATTCTGGATAGATTATGAAGGCAGAGGCAAGGAAATTTTCTAAAGGACTGGCTGTAGGGTGCAAGTTAAAGAGGGGACTCAAGATGAGCACCTTGACAACTCTGGCCTGAGCCCCTTGAAGGGTAGGGCTGCCACCTCCAGGAAGTCCTCCCTGACTGCTTTGCCCACCCAGTGCCCCCGAGGGCTGACCCCGGGAGCCCACAAACGTTCAGTTGCTACGTCCTCTGTATACACCCAGGAGGCAGCTGTCCTTGGGATGGAGCATGGGGCTAGATCACGTCAGCTCCTGCAGCTGGGACGTTTGGGGGGATAATTTTTTTCAAAATAACTTTTCTTCTAATTATAAAATAGGCGTGTGCAGCAGAAAATTGGGGAAAATCAGCATAAAGAAGAAAATAAAAATGGCCCACAATCCACCCCTCTCCTGGAGAGAATCTGTTAGCATGTGGTCATTTTCATTCATTCTTTCCAGAAACACTTATTGAGCACCTACTGTGTGCCGGCCCACTGAGGACACAGCAGCGGAATGACAAGCACTGCACACGCGCCCCCCCCCCCTTATCCCAGGGCTCAAGATAAGGAGAGACAGACATCCACAGAGAAACAAACATTGTCAATAACATAAGGCTGGAAGTACTGAGAGGCATGAAAAAGAAAATAAAATGAGTGTAAGGCTCTAGACGCGTGGAGGGGTCCGGGGGGACCTCTCAGAACACCTGGATGAATTGAGCACATCAGACAGACAACTCCTAGGGGAACAGAGTTTCAAGCAGGAGGAACAGCAAGTACAAAGGCCAAGGCTGACTGCCTCCTTCCAGTCTGTCTCCGATGTGCTTAAATGGGTACACAGAGATCACCAGTATGAAACCATTTGCCAGGGTCCAGCCCACAGAGTTTACTGGGACCTCACTTGATCTGTAGTATAAACAGCAGAGAGACATGTCCTCAGATGAAGCTGCGACCCATCGTTTACAAGCAAAGGGTCATTCCATTGGGATGGTCACAAGCCTTTGAAACCTTCCCTGATGTGGCAGCCCCAGGTAAAACGGCACCCTGGACACCCTGGGCAGGATGCCCCACTCCTAATCCCTTCCCTGACTTCACATTTGGGGCCAAAATTCCCGAAAATTTCATTTAGGAGCAACCACCAAACTCCACACCCTTGGTTTTGGGAGCAAGAGAGAAACTGGTTGGGCAGCTTCCTCCTTTCTCGGGCTCCAGGGCTCCCAGGCCCCAGGTTGCCCAACGGGGCCCCTCCCCACCCAGCTCAGCATTCATGCCCCGGAGCAGCAAGCATGTGCGGACCAGCCCAGTGCCTGCCTCGCCCATACTCACATCTCGGCCCTGGCGCCGTGTCTGCCTGCCAGCCACACCGCAGCCCGCCACAGGCATGCACCAGCTCTTCATCTGCCCTTTTCACCTTCTGGTTCCCCCAGGCCCGGCTACCATCCTCTCCTTCTGGACAAATCCAGGATGCTTTCAGGTGCAGCTGGATCCAGCAAACCTGCTCTTCCCTCGATCCTCCCCTGCTCAGCTGATGGCAGCTCCATCCTCACAGAGGCTCAGCCTAGAAGCTGGGGGCTGACCCTGACTTCTCTTCTTCCTTCATGCTGCGCCAGTCTGGAAATACTCTCAAGTTTCCCTCCTAAATTTTTCCCGAGTTTCTTCATCTCTCTCCAGATGCCCTTCCCACCCTGTCCAGCCCCCATTAGTGCCCAGCTGGACCAGTACAGTCACCTCTGCCCTGGTCCCCCAGCTCCGGCCTTTACTCCCCACAATCTGTCCTCCCCACAGCAGCAAGAGGGTGCCTGTAAGGACCTGAGTCAGCTCCCATCCCTCCTCTGCCCACAGCCCTCCAGGGCCCCCACCTCCTTCCAGGTAAAAGCCCAAGTCCTCCCCGCAGCCCACAAGGCCCTGCATGACCTGCCCCGTCCCCTCCCTGCCCTCCCCTCCTCCCTCTCTCCCCCTCGCTCACTCTGCTCCAGACACACAGGCCTCCTGGCTGTTCCTCCAACTCCCCAGGCATGGTCCTGCCCCAGGGCCTTTGCACGTGCTGGTTCCCCTGTGCCTGGAACATCTTTCCCCCACATTTTCATGGCTGTTTCCTTCTCGCCATTCAGGTCTCCCTCAAACATTGCCTCCTCAGAGAAGCTGATCACCCCGGCTCAGGTACCTCCTCCATCAGCCTTTATCACACATCCTTTCTCTAGTTTTTTTTCCTTTTTAGCACTTATTTTCATCTGAAATTACCTATTTCTTGTTTACTGTCTAGATCTGTGATGTCCAATAAGGAACCACTAGCTGCATGTGACTAAATTAAAATGAAATAAAGTTAAACAAAGTTCAAAATCCAGTTCCTCAGTCACACATGCTGTGTTTCCGGTGTGGCTCGTGGCCACAGTATTGGCACAGACATCGCATATTTCTATCAGCGTAGAAAGTTCTGTGGACAGCTCTGATGGAGGAGGTGGGAGCCCGGAGGGCAGGGCCAGGTCGGTTTCGGCCATTGCTGGTCCTAGGGCCTGGTGTACAGTAGGTACTCAATAAATGCTTTCTAAATGAATGAAAGAGGGACCTTCCTGGTGGTTCAGTGATTAAGACTCCATGCTCCCAAAGCAGGGGGCCTGGGTTCGATCCCTGGTCAGGGAACTAGATCCCGCATGCCGCAACTAAAGATCCTGCGTGCTGCAACTGAAGATCCTGCGTGCTGTAACTAAGACCCAGCAGAGCCCAATAAATAAATAAATATTATAAATAAATAAATGAAAGAACAAACTAATGGCTAAGAGGCCTTGTGAAGTCTGGCGGGGCTGATCTGCAGGACGGGGCAGAGGTTGGCAGGCACCATCTGCAGCCACAAGTCCACAAAGCTGGGAATTGAACCTGGGTCGTCCGTCCCAGGCACCCTCTGGGGGCTGCTGCTCTGGCCCCAAGGGCAGAAATATGTAAACAGCTGCTCCAAGCACAGCCAGGCTCTGCTCTGCTGCCAGGCGCCAACGTGCTGACTCAGCCAGAGGCAGGGGGCGGAGGGGTAGTGCCCTTGCCAGGCACGGTCCCTCCAGGCTGGGCCCCTCCCCAAGCCCCCCAGCTCCCACCTTGGACCAGCTGTGGCCGCTTTAATGGCTCTGGCCGCATTCTCTCTGTTAATGCCTCTGCGTTCGCCAGGTCCCCAGTGAGGACATGTGTGGCATTCCCCCCAAATCCTCCCCGCCTTGTTCCCTTAACCCTCATTAAATCTTTCATTCAACTGGCTCACAGCAGTTCCCTTAAACTAATTTACTTTAGAAACTAACTCTATAATGCCAGGCTCTAACTGCGGAGCCTTGAAAGTCACCAGAAAAATTATTACAATGTAACTATGTACCGAATCCTTCCATTTTCCCTGGATACTGTTGCTAAGGCCAGCAGCCCAATGGGATTTGGTTATAGAGAGATTGGCAGGTGTTGGTTTTAAAAAATCACCCTGCACCGGACTGAGACTTTCCCTTTGATTTGTTACGGACCGAAAGCGGAGTTGCTGCTGGTCCGTGTAGCTCTGTGCTGTCGGATGCCTCCTCCACAGGTCACCCCAAAACAACCTCATCCTGGGGGCAGGTCCCCCACTTTAGAATTCATGGCCCAGAGGAGGCAGGAGGCCTAGGTTCTCTTCCCAGCTCTGTCCCCAGGGGGCTATGTGGCCCTGAGCAAGTCCGTGCCCTTCTCAGGGCCTCTGTGTCCCCATCTGTGCAGAGGATGATTGGGTTTTCAGTGCCTGGGGCTGATTTTTGTGGGTTCAAGGCCTTTGAAGATCAGGGAAACTGAGGCACTGGCCAGAGAGGTCCCCAGGACAGGGCTTCACGCAGCTACTGACTGACTTCCCTTGTGAGGGTGGGATCCAGTCTTGGTCACTGCTGAAACCTCAGCATGTGCCAGGCGCTATCCTGAGTTTTGGGGATGCAGCAGGAACCAGGACAGACAACCTCCCAGGTCTTCTCTTCTAGGGAGGGAGAGTGACAGATGGCGTAGCCATGCAAAGGTAGGGGTAGGGAGGGAATTCTGAGCAGAGGACACAGCACATGCAAAGGTCCTGTGGTGGGAATGAACACACTAAGTTCTAGGGAAAGAGAGGGAGATGGGATTAGAGGAGTGAGGTGGGGGGATGTCATTTGAGGAATGCACACATTGAGGCATGAACAATTATCACACTTCAGTAACAATTCTTTCACACACACCCCTGCATTTATACAGCACCTGCTGTATACCAGGCTCCAGGCTGAGCACTAGGGACACAGGATGACCCAGGCAGCTTTGGCCTGGCGTCAGGAAGTTCATAGGCTGTAGGGGAGGCAGATGGGGTCCCTGGCAGTTAAAAACCAGATGTGAGATGGGGAATGCATCTGGCATGGGGGCGGGGCAGGCTTCTGGTAGGTGGTAATATCTAAGATGTGAAAGAAAAGGGGAACTGGGAGAGGAAATCTAAGTGGCACTGGACTGAATGGAAGAAGTGGGAATAGGAAGCTTGGGCCAAGTCCCATCCCATAGGTGAGAAGCCTGAGGGACCGGGGGCTGCTGAGGGGGATGGGACAGCAGAGCTAGGTTCCCTGCTTGGCCCAGACTTGCTGTGTGCGCTCAGTTGCAGGCACAACCTCTCCGTGCAGCTCTCCAAGCTCTCAAGTCCTGGATGACCAGGGGGAAGGTGACATCTTTGGACAAGGGTTGGGACCTGTACCCAACCCCTCCTCTCCCAAGACCTCAGAACGCTTGACCTAGTATGGGAGGGACTTCCTTGGTTGTGCAGTGGTTAAGAATCCTCCTGCCAATGCAGGGGACATGGGTTCGATCCCCGGTCCAGGAAGATCCCACATGCCGCGGAGCAACGAAGCCTGTGTGCCACAACTACTGAGCCTGCGCTCTAGAGCCCGCGAGCTACAACTACTGAGCCCACATGCCACAACTACTGAAGCCTGTGCACCTAGAACCCGTGCTGCACGATAAGAGAAGCCACGGCACTGAGAAGCCCGCGCACCACAACGAAGAGTAGCTCCCGTTTGCCACAACTAGAGAAAGTCTGCACACAGCAACGAAGACCCAATGCAGCAAAAATAAATTAAATAAAATAAATAAATTCATTTAAAAAAAAAAGACCTAGTATGGGGCAAAGTGATCCAAACCAAGCTGGGCACACAGTAGGTGCTCAACGAGCACGCTAGCTCCTATTCCTGGCTCTTCCCACTGGCCAGGCCTCCATGAAGCTGCTCACTGAACCACCTCAAAGATTGGTGTTATTATTCTCCCCATTTTCCAGTTGGGAAAACTGAGGCCCAGAGGTTGGGTCCATATTCTCACCACTAGAACAGAACTAGGACTCGAACCCAAGCTGGGTTCTCAACTTCTCTCCCCACGCCACTCGTTCAGGCCTTGGCCTCCTCTCCTCCTGCCTGACTGGAGGTCAGCCAGTCCTGGAGTCTGTGGCATCGTGAACCTAGCCCACCTGTGATTTTGCAGCCCACACGTGGGTGGGGGCTGGCTGCCTCGTGGAAGCACAAGGATGGACCACTGGTTCCCAGATGTATCAGTTATTATGATCAATTATTAATTATTCCCCGGCAGCGGCCCCCAGCAAGCCGTGCTCATTTGGGAGCCATGATGGAGGAGGTACAGGTCTGCGTGAGGACAGTGGTTTGGGCTCAGCAACTGTCCCGGGAGATGTCACCTCCAGGCCTTTGCATTCTCTGTTCCTCTGCTGGGAACACTCTTCCCCCTGAAACCCACATGGCTCCCTCCCTCACCACCTCTGTTCAAGTGTCACTTCTGCAGTGAGGTCTTCTGGAATGCCTTCTTTAAAAGTTTGCCTCCCACTCTGGGCCCTCCCCAGTCCCCTTCTCTAAATTCTTTTTCCCCCTAGAGCAACATACCGCTCTCTGACATTTGATTTTTTTTTCCCCCCTGTGCTTTGTTTATTCTCAAGCTCCCCAGCTGGAGTGCTAGCTGCAAGAGGGCAGGAGATTTGTTCTTTCAAATTCCTCCTGTTGAGGCCAGGAAGCAGCTGGCACACAGCAGATGCAAACTTTTGTGGAATGGAGAGTCCCTCTTATCTGCCCCTAGAAGCAACCTCTGTTGCTGGTTTGTGTCAATCTTTGCATATCTTTCCCAAGCGGCTACAGACCAAAGGTAACACCAGAATACAGAATGTTTTTCTTTTTCTTCCGTGAAATTGTATCATCTTGTCTGTATCATTTCCCAACTTGTGCTCTTTCACAAGACACTGTATCTACAGTGTGCATACACATCCCAAAACTCTTTCCACCTGCTGTGTATAATCTTCCATTACAAGGCTGTGCCCAGTTATTACAATCCCCTGTTGATGGACACTTAGGTTGGTTCCATCTTATTTCTCACTCTCGACCAATGCCTGTGAATCTTTGCGTCCATGCCTCCCACATCTCAATGCAGAGAGATGGGCAGCTGGGGTGTCTGCACCTTCCCTCTGGGCTTGCTAACATCACCTCTCGGAACTTATCTGAAAGACACATCCCCATGAAATGACATCTGTAGAAAGTCCTCACGGCAAAGGACTTGAAGCAACCTAAGTGCTCAACTATAGGGGATTGATTAAACATATAACAGTGCAAGGGACCAAATAATGCCACAAAAGATTAGTATCTTTTAAAATTATGAGACTAGTATTGCAGTTGTGAAAAGGAGAGAGCCAGATGTATAATTATGAAATTACTTTTAAGATACTACATTTTTAAGGGCGGGGAACCCCAAGGTACAGAACAGATGCTACCATTTGGTTAAACAAAGGAATACAAATCTACCTGCCTACTTAATGTTCACCGAAGATGTCTAGATAACTGTGCTGTCCAAAATGGTGGCCACAGGCCACCACGTGGCTATTTACATTTAAATGCAATAAAATGGAATGAAATTTAAAAGTTGAGTCCTCATTTGCACTAGCCACATTTCCAATGCTCAACAGCACATGTGGCCAGAGGCTACTTTATTAGGAAGCATCAGCAGAGAGTATTTCTAACATTGCACAAAAGTTCTGCTGGACAGCGCTGATATAGAGCAGGGGCTAGCAAGCTACAACCCATGGACCAAATCTGGCCCACTGGCTGTGTCAATAAAGCTTTATTGGCACACGGCCACAGCCATTCATTCACGTATTGTCTCTGGCTGTTTTCATGCTACAATGGTGGCATTGAATAGCATTGACAGAGACCACCCGCCTCACAGCAGGGCTGAAAAGATTTACTATCTGGCCCTTTACAGAAAAAGTCCACCAAACCCTGTCCTAGCAGGACACTGCTGTTGCTTCTGAGGAAGGAGTGGGGAAGGGGACTGAGGATATGAAGGGAACGGTGGTAGAGAGCCTCTCCCCTGTGTACTCTTCTGTACATCCTCAGTTGTGTCTTACATATATGCATTATCTGGCCAGAAAAAAAAAATTAAAAATAAAACATGTTGCAAAGTGGCAATGCTAATTTATTCTCCCGCTGATGACGCCCAGGGGTCCCCCTCCCATTTCCACTCTGGATATCATCAAGCTTCAGACATTTTTGCCAAGTGAACGGGCAAGAAATGGATCTTGTTTTA
The DNA here is from genome assembly GCF_003676395.1 of Aethalodelphis obliquidens. NCBI lineage: Eukaryota > Metazoa > Chordata > Mammalia > Artiodactyla > Delphinidae > Aethalodelphis > Aethalodelphis obliquidens. Next base: position 10,538,400 of record NW_020837997.1, on the reverse strand, counting down.
ATTTGCATCTTCTGGGCAAGAGATGGGGAATCTTTAAATATAGGATAAATGCTTGTCTACTCATCCATCAGCCCCCAGACTCTGAAAAGCCAGGGACCCCATCCATCTCAGTCGCTGTAGCATCCCAGCACCCGTGTGGGACCAGGCAAACAGTTGGTGCCCAATAAATGTGTGTCAAGTGGATGAATGAGGGTCTGAGGGAACTGGGCCCAGGGCTGGGGCTGCATTACAAGGTCTGGGATCCTTGGGGGGCAGCAGCGGGCATCGAATGCCAAGCCGAGCTTCTCTGAGGCAGGCTTACCAATGGACCTGGGGCCGGCCTGGCTCCCGAGCAGCCTCTTGGGCAGGAGCCTGGGGACATCCTTCCCGGGGACCATTCTCAGCAGAGGGGGTGTGGGCAGGGTGGGGGGAACCTCGGGCTCCAGGCGGGAGAGAGATTATATATTCATCAGAATCTTAAACAAAAGCCGCACGGCTGCCTGTCGGCTAGGCTCTGGCTTTTATGGTAATCGGGGATGAATTACCCACAATGCCGAGCCAAGCGCAAGTGGTTCTTGGCCCAGATCCTAAACTAATTTTTATATGTTCGTGTGTATATAATTTCGTTCGCTCCCTCCTGTCCCACTTCCATCATTTGTGGGAGCAACGGGGAAGGGGCAGGGGCAGAGGGAACCCTGGGTATAAAGCAGAGGGTGCCCATCCAGACCCCCACCTCCCGCCCTTGGGCCCGCCTGGCACCAGGCCCTGGACCCAGAGCGCGTGGAAGTGGGAGGTGAGTGCCAAGCTGGAGCCAAGGGGAGCCTGGAAACCACCAAGAACTAAAGCCGGCAGCCCCAGGGGTGGAAAGCACACAGAGGAGAAGGGAGAGGAGCAAGGTGGGGAGGACGTGTGGGCCCATGGGTGTATGGCCTGGGGCAAGTGCCTTAACCTCTCTGGGCTTCACCCTCCTGGTCTGTGAACCAGGCCTCCTCTGTATCTTGAACTGGAAGTTCAGTGAATCTCAGAATTTCTGCCCCAAGAGCCCCAGTGGAGCTTGGAGCTGGCGAAGGCCCAGCCCCACCTAAACCCAAACGTGTAGCTGGCTGTGTTCTAAGTACTCTGTACATATTAACTCATTTCATTCCCTTCCGTTACCATCCCCATTATACAGATGGGGAAACTGAGGCTGAGAAAAGGTTGTGCCTTGGTCAGGGGCCACTGCCTTGCTTGTAGCATGGGACCCTGGCCCCAGATCATACCCATGGGCTAACTTAGGAGTCACCAGATCCAGGAGGTCCCCTCCAACACCTGCAGAGAGAACCACTCCCTTTGCCTTCTGGAAACCTTGGCAGGTGTCCTGTTAACACGGGGGTCCCCATACCTGTCCCTCCCATCCTTGCAGATGCTCAGCCCAGAGATCTAGGAGTTATCCTTGATGACTTTCAAGCCCGCCCTGCACCCACTGCTTGGCCAATCCACTGGCTCTTCCCAAAAAAACATCTCTCCAGCATCCACCCACTTCTCCCCCTTCTCTGTCTCCATTTGGTCCAGCCCCATCATCGCTCACCTGGACAAGTGCAGTCGCCCCCACCCTGTTCCCCAGCTCCTGCAGTGGCAAAAGGGCGCCTGTGAGCACCTGAGTCAGGCCCCGTCCCTCCTCTGCCCACAGCCCTCCAGGGCTCCCACCTCCCTGAGAGCAAAAAACCAAGTCCTCCCCTCAGCCCACAAGGTCCTGCACGACCTGCCCTCCTCCCCTCCCTGCCCTCACCTCCTCCCTCTCTCCCCGTCGCTCACTCTGCTCCAGACACACAGGCCTCCACACACCAGGCATGGTCCTGTCCCTGGGCCTTTGCACGGCTCTCCCCGCAGCACCCCCACCCCAGGAACACCTTTCCTCCAGATCGCCACATAATTCACTCTCTCACCTCCTGCTGGTCTTTACTGAAAAGTCACCTCCTCAGAGAGGCCTACCTTGATTCCATAACTAAAATAGTCCCTCCTTATCACCTACCCCTTTCCCTGGCTTCATTTTTCTTAAAGGCATGCTATAGCTCCTTAAATATTTAACCTATTTCGTTGTGTATTGTTCTTCTCCCTGCTATGCTTCACAAGGACAGGACTTTTTCTTGTCTTCTTCACCACTTTATTCCCAGCACCTGGGTCAGGGCCCAGCATACAGTAGGTGCTCAATAAATATCCGCTGATGAACCTCTAGATGCTCCCCAGCAGGATCTTGGACCCAAAGGAGGCACTGTGATTATTTTCTCAACACTTAGAAGCTTTTCTTGGGGCCTAAAATAAAATTTTAGATCTGAAACCACGGGAGGTTTCTGCTACTGGTCTGGTGGGAACCGCCAAAGAATAAAAACATTCCTATCCTACTAAACTGTTAAGCGGAAGCCTGTGCTCACTTGCTGGTGGCTGGAATGGAGATTACAGACACTCTGTAGGGTGACCAGGTGAGATCCAGCGAATTCTAGAACGTGCATTCCACATAGAACCTCTTACTCGTGCTTGAAGCCTGTGTGTGAAAAGCATTGCAGCTCATCTCACAGGAAAGTGAAAGAGAGAGATGGGTGGGCATGACGGTCAGGAAGGGGCTGGACAAGCCAGTGGCATAGTACACAGCCCAGAAAAAGGAGATGAAGGCTCTGTACATACTGAGTCTGTTTGTGAAAAAGCACGGCATGGAAGAGTTGGGTGTAGGATGTGTGGGAAAGGAGAGAGGAGACCAACAGACCTAGAGGTACTAATGCTGAAATAATAAGAAGAATACTTGCTAATATTTTAAGACCGTGTATTATTTGCTAGACACATATCTCACCTAATTCTCTCCATTTTACAGAAGACAAAATTGAGCCTCAGAGAGGTCAGGCCACTTACCCAAAGTCACACAGCTTGGAGGTGACAAAGAGGGGATATGAGCACAGGTCACCTGGGCCCAGAGCCTGACCTAGGATGAGGTGAACCAAGCTTGCTAGCAGTCGAGCTCAACACCTGGTAGACAGTAGGTGCCCAATGCCATGGAGATGCCCAAGGGCAAAGGGAGCAGAGGAAGGACTGCTCAGAGGGAAACGGTGAGAGTTACTGAGCAGTCGGTCGGATGTTTGCTGGGGAGAAGGGAGGAGGGCTTGAGCAATCAATGCAAACGTTGGAAACCGGGCATCGGGGAGCGAGGTGGCTGGCTCGGAAGAGAACAACTGGCTGCCAATCTCATTTCCTCCTGTGACAGAGATGGGCAGGGCTGGCCGGAACCCACAGCTGGCATGAAGCCAGGGCCAGCAGGGACCTCCTGACCTGTCACCTGTGATGTGTTCATCAAGAGCGAGGGGAAAGTCACAACCATCCAGGGTGGGCGGCAGGAGGGAGTGTGCGCGGGCCCTTTTGGCGGGGGGAGGGGAGAGCCTGGCCCAAGGTCAATGTGGTCCCTGGCAAACCTTTCCTCTGCTCTGCCTCAGTTGGACCAACTCACCATTCAACCTGTGTTTACAGAGAACCATATGGTATGAGGTCCAAGACCATGAGTCTGATGTGAGTTTGGTCCCAGGCTCTGCTCCTTGCTTACTCAATGACCTGAAGTAAGTCATTTCCCCTCCATGAACCTCAGTTTCCCCATCTGTAAAATGGAGTCATCACTCCCTGGCTTGGGACAAGTCACAGGCTTTAGATTCAGAGCAACCCGAGTCTGAATTGTGGCTTAACCTCCTAGCTGAGTGGCCTCGGGCAAGCAGTTTAAGCAATCTGGGTCTGCTTTTCTTTCTCTTTAACAAGGAGTTAAAGGATCCTTGTCTGAGCCCCTGGATCAAGCCATGCCTGAAGCTGGTCTATTCTAACATCAGTCTTCTCAGTTACAAGAGCCAATCAATCCATCTGCTTTTTTTTAAAAAAAACTAAAGTCAGTTGATTTGGGTTTCTCCTCCTTTCAAGCTGCATGCCCACTGTGCAACTGAGGATAGAGCTTCATTAGTAGCATGGCAGGAAGCTGAGGATAACCATCAAGGTTATCCCTGCGCAACAGTCAACCTGCTGAGGGACTTCAAACAGACTCAAACCTCTGGGTCTCAGATCTTTCAGAACGCAGATGCTGGCAAGCAACGTCCACACGGCATCATCCAGATCTGGGACTGAGGGCAGCGCCTGCTTACTTTGCACCTACCTCGTGCCCACCGACCGGCTGCCTATTACGGACCCATTGGTCTAACATCTACCACGATCCATTCAGTGAGCACCTACTATGAGCTGGGCCCCATGAAAGACACAAGATTTAACCACTTCACCTTGAAGGCTCACAGTGACTTTGCATGGGAATCCTTGCCCATGCTGTTCCCTCTGCCTGGAACACCATTCCCTCCTCTCTCTGCCCAAGTAACTCCTACTCAACCACCACATCTCAGATCAGCTGCCACCCCCTCCAGGAAGCCTTCTTTGACCTCCCCTCCCATTGTTCACTCTCAGAGCCTTGCATCCTCTCTCCCTCTTCCTCATCCCAGTTCCAGAGCTGACGATTTCTGTATTTCATTGAGTTTAAGCTGCGTAATTATATTACGCGTCAATAAGAAAGAAAAAATGCTGCCAATTAAACTGGACATGACTTCCTTATCACACAGAATTATCATTTGACAGCAACTGAAAGAGCTTTTTTAGACTTCTTTGGACGTACACTTTGATCACCTTTCTCTCCTGAACATAAATGCAAAGTGTAAGTAAAATATATGGTTCAAGTTTTTCTAAACCACCTCTGTGTTCCAAGCCCACCTCTTCTGAATTGCTTTTCACCCCAGTGCTGCTGACTTGGGGTTCTGCACGTGGCACCGGTCCCTGTGCGGCCAGGCCCCAGGCACCTAGCATTTCCCATGGGTGGCTGGCCCAAGATTTCCCTCCAAGCCTCTGACACCCGCACTAAGGGATCCACGGAAGGTACTGATAATGCATGGAAGGCTCCCAACCACCCTCGTGTGGCCCAAGCACTGTGGTTTTGTCAACTAACATTTTGGGGGCTGCAGTGGTCAAGACAGGAATAACCAATCTGCCTAAAACTACCTGGCGCACAGCAGGAGCTCAAAACATATTACTGGGATGACGAGCTGAGTCTGATTTCACAGTAAGTGAGAGTTCAGAGAGGTTGGGCAAAAGCCATGAAGTCACACAGCAAAGTAAGAGGTAAGGGCAGATTCAAATCCAGGATCCCTGGCTTTGTCCCGGTCTACCTGCCAACAGCACTTACAATGTATTTCTCTAAAATAGGGCAGGGCGGGGACCCCAGCCAACATCTTGACTAAGAGAACTGAACCTCACAGGAGCCTTTAAATACACGGCGTAAAAAAAAAAAAAAAGATACAAATGAACTTATTTATAAAACAGAAACAGACTTACAGGTATCGAAAACAAACTTATGGAGTGGCATGGACTTACATACACTACCAAATGTAAAACAGATAGCTAGTGGGAAGCAGCTGCATAGCACAGGGAGATCAGCTCCGTGCTTTGTGACCACCTAGAGGGGTGGGATAGGGAGGGTGGGAGGGAGATGCAACAGGGAGGGGATATGGGGATATATGTATACATACAGCCGATTCACTTTGTTATACAGCAGAAACTAACACACCATTGTAAAGCAATTATACTCCAATAAAGATGTTAAAAAAAAAAAAGAACAAACTTATGGTTACCAAGGGGGAGACGTGGGGGGAGGGATAAATCAGACCTTGGGATGAACATACATATACTACTATATATAAAATAGATAACCAAAAAGGACCAACTGTATAGTACAGGGAACTCTACTCAATATTCTGTAATACCCTATATGAGAAAAGAATCTGAAAAAGAATAAATATATGTACAACGGAATCACTTTGCTGTACACCTGAAACTAACACAACATTGTAAATCAACTCTACTCCAATAAAATTTTAAATAAACAAATAAATAAAGAGGGTCAATCTATACATAAATTAGGAGGAAGTGACACATGTGAAGCGCTTAGAGAGCAAGCTGCACCCCAGCCAGACACCCAGCCGCTGTGTAACATCTAGCTGTGTGACACTGGGCAAATGACTCAACCTCTCTGGGCCTCAGTTTCTCCACCCACCAAATGGGTATAAGAGTCCCTGCCTCACAGAGCTACCATGAAGATTAAACCTATGAAAAGTCTGCCTTCAAACTCTATCCCAAATCTCCCCACTTCTCCCCATCTTCTGTCTCCACCTGTTCCATCCCACCATCCTGCCTGGACCAGTACAGTCTCCTCTGCCCTGTGCCCCCGACTCCCACCGTCTAGCCTCCCTGCAGCAGCCAAAGGGCTCCTGTGAGTGTCTGAGTCAGGTACCCACCTCCCTCCTCTGGGTAAAAGCCCAAGACCTCCCTGCCTGGGCTCTTACATGACCTGCCCCCACCCCCGTCCCCTCCCTGCCCTCCCCCCACCCCCCCTCGCTCACTCTGCTCCAGACACACTGGCCTCCTCGATGTTCCTCCAACACGCCAGGCACGGTGCTGCCTTTGCACAGGCTGTGCCCTCTGCCCAGAACATTCTCCTCTGACACAGCCACTTGGCTTCCTCCCTCACCTCCATCAGGGTTTTACTCAAATTGTCAACTCCTCAATAAAAAGCCGTCCCTACAACCCCATTTAAAATGACGGCCCTGGGACTTCCCTGGTGGTCCAGTGGTTAAGACTTCGCCTTCCAATGCAGGGGGTGCAGGTTCGATTCCTGGTCAGGGAGCTAAGATCCCACATGCCTCACGGTCAAGAAAAAAACCCCAAAACATAAAACAGAAGCAGTATTGTAACAAATTCAATAGAGACTTTAAAAAATGGACCACATAAATAAAAATAAAAAATAAAAATAAAATGACGGCCCTGGGACTTCCCTGGCGATCCAGTGGTTAATAGTCCGCACTCCCACTGCAGGGGGCGTGGGTTCGATCTCTGGTCAGGCAACTAAGATCCCGCATGCTTCACGGTGCGGCAAAAAAAATAAAGAAAAAGAAACTTAAAATAAACATCGATTCAAAAAATAAAGATCAATTTTAAAACTTAAAAAGTTAAATAACATACACGACAGCCCTCATCCCTCGACTCACGTACCCCTTTTTCTTTTTTACTGTGTTCTCTTATCACCACCTGACATGACACATAGTTTATGTTGCTTATTACCTCTTCCTGATCAGAACGTGAGCCCCACAAAGGCATACACTTCTTCTTCCCCGCTGGGCCCCGGCAGAGACCCAGCACACAGTAGGTGCCCGGATGACAAGGCACAGATGTGGGGAGGCGGCAGCCACAGCTGAACCAGCCGCCGGTCCTCCAGGGCTGGCTGGCGGAGGAAGCAAATCCACGCCTCCTCCGGGGGGCCCTTCCTGTCCCCATTTCTGAGCTATCCCTAGACTCTGCCCTCTGCCCCCTTTCCTGAGCCTCCAGCCAACACCTGCTGAGGAAACGCAGGAAGCAGGGGCGGCCTCCGTGGTGCCTGTGGCCTGGGATGGGCATGTTCCTCCGGGCAGTTTAATCCCTGCCCCGTTGGAAGGGAGGCCCCAGAGGTTGAGCCAGGACCTCCAAGCCAAACAAACAGACCGACTCGAGAAGCATCCACCTCCCCGATCCCGCTGCCAGGAAGAGGTGCCGCTCTGGAAGGTGCCTGATAACTATTTAGGGAATAGACGTATTATTTAGGGGCGCCGTGTCACCCTCACTCGCAGCCCAGCAGTAAGGCTTCACCCTTGCTAACTCATCGGATCCTCCCAAGGACCCTGGGAGGGTGGGGTCATCATTTTCCCTGTTTTACAGATGGGGACACTGAGGCCGGGAGGTGAAATCACAGCAGATGAGGAATAGAGCTGGGACTTGAATCCAAGCCATCTGGTCCTCGAGTCTGCCTCTTAACCACTAGTCTACATGGTCTCAATGAATACAAGTATAAAACACGGCAGGAAAACATCTGCAACACCTACGGACCATTGGCTGTGTCCTTGGCCTCGTGGGGGAGGGGGAAACAGCGAGTGTACCTTATCCCTCAGCCATCTTCCAACAATCTGGTAACATGCTCCATTCTAAAGATGAGGAAAACTGAGTCCCCGAGGGAGGTAGTGATTTCCTGAAGGTCCCCAGAAGCGGCAGTGCCCAGACCTGGCACCAAATTCACTCCATCCTTCCCTGGGATGGGTAATGCAGGCTGTTTCAGAGGTGGCCCGAGTGCTAGAACGAGGTCGGCTCACATCTCAAGAACACCCACTGTGTGCTGGCCCGAGTGAAAAACCATCAGGGGTCTTATTTCCAGGTGGGTATACTGAGGCTCAGAGAACTTCAGCCATGTGCCTGGGTCCCGAGATGTCCCCATTTCACAGACCGGTGAACCGAGGCTCAGAGAAGTTGCTCCATGTGCCTGAGGCCACACAGCCAGCAAGAGGCAGCCCTGGGACTCGGACCCAGAGCTTCCTGACCAGACTTGGAACTGTGGGCTGGCGTGAGCCTGCAGTGGAAGCTCTCAGCTCTGCAAACCAGACACCCCTTGGCCGCGATGGAGGGTCAGGATCCACGGGGACACACAGTGCGAAACCCCAAATGACAAGTGTCGGCATGGAAACAGCCTGTGGGTGGCTGGGCTTCTTCAGGCGTAAAAATGGGGGGGGGAACACTTAACACCAACTGTATTTTTAAAAATCCCACAGCAATAAAGAGGCTGGACCGTCAGCACGGCATCACGTCCGTGGGCAGGCAGAAGCCCCAGAACGCAGGGACACAGCTATTTTAAAGGGGCTATTTCTGGAGGCCGAGGTGAGAACACGGGGGCGGGAGGAAGGATCAGGAGCAGCCGCTGGGCGGCCCGAACTGGCCGCCTGCAGGGGGAGGGGGGAGAGGCGAGTGAAAAGGGAGAACTCGGGAGCCACCTGCTTGGTTGGTGCCAACGCAGGCGCTGCCACGAGCCAGCTGGAGGACCTCAGGCATCTCAGAGCCTCATCTCTTGCCCTGTGAACGGAGATCTGTGGGTGCAAAACGTGCACGGGGCCCTACTGTGCACAGGCGCTGCTGTGGACATAGCAGAGGAGACGGCCGAAAGGGAGGTGGATGACAAGTAAAAGGCATAAGACATGGAGATGGCGACAGCGATTCCAGTAAAAGCAGAGCAGGAGAGGGGAAGATGGTGGCCAGGTAGACAGGCGGATTTGCAAATAACACTCTTACAAATCGTTTCGCAAGTAATAACTTTGCAAATCTTCACAGGGCGGTCAGGGGAAGCCTCACTTAAAAATGAGCAGAGACCCGAGGAGAGAAGGAAGAAAAGCACTGTGTCCTGAGGCTCACCTACTGCCGCTATTAGGATCAAGTTGGGCAGCGGATGCCAAAAAACTCACAAGAGAGGCACCTTCACATAAAAGAAGCTCCCAGGTCGTCCTTTCAGGGCTATTTTGCCCACCCCATAACCATCAGGGTCCAGGCTCCTTCCATCTCTTTGATCCCCCATTCTTATCCCTGATACCTGCCTCATGGTCCAAAATGGCTGCTTGGGTGCCTACCATCACCTCCGTATTCCAGCTGGGGGTGGGGAGAAGGAAGCATGTGCTACCTCCCTTTGAAGGCATTTCCAGGAAATTCTGTTCATTTATCCCACTGGTCAGAACTGAATCATATAGCACAGACAGCTGCAAGTTACAATGGGAAATTTTTTTTTTTTTTCCACCAGGTGGCTACGTGCCTAGATAAGTCAAAGGGTTCAATTGCTGTGGAGGAGAAAGACGGGATATTGGTAGACCCCACCAAAAACACGTAGCCCGATGGGGTTAGGTCTTACTTTCAAACCAGTGTATCTGAGAGACTTTGGCCTGCATAGAGAAGACAGATGTTATCAGGGCCAGCCCCCTGCCTCCATGCCAGGATGCTTTTCATTCATCCCAGGCTCCGCCTCCCCAAATACCCCAAGGTCAGAAACTGGCCGCAGCCCAAGTTCAGGCTCCGTGTTTCCAGGGGCCCCTCGGAAGGCAGGACCCCACCTACGGTCTGGGCTCGCTAAGCACCTGGGCCCAAGGCACCAGGCATCTCCCATCCCACCTTGCGCCTGCCTGGTGAGGACGCCCAGCCAATTCATCTCCTTCTCCTTGGTAAACAACTGTCAGGGAAAATAAATAGTTTTTAATAGGCTCATTAATTGAATTCAGGGAGAAATAACCTTCTCCCCAGGCTGTTGAGAAGGAATACTCAAGACACACACAAGAAAGTCCTAGCACCCTGGTCCGCAGGTGGAGACCCCCGAACGGTTCTAGCCATGTTCAGCCACATGAACTCAACCAGCAAGGGCACCATCCCCCTCCCCGGCTTTTTCCAGCCTTCTCAAGGTTGGAAGTCTCCGGTGGGTGCTAACTGGGCTTTAACGCCTCAGTAGCCCTTGGCCTCTGCTCTAAGCCTGTGGCGGTAGCAGGATGATTTAATGTCCTTTTTTTTTTCTTTTTTTTGTTTGGCTCTCATCTCATTTATTTCAAAGGTTCTGCCTTCTTATGTCAAGGACATACCAGGTTGCCCATTCATGAGAGTAAGACAAATTTTTCTCCTTTAAGTTTTCAAAGAGAATGGGTTTCAAGAAAACTACCAAGTCACTAGGAGGACCAGGTAGATGGGGCAAAAGGCACACGTCAAAGTGAGTGACTGAGATTTGGGTGATGTCGGGGAGAGCACTGGATGCGGAGTCCAGAGGCCTCGACGCAGCCCACAGGGTGACTGAGGCACAGAACTAGAAGGTCAGAACTGACCCCCTGCACCTGTCGAGGGCTCTGGCCACACAGGTGTGACTCAGTTTCCCCACCGCGGCTCAGGTGGTCCTGGGGCAGGCCTCCTGCCAGCCTGCTCTCAGCACTGTAGCAGGAGACTCGACACCCCTGGGAGAAGCCAGACTTGGGCCCTGCTGCTCCCAGGACCCCCAAACCCTTTGTCCCCCAAAGCTCTGTATGCAGGTCCCCCAGTTTGCCCCCAGAAGGCATTCACCATCATGCTGTATTGTACGATGTTTAGCCAGTTCCATCTTTGCCATGCCAGCACTTTCCAAGCACAGTCGGTACAGATCTTTCTAATCATTCAAGAGACAGTCTTTGCTCCCATTTTAGACAAGGAGACTGAGGCCCAGGGTCATGCTGTGCGTGAGGCCAAGATTCAAACGTGGGTTGTTCAGATGTCCAATTCAATCCCTCAAAGAAAGCCTGGCCCATTCCTGGGGGCTCCTCAGTGACTTTTCTACCTATCTGGCCGGATGCACACGGTGTCAAATGAACATCAGGGCTCCTTGAGTCTTAAAAATCCCCTGGCCCAGTTACTATGCCCTTTGGGGGTTCCCTGCTCCTTTGGGCTTCTCACCTCCTCCCCAGGAGACAAGAAACCTCATGGACTGTTTCAGGGTTCCCTGACCCCATGACACCTGGCCTCAGGGCCCCTGGCTCTCAGCAGCCAATCATCATGGCTTCTGCGCCAAACAGCTCAGACATGCAGAGACTCATGAGGGCAGGCAAGCGGCCGAGGTCACACAGCACCTCCACTGGGGATTTGGTCTCCTAGCCTCCCTGCCCAGGGCAGTGGGAACTGAGTCAGGGCGTTTCAGCCGCCTGATGCGGGGCTTTCCCAGCCACCATGACCCACCTAATCTGGACAATTAGACACGCTGGGTCTAGTGCAGGAGGGCAGTGGCTCTCCAAAACCAGGTCTGGGGAGGGGGAGCCAGGTGGAGCTCCCATCCTGAAAAGGGGGGCAGACAGACCGCAAAACAGCAACTGAAGAAGTAAAATAAAAAGAGTGCTGGGGAACACTGGCTGGATAGGGTTGGCCTGGCCAGAAACGGAGCTCCTGGCGGAGGAAACAGCAAGGACAAAAGCCTGGAGGTGGGAGAAGAAGGAAGGTCAAGGTGGTTGGTACAGAATGAGTGAGGAGGGAGTGGATGGAGAAGCCGGCAGGGGACTGGCTGGCAAGCAGGGTTTGGGTGTGCCAACCAGAGAGGCAAAGCAACTTCCCTGAAGTCACACAGCTCGTAAGAGGCAAAAACATATCTCACATCCAGACCAGCCGACAACATGTCCCTCCTTCTGCGACCAGCCTTCTGGCTCCATAATTGCTATGTGCTCCAGCTGGGCAAAATGAAACCGCAGAGCCTCCTTGTGCAAAAATTATTAAGAATTTCAGGGCTTCCCTGGTGGCGCAGTGGTTGAGAATCTGCCTGCTAATGCGGGGGACATGGGTTCGAGCCCTGGTCTGGGAGGATCCCACATGCCGCAGAGCAACTGGGCCCGTGAGCCACAACTACTGAGCCTGCGCGTCTGGAGCCTGTGCTACACAACGAGAGAGGCCGCGATGGCAAGAGGCCCGCGCACCGCGATGAAGAGTGGCCCCCACTTGCCACAACTAGAGAAAGCCCTCGCACAGAAACGAAGACCCAACACAGAAAAAATAAATTAATAAAAACTCCTACCCCCAACATCTTCTTTAAAAAAAAAAAAAAAAAGAATTTCAAGAAAGCAAGAGCAGATCATTCAACCAAGTAAAGACCCCCTGAACCTCCACAAGCACAGAAATGCCACCTCAGTTCGCCTGTGGGCACATAGGCAGCCCCAGGAAAAGGCTCCAGCGTGCCAGTTTCTCATCCTCACTCTGTGCCTCAGTTTCCCCATCTGCCAGGTGGGGCGACAGCTGCCACCTCTCAGGGCTGTTCTAAGGATGAAAGGAGAAAATTTGAGTGAAGCCGGAGCCCAGGGCCAGACACGCAGTGTAGGCTCCATGACGGGGACTTCATGCCTGTTTGGGTTATTTCTCCTCCGTTGCAGTTGTTTGGGAAATTGTGGGTGTGGAGCTCCATCCACATCTCCCCCAGCGGTTCATGAAGATGGGGGATGGGAGAGCACAGTCATTTAGTCCCTGCTTGTGTACCCTGGGTGCCAGGTCCCCTATCAACGTGACAGCATTTAACTCCCAGTGACACAGCAGGCAAGATGTATTCCCATTTCATGGATGAGAAAAGCGAGGCTGGGGGCAGGGAATAAGGGGTCACCTCACACAACCGGGTAGGGCCTGTACCAGGATTCGAACTTAGTGCTCCGGCCTCCAAAGGCCAGGTGGGAAAAAAGGGGAAAGACCTGCCCGCAGCAGCCCCTCCATCTCCCAGATCCAGCACTGTCACCAGAAACCCCAGCCGTTCGTGCTTCTAGAATCCATACGTCAGGCGCAACTACCCACTTGTGATAATCAACTGGGCCGTGGGGCCGGGACAGGTGGGCAGCGGGAACCCGTTAGCAATCTCGGCGTTTGAGTCCAGCAAGACGGCGCAAGGCACGGGAGGCGGACGTTCATGGACAAGCCAATGGCCCGGCCGCCTGATTTCTCTCACCACTGGGGTCTGGAGCACAAATCAGGTTTTCTAAGGCTCAGCATTACTGACATTTAGAACCTGATCGTTCTCTGTGGGGGGCCATCCTGGGCGCTGCGGGATGTTAAGCGGCATCCCTGACCCCACCTGCTCGATGCCAGGAGAGCCCCCAGACGTGATGACCACAGATGTCCCCAGACATCGCCCTGTGTCCCCTGGAGGAGCGAAATCGCCCCTCGTTGAGAACCACTGTCATGAACTCTACTGAGAACGCAGGTGACCCGGTGCCCCAGCCCCGAGAGCAAACAGGTATTTCCGGAAAAGACAAGAGGCGAGGAACGGGTCCCGCAGACAGAAGATAAGTCACAGCCCTGCCCCGTGGGACGCGCCGGCTTCCTTCTGTGTAGCATTTAAGTTTATCATTACGACCAATATTAATATAATCAGAGCCAACGTTTATCGAGCGCAGCTGCTGGCCCAGGCCCTGTTCTCCGCCCTCCCTGTGAATAATCGCGCCGCTGCCTCCGAATAGCTCCTCAATGTGGCTGTGATTCTTCGATCCATTTTAGAGCCCGGGAAACTGAGGCCTGGGGACGGCAAGTGAGCTGTCGAGTCCACACAACTGGCAAACGGAGGTGTTGTAAGGAGAAGAACGATCAAAGAATGGAAAAATAGGGCAATTTCATGTAAAAAAATATCTAGATTTCTGGTTTATCTTGGAAAACCAAGCAGATCTGGCTGTGGAGCCATTCAGGGCTGCCCGTCTGGTGCCCACCACCCCTGGGCATGAACTGCCCAGCCCTGATGCGTGCGCACTGGGGTTTGAGAATGACATTTCTGCCATGTCTTTTTTTCTTTTTTTAATTTTTAGTGGAGTATAGTTGCTTTACAATGTTGTGTTCGTTTCTACTGTACGGCAAAGTGAATCAGCTATACACGTACGTATATCCCCTCTTTTCTGGATTTCCTTCCCATTCAGGTCACCGCAGAGTACTGAGTAGAGTTCCCTGAGCTATACAGTAGGTTCTCATTAGTTACCTATTTTATACACAGTATCAATAGTGTATATATGTCAATCCCCATCTCCCAATTCATCCCACGTCTCCCTTTCCCCCTTGGTATCCAAACGTTTGTTCTGCCATGTTACCCTCTCTGGACTGGTGTGAAGACATCCAGCCCACCCTTCTAGTGTGAGGCCCAGCCGGGCGGGCGGGCGGGCAGGCAGGCAGGCAGGCAGGCATGGCTGTGTGACTTTAGGCAAGTTGCTCTCCCTCTCTGGGCCTCGGCATGACAGTTGTTCCAAGAGGTGTTTCCCCAACTCCCAGGTCTCCACTAGCAATGATCTTTGCACCCAAGCTCTGGGGCCTTTCAGCAAACTCTAGCTGCACGTGTGGAAACTGCAATGTGAACTCCTCAGTGTCGGGACCCCATGTGGTCACCCACCTCTTGCTTCTGCTTCCCTCACCTCCTGCCACACACAGCTGAAGATGCTCCACCTCCCAGCTTTGCACCTGCTGTTCCCAATGCCCGTTCAACTCAGAAAGGTCCCCCTGATGCCCACCCCAGACAAAATAGTGGCCTGGTGACCTGTCGGGGGCCATGGGATTTCCAGTCTCTGCAGAGCCCTACTGCAGCCGATATTTTTTCTTGCTTAGCTTATTTATGTATTCAGCCTCTCCCAACAGACTGCAGGGTCCAGGGGATGGAGGACCGAGCCTGCCTTGTTTACTGCTGTATCCCCAGAATTCGACTTTCATTTGCTTTTATTTACAAAAAGAAAGAAAGGAAAAGAATGTACAAAGCGCTTTCTGTCTACCTGGCATGTATTTGTTCATGAGTAAAGCAACACCAAAGCACCCATTTTACAGATGAGGAAACTGAGGCGCACGGCCGCTACATAACTAGTCCAAGGCTCCACAGCTGGTCTACATACATAGTCTGAGGCCCCACAGCTGGTGAGCAGCAGAGCTGGGATTTGAACCCAGAGTCTGGCTCTTGAGTTCTCTGGCCGCCGGTATTCAACAAATACTGATCGACTGAATGAATGCATTGGCAAATGAAGGAATGAAGGCTCACACACCAAGCTTATAAACTGACTGCCTTCCTGAGCACCTCTCAGCAGGGCCCGAGGCAAAGCTGAGCCCACACGGCCCTGAATTGTCCCGGACCTCCCCCCAGGCACTCACCCAGATCCACCATAGCTCTGGAAGTCAGGGGGCCACTGTCTGAGGTCTCAGGAGTGCAGGAGCCACCTGCCCTCTCCGCCTGCCTTGTCTGGCTTCCCATGGCTCAGATCCTGCCAGGCCCTGGCCCGGTCCTGCTGCAGAAGTGGGGCGGCCTTGATTAGGCAGCCAGTGACGGGGAACGCCCCAGTTTGCAGTGGCTGAGTCATCCTAATGTTTCTCCCATGCTAGACCCCGTGAGGGGCTGAGGGTTGGGGGGTGCTGCTGGGGAGCCCCCACCGGGCAGGTCTGGCTATGGATCAACACATCACTTTACACGCATTAACTCATTTCATCCTCCCAACAAAGCTATGAGGTAGATAGCGTTACTCTCCATTTTACAGATGTGACCATGGAAGCACAGAGAGGTTGAGCAACTTGCCCCAGGTCACCCAGCCAGCGAGAGGCAGAGCCGGGATTTGAAACCAAGCAACCTCGGACCGGCGTCCATACTCTTACCCTCTGAGGAAGGCAGCTGGGAGCCCCGGAGTCTCCACAGTGACTCGCGCCCAGCAGGTGAACCGTCATCAAAGCTACTTCTTTGACAATGGGGCAGAGCCCCAGCTCCTTCCCAGGGGTTAAGACTTCAGGTTCTGGCAGCCACTAGTCCTGGGTAAGATTTCCAGTTCTGTCACTTGTGGACTGTGTGACCTCAGGCCAGTGAAGACCTCTCTCTGTGCCTCAGTTTCCCTGTCTGCAAAATGGGGTTCCGAGCATGCTCCTAAGGTGCTTACTCAGCGTAGGACCTGGCACGGGCACCAACTCCAAATAAGTCAGAGCAGCTATTATTATCCCCCGACATCCCCTCATTTGCTGATCACAGGGTTAATTATAAGTGGCATTAAATTATACACACACAGACGCATCGACCTCCCTTCCCCAGAACCCCTGAATCTCCACCAACACTCCATTACCCACATGACAGCACGACAATAGAGCATCTTCCCGGCCCCACTCCACCTAGCCTGCCTCCATCCGAGGGTCCCAGGCCTCTGGCACTGAGGATGCGACACCATTTGGGGGCCGGGCGTCGTAAGACAGATGCAGCCAGCAACCGATGACACGTCCAAGAGCTGAGGGAGGCGCTTTACCCACAGCATCTCCTGTCCAGGCTTGCCATGAAGCAGGCTGTGATTGCTCTGATCTTAGAGATGAAGGAGCACAGAGAGGTCAACCAACCAGCCCAAGTATGCACAGTAGGGTGGGTGCTGGAAATCAGCGCCCCCCTCCAAGCCAGAGGCATAACTTCATTTTGCAAGTGAGAAGGCTCCCACACAGAGAGGTTAAAGGGCAGAGGCGATGCCACACAGAGAGGGAGAGAGGAAGGAGAGAACCAGGAAACAAAAAAATCGGGATTTTCAGTTTCCCTAGGAGGAAACGCCTGGCCTTCCTACAGGGGACTAATGTAATAGCAAAGAGTTCAAAAAACAAACCGAAAAAAACTCAAAAGCCGCAGGGACCATCCAGGGAGTTCTGGAGAAAATCTGCTTCAAAAAAAGGGTATTTATGGGAGCGGGGTCACTGTGACCCAGAAACCCAAGCTCCAAGCCCCAGATCAGGGTGGAATCCATGGGAATGAGTATGGGGATCTCCGGGGAAAGAAACCTCGGTGTGTTTTCAGGTCTGGAATCCTTTTGGCCTCCGCAGGACTGGGAGGGCGCCTCGATTCCGAGAACAGGAGAGGGATTCCACGGCCAGCCCGGGATTCCACGGCCAGCCCGGAATAGCACCAACCCCCAGGTCCAGCCTGGCCAGACCCGGGGGAGGGGCAGCGGTATCGGCAGCTCCTCAGAGGAGGGGAGAGAGAAGAGAGACAAAAATAAAGCAACACGAAAGTCGGGGCCTGTCCGTGAGTCACTCCCACCCGCTTGTTAATTTTCGCCTTTGCAGAAGTGTAAGCCAATTGATTTTTTTCATGCTCCCCACACACAACACCCCGCCCCCCGCCCCCCGACAACGCTTCTGAAATATCAGAGACAAGACAGAAATGGTACGTCGGGGTTCTTTTTTTTTCCCTTTGTGTGTGTGTGTGTGTGTGTGTGTGTGTGTGTGTGTGCCTTTTCTTTCCTTAAAGAAAAAAGAGAGAAGGGGGAAAAAACCCACAAACCACACTCGAAATCCGTGAGCTTCTAGAAGGCCAGAGGGGGTGACAAGTTGGACCGCTGGGTCAGCAGACCCAGGTATCACCGCTTCCTGTGCATCCCAAGCTAAGATCTGCCCATGTCCGGGCTGTCCGTCCTCCTGGTGACAGGCTGACATGCGCTTGAATTTCACCCCCTTCCAACACCCCATCTTCTCCGGCTATAAGCCAGGAGCTTTCTGGTTCCAGGCTGAAGTCAGACAAAATGTTTGAAACCATCTGAAAAGCCCTCATTCTCCCCAGCGCAGTGGTGTGACTTTTGTCCACGGACCCACACGGGGTTTTGTCAGCTTGGCACCTGGATCTTGCCCACTGTCCCCACTGGAGGCTGAGCCCCCCTGCGCGGCGGGCAGCTGGGGTCTCTCCACACTCCCCCGCCAGGCATATTTTGTAGCGGGGAAGGACAGGGCAAGGGCAGAGAGGGGCACCTCCTCCTTGCAAATTCTGGGAAACAGGCCACCCACCCACGGAGGGTGTGCCAGGAGGCTGTCCTAGGTGCAGAGGAAAGCGGGGTGGCATCTCAGCGCCCCTGCCTAGGCCCCCTGCCTCTTTCCAGAAGCACAAGCCCTCCCTCTACCCCCAGAAAGGGAGCCACGGCCCGCAACGTGCTGGCCAAGCCCACTGCACTTCCCAAGGACCTTTCTCAGGCTCCAGATGACTCTACAAATGGAACCTAATGCGCTCCATCTGGGGGTGGGGGGTGGGGTGGGGCGGGGATAGCTTTCAGCTGCAAACGTTAAGCTTTGTCAATTATCCCCCAAACCCGCCAGGTTTATAAATATCCGTCTTTATTTTTAGGGTTTTCCTCCCCATCCTGAAGTCTCTCAATGCCCCCCCCCCCACACGCAATGGCTACACTAAAGTCACGCGAAGCAGGTGAACCCGGGGCTCCCGGGTGCCGCGCCTCAGAGCCACGTAGTCCCTGCCCGTTCCTGCCTGCCCCTTCCCAGCCACCTCGCTGACCATTGTTCGGTGGAGTAATCAGCGAAGCCACAGGTCTCCTAGCGCCTGGCTCCTGGGAGCGGCAGCTGGAGGTGCGCTGTGCTCCAACACCTGCGACAGGCTGTTCAGTGCCAACCCAGAAGGCAGGAGGGGAAATCGAGTCACCCCTGGAAAGCCGTTTGCTGAGGGGAAGTGGATCTGTCTCCCCAACCCGTCCCGGGTCTAGGGAATACCAGGCAAAGCCCCACGCTCTGAACAGCCCAAAGAAGAAAATGAGCGCACAGTGATGGCTCCAGAATTGTCCCCCCAGATGCCACAACTAAATCCCTGACATCCAGGGAGCTTCTCCCCTTCCACCTGGTCCTGACACCTCGGCCCAGAACCACAGCCCCAGTGTTGGGAAAAAAATGCCCCATGTCTCTGAATGGGGCCCACAGATATGTGAAGATGCCCGGGATCCCCTGGGAAGCAGGGGAAAAAGAAAGGTGCTTGGAATGCTGCAAGGAGCTAGAAACAGAAGCACGGTCAGTGGGCGATGATTCCTGTGCGGGCAGCAGGCAGGCGCCTGGCTGGCAGTGCTCCTCTTTCTGTGCCCACCACAAGGCCAGGGTCCCTGAGGGAGGAGGGTTCCCCCAAGGAGCCCAGCCCACACCCCAGCAGAGCCTTCCAATGCCACACCCCGGCCACACCAGAATGACCCATCCCCCTGTCCCCGCAGAGGGTGAGGAGTGGGCCAGGCGTGGCCTCTCCTCGCAGGATGGCCACCGACATGACAGCACCAGCCCCCGTCCCCCCCTGGGGGGCCAGTGTCATCGGCTGTGTGGCAGGAATAGAAAAGCGCATGAGCTCACCAGGCAGGCCGGGTCTCCCACGACGTTTTGTTTGCCTGTGCCCAATTATACCAAACTCTCAGGGCAATCAAGTATGGCGGGTGGCTGCCCCCAGGGGGCTGGGGGGGGGCCGGGGCCCCAGGCAGAAGTGCACCGTCATGGTGAAGGTGCCCCCCAGGCCCGGGCACAGGGCAAGACGAAGCTTTCTGGAGGGGGAAGAATGGAGACACAACAGCAGGCGTCAAGAGATGCCTCTCGGAGGGCATTGTTGGGGGCGGGTAAGGGGAGCCAGCCAGAGACCCAGGCCCAAGGTGGTGGGCTCTAGGATTGGGGGGTGGGAAGCAGCCGCCCCCCAGCCCCAGCTGCCTGCCTTCCGCAGCCAAAGTATCAGCTGGCAGAGGAAGAAGAGAGCTGAGGGACAGAAGGTAGGCGAGATTGGCAGGGGGAGGGGGCACAAAGGAAGGGGACCCTGGGAGGGGGAGGGGAGCTATGCAAATGGTAGAATCGACAGAGTCCCTCAGCGATTAATAAAAGCTCCAGCAGCGGCGGTTGGTATCACAGGAGTAGAGGCGCGGGCTGGCTCTCTCTTCTCACTGGCGCAAGGTGGCTCAGAGGGGGAAGCAGGGCACCCCAAACAAAAGGAACCCTTGCCCCCTGCACCCCAGGAACAGCAACAATGGGGAACATCAAGGGAAGACTAGAACCCCGGCAGCCAAAGTCCTGGGGGGGGGGCGCGAGGAGACCAATGGGAACCCAGAGCAGGTGGATCCCTGTCCTCGGGACCCTCGGGGACCCTCCGGCTTTTGTCCCCGCTTCTCAGAGTCCTAATACCCAGCCTGGACACCTCAGACGCCCACCCACCTCTTCGCGAGCTGGGGGCCAGGCTGGTTTTTCAGGGGTTTGGCCAGAGGCAGAAGGGCCCCACACTCAGAATGAAGACTCCCCCAGATGGAGATGGGGGGAAAGGGGAATCCCAGCTGAGCCCGAGAGGGGGAGGGGAGGCACCCCCCAGACGAAGGCGCTGGGGAGGTTTGTTAATTTGGGGGATGAGGACCCTAGGGGGTGGCTAAATTTGAGGAAGGGTTGCAGAGGAAAGGACGCTCAAAAGCTGCTTATTTACGGCTCCTAGAGGAGGATTTGAAATCGGGGAAGAATCATTAAAGAGGAGGCTCTAGATCTGGGGGGGGGTGTGGCTGAAAAAAAGATTCCACTTTGGGGTGGATTCTCTGATTTGGGAATTTTGGAGAGAAGGCAGACGAAGGAGAGTTCTCTGATCTAGGGGGAGTTTCGTGGGGGTAAGTGCCCAGGATTTGTTTGTGTGCTGAGGGGGGGAGGGTGGAATTCTAAATTTGGGAGTGATTTCCGTAAGGAGCAGTGAACTTGGCCGCAACCCGGCCAAAACCCTTGCGCTCAGAGTATGGGCGCTCGAACTCGGAGGGCTTCCCTCCGGGCACGGCGCCCCCCCACCCGCACCCCCTTCAACCTGGTTCAGACGGCTCCGCCCCCGGGATGACGTCACCGCCCCCTCCCCCCCGCAGCCCCCGAGGGGGCTCCCGGGGCGTGCAGAACCCGCGAGGCTGGCAGCTCCAGGGGCGGCTTCCCCTCTCCCGGGATCCCCACGGGGCCCCCAGCTCCGAAGGGAGGTCGGGGGCCGGGCGCGCGCGCCCGCCCGTCCGCCAGAGTCCCTGGGGCTGGGGGCTGCCTTGCCCCACCTGGGGAAACTGGGAGGGGGAGCTGGGGCCACAGTAGGGTGGGGCAAGGCTAAGGTAGCGGAAGGCTCCCCACCAAAGGATAGATGAGGCCGGGAGGGCACTAGGGGGAGACAGCATTGAGTAGGGGGGTTCTCTAGGGGAGGGGGATTGGAGAGCGAAGGTGGCGGGCAGAGCAGCGGCCCTGAGCGCACCGGCCAGTCGGTGCCCCCCTCGCTCCCACCGGGAGCCGACTGTCCCGCGCTGGTCTCCACTCCGGGGCGCTCCCTGCCTCCGGGACCCGGCCGGGGAGCCTGGCCGGGCGCCGCTGGGGCCAGCACCCCCTCCCCACACACGCGCGTCCTCCCTCCGCGCCTTTGCCCCGCCCGCAGCCCAGGGTGGTGCAGCCGGCGGCTCTGGGCAGCTTCCAACGCCGCGCTCCGGGCGAGTCCAGCCCAGCCCCCTCCCCCGCCGCGGCGAAGCCCCCCACCCCGCCCGCCGAGCCCTCCCCGCTGCCCCTGTCTGCCCCGGCCCAGCCCCTCAGGGGCATTGTTCGGACGCAGCTTGCCGGGCTCAGCGGCTGGGCGTGCAGCCGGCTGCAGCGGAGCATCCTCCAAGCACAATGGCCGTGTAGGCTTCCCCGGCACAAAGCCGGCGCTTTGCCCACTCCGCTGCCTCCAAGAACCCCATTGGAGCGCCTGCATTTTTTTAAATCGAATTCATGATTTTTTTTTCCCCCCTTACCTGGAGGCTGGCTGGGCTGGGCTCCCCCGGCTCTGCCCCGCTTCACATCCTGGCTGTTGCATGGGATTCGAGCGGAGCCCGAGCGCCAGCGGCTCGCGGCGTGCGCGCGCCGGCCGGGCTGCCGGGCGGGCGGCGCGAGGACACTCACTGCGGCTCGCGCTCCCCTCGAGCCGGCTCGCGCGCCCCCCCAGCCGGTGACGTCATCCCTTCCGCTAGCGCCGCCGCCGCCGGCTGGGGGCGGGGCCGGGGCGGGGCTGGCACGGGCGTGTCACTGCGCAGCCGCGTAGTCGCCACGCCCCTCGGCCAATGAGGCGGCTCGGCGGGGTCACGTGGCCCTGGGCGTTTAAAGGGCTGTGGGAGCACGTGGGGCGTGGGGCTTCGCGCGACACGTGGGTGGCGGCGTCAGCCCGGGGTACCCGTCTGTCCGCGGGTCCGCCCGCTAGCCCCAGGGCGCTTGGCCCAAAGGCCATGGTGTTTGCCATGTGCTGCTGTAAACTCTGCCATGGCTCCCCAGTGCCCTCCGTGTAAAATGCAGCCCCCTCTGGGGGGCCCATTTCTCTGCGTTCGCACCCATCACTCTGCCCCCAGGTGTCCATACCTAAGCCAAGCCAGCTTCTTACAGTTCTTTCAATCTGTTCACTGCTGACTCAGGGCCCTTGCCCCTGCTGTTTCTTCACCTGGAATAGTCTTCCCCCAAGATCTTTCCCTTCTCTTTTTTCCCGTCTCTGCTTAACCTGCAGCTCCTGGGAGGAGCCTTCCTTGACCATGACCATCAGCCACCCCACGCTCCATTCTCTGTGCCATTGTCCTGATTTAATTCTGGTCATGCTAGGGTGTGGATCTCCATGGGGCCTGGAGATCCCTGTGTCTTGGCTGCATGAATAAGGGAATGAGTGAGGGAACACTTCCTGCAGAGTAACCACTTTACAAACATCTCTTCTAATTACCATCAGCTGCTGCCCTTGAGGCAGGACAAACCAAAGTAGGAACCCCAGCTCAAACACTAACTTGCCGTGTGGGGCCCTGCCTCAGCTTTCCCACCTGCAAAATGGGTTTGCTTCTCTGGGTCTCAGTTTCCCATCTGTGAAATGGGGCAAGGTGTCTGCTGCTCACAAGAGAGTGTAAGGATGAAGTGTGATACTGTGCCTGCTTGGCCTGTAGTTGGTGCTTGAAAATGGGATAATGAGAAGAGGAAAAAAAAAGAAAAGAAAAACGGAAAGATTACCACAGAGGGTGGGAGGGCTCAAAGACACCAAACAAGATTGCACATAAAATTATTGTATTCTGAACCTACTGGAAGGGTTTTATTTCTCCAAGGTATGTGTTTGGAGAGGGCCTCATCCCCACAAAACGACTCAAGTTTAGAATTTGGGGTTTTTTCCTCCAAAACCATTGATTCATTCATTCCTGGCCAAAGATGCAGATATAAACAAAAGGCATTAACTCAGGGAACAAAATGAGAAGGCGGAAGTCATAAATAGGAGAAAAGAGAGGAAGAGAATGAATAATTCAACAAGCAACCTAAATTAAGCTTGGAGTTTCCCAGCGGCCAGTGCAGGTTTGCAGAACCTATTTTGTCCTCCTTCCTAGCAGTGTGACCCTGACCTAGCCATTGACAATCTGACCTTGGTTTTCTCATCCAAGCAATTGGGAAACTGCCTCATCTTGAAGAATCAAATGGGATGGTCTGTGCACAAACGCTTAGCTGATTTGAGGTACACAGTAGGTGCTCAAGCCTTGCATACTCGACGGAGGTAGAGTGAAATGAGAGGGCATGAGCCACACTCAGCCCTGCCACCTATTAGGAGAGGAACTTTGAACAAGTCACTCAGAGGCTCACTGTTACCATCTGCAAAAAGGGTACGACCACATCTACCTCTGAGAGTTCTTGTGAGCGGCAAAGGAAAACAGTTGTAAAATATGGTGCAGGAAACCAACCCATTCAGGCCATCAGTCTGTGTGCCAGGCTGTTTTTAGGGCTGGGGCACAGAAATAAACAAAAAGACTAAAAAATTCCTGCCCTCCAGGAGTTGAGTCCAGTGGAGGAAATAGACAATATCTCACTTGGGGTAAAAACCCAAGTCCTCCTTGCAGCCCACAAGGTCCCCCACTGCCTGCCCCCATCACCTCCCTGCCCTCACCTCCTCCATCTGCACCCCTTGCTCACTCCATTCCACCCATGCCAGCCTCCTCACTGTTCCTTGCAAACATCAGGCACAGTCCAGCCTCAGGGCCTTTGCACTGGCTGTTCCCTCTGCCTAGGATGCTGTTCCTCCTGCTTTTCCCAAGACTGGACCTTCCTCATCCTTCAAATCTCTGAAAGACCCTCCCTGACCATGCTGCCAAAGTTTATCTTCATCTCAGTACCAGATTATTTATTACAATTTGGGACTGATTACTCTCTGGGGAAGTTTGCTTGTTTTCTGTCTGTCTCCCCACTTTATCTATGCCTGTTTGTCCATCCGCCAATGTAGGATAGTAATAGTCTCTATCTCCTAAGGTTGTTAGGAGGGTGAAATGAGTTACACCATCTAGAGTCTAGAAGCATTGATAAATGTGACCACTGTCAATGGAAAACCAAGATGACTAGCCAGGTGATCATAAAAATCAATACAGGGAGAACAGAACATCCTAGTCTGATATTGTTGCAGCCTCTGGCCAGCCCCAGAGGGTTGACAAGTGTCAGAAGGGCATTAAAGATCCTGTAACACCAAACCAAGACCTCCTGCAAGCCGAAGCCTGTAGAGGAAACAGGAGAGAATGTTCTCCCTGGGAGCACGGCTTAAGCCTCAAAGTTCTACAAGGTGGAAAATACTAGAATTGGGAGGTGGGGCATAGTAGGTTCTGGGTCTCTTTTGTGTCTGCCAACCACAGGGACTGGCAAGCTGTGGATGTGACTCATTGCTTGTTGGGTGAAACGTTCAGTTAATGAACATCTCCACCTTTTGCAGGGGAGTGGTGGGCTTTCTTCACCCTTCCACCCTCCTCCTCCTTCCCTGACAGCCCAGCCTCCACCCCAGTATCTCCCAGAACCTGGTAATTAGCTTCATTGTGTTTTCATTGAGACAACTCCAGAGAAACCATCAACTGCCCATCACGGTATGTACACAGGACTCCTCATGCCAAGTTCACGGAACCCAGCCTTAAATTCATTTTTTTTTTTTTTTTGCGGTATGCGGGCCTCTCACTGTTGTGGCCTCTCCCGTTGCAGAGCACAGGCTCCGGATGCGCAGGCCCAGCCACCATGGCTCACGGGCCCAGCCGCTCCGCGGGATATGGGATCTTCCCGGACCGGGACACAAACCCGTGTCCCTTGCATCGGCAGGCGGACTCCCAACCACTGCGCCACCAGGGAAGCCCCCAGCCTTAAATTCTTACAAGCCATTTCCAAAACATCTCCCCTACAACTCTGCCCTAAGCCAGAGAGTCCACTGTCTCTGTGCATTCCTTCAAGTTAAACATTTCCCTCTCTGTCTCTTCCCAAGTTCACTTCAAATGCCAAAGAGAAAAGGGGCAGATGGAAACACCCCATTTGCTGACTGGCTCCTCTTTACTGGGTTCAATGTGGGACCCCTTTGTGGGGCCCCTGATTTAGTTTATCAGGTAAGCATTAAGGCTCTGGAGTCAGAAAGACATGGTTTCAAATCCTGGGGGTGGCACTTAACAGAATTCAACATCCCTTCATGATAAAATACTCAGCAAACTAGGCATAGGGGGTATTTCCTTGACCTGATAAAGAACATCTACAGCTAACATCATACTTAATGGTGAAAGACTGGATGATGTGCCCCTGAGATCAAGAGAAAGACAAGGATGTCAGCTCTCACCAATGCTATTTAACATTGTACTCGAGGTTATAGCCAGGCAATTAGGCAAGAAAATGAAATAAAAGGCATCCAGACTAGAAATGAAGAAGTAAAACTATCTCTATTTGCATGACATCATTTGGTAGATAGAAAATCCTAAGGAATCCACTAAAACAAAACTATTAAAACTAGTAAACAAGTTCAGCAAGGCCGCGGGACACAAGATCAATACGCAAAAATCCATTGTATTTCCTAAGCGTTGGCAATAAACAAGCAAAATGAAATTAAGAAACCAATTCCCTTTGCAACTGATCAAAAAGAATAAAATACTTAGTGATACCTTTACTGAGAAATACAAAATTTTATACTATGAAAACAACAAGACATTGCTGAAAGAAATGAAAGAAGACCTAAATAAATGGAAAGACATCCCATGTTCATGGATTGGAAGACTTAATATTAAGATAGCAATATATCCCCAAGTTGATCTACAGGTTCAACCCAACCCTTATAAAAATCCCAGCTGGCTTCTCTGCAGAAATTGACAAGCTGATTCTAAAATTCATATGGGAATTAAAGGGACCCAGAATAGCCAAAACAATCTTGAAAAAGAACAAAGTTGAGGGGCTCACACTTCCCAATTTCAAAATTATTGCAAAGCTACAGTCATCAAGACAGTGGGGTCCTGGCATAAGGATAGATGGTCAATGGAATAGGACTGAAAGTCTAGAATAAACCCTCTCATCTATGGTTCATTGATTTTCACAAGGTTGTCCACTCAGTGGGGAAAAGAATGGTCTTTTCAATGGTGGCACTGGGAAAATTGTATCCACATGCAAAAGAATGAATTTGGACCCCTACCTCACACCATATGCAAAAATTAACTCAAAATGGATCTTAGACCTAAATGTAAGAGCTAAAACTGTAAAACTCTTGGGTAAAAACATAGGCATAAATCTTCATGATTTTAGACCGGACAATGGATTCTTTGGGGATGAAAAAAATATTTTAAAATTAGATTGTAAATGATTGGTGATGATGATGGTGGTTTGTGAATAAACTAAAAACTATTGAATTATATAACTCAAGTGGATGAATTGTATGGAGTGTGAATTATGTCTCAATCAAGCTGTCATTTAAGAAACTCTTAGTTAAACTTAAAAGCTTTTGCACAGCAAAGGAAACCATAAACAAAACAAAAACACAACATACAGAATGGGAGAAAATATTTGCAAATGAAGCAACTGACAAGAGATTAATCTCCAAAACATACAAACAGCTCGTGCAGCTCAATATCAAAGTAACAAACAACCCAGTCAAAAAATGGGTGGAAGATCTAAATAGACATTTCTCCAAAGAAGACATACAGATGGCCAAGAGGCACATGCAAAGATGCTCAACATCACTAATTATTAGAGAAATGCAAATCAAAACTACGATGAGGTATCATCTCACACTGGTCAGAATGGCCATCATCAAAAAATCTACAAACAATAAATGCTGGAGAGGGTGTGGAGAAAAGGCAACCCTCTTACGCTGTTGGTGCGAATGTAAATTGGTACAACCATTATGGAGAACAGCATGGAAGTTTCTTAAAAAAAACTGTAATAAAAATAGAGCTACCATATGATCTAGCAATCCCACTCCTGCACATATATCTGGAGAAAACCGTAATTCAAAAAGATACATGCACCCCAATGTTCATTGCAGCACTATTTACAATAGCCAAGATATGGAAGCAACCTAAATATCCATTGACAGAGGAATGGATGAAGAAGATGTGGTATGCGTACATAATGGAATATTACTCAGCCACAAAAAAGAATGAAATAATGTCATTTGCAGCAACATGGATGGACCTAGATTATCAGATTAAGTGAAGTATGTCAGACAAAAACCATACGATATCACTTATAAGTGGAAGCTAAAATATGACACAAATGAACTTACTTACAAAACAGAAACAAACTCACAGATAGAGAGCAAACTTATGGTTACCAAAGTGGATAGTGGGGGTGGGGGGAAGAGATAAATTAGGAGTTTGGGATTAACATAAACACACTACTATATATAAAATAGGTACGCAACAGGGACCTACTGTATAACAGTGGGAACTATACTCAATAACTTTTTTTTTTTTTTTTTGCGGTACGCGGGCCTCTCACTGTTGTGGCCTCTCCCGTTGCGGAGCACAGGCTCCGGTCGCGCGGGCTCAGCGGCCATGGCTCACAGGCCCAGCCGCTCCGCGGCACGTGGGATCCTCCAAGACCAGGGCACGAACCCGTGTCCCCTGAATCGGCAGGCGGACTCTCAACCACTGTGCCACCAGGGAAGCCCTACTCAATAACTTTTAATAGCCTATAATGGAAAATAATCTGGGAAAGAATATATACATACACGTATAACTGAATCACTTTGCTGTACACTTGAAACTAACACATTGTAAATTAACTATACTTCAATTTTTAAGAAGACATTAAAACACACTAACAAAAACACTTGGTTATGCCACCTCTGTGTTACATGACTCTGAGCAAACCATGTGTGTCTCTGTTATTCTCAGTTTCTTTGTCCTGAAATCAGGTATAATTAGACCTACCCCACTCAGGCTTTCTGTGAGTGTCAAATGAGCCATGTCACAGGAAATTATTTTGGCAAGTGTAAAGAAATACTTGAATCCAATAGAAGGGAAAAAGCTTGAATTACCAGGTACAACCCCACTGGGGACTAGTATACAGCTATGAAAAAGGATTGGTAGCATGGACCCATGAGGAAGGATCTCCAGGATAATTTGTTCATGATAAATGCAAGTGGAGAGCTTTGTTCCACCTTCCACCTTCCACCTAAGTTTTCAGCTTATCCTTCCTTATTTTAATATGAGCAAATGCATACATTTGCATATCTATAAAGCCAGTTCACCACCATCATGCAAAATACACAAAAGATGGGATGGATGGGTCATTCAAACATTTCTCTTAAAATGACATCTTTCTCTTTGTGGTGACAGAATAGTTCTGAATCTTCATTGTGGTTGTGGTTACACAAATCTGAACATGCAATAAAATGGTAAGGACTACACACACACACACACACACACACACACACACGTGCCTATAAACCTGAAAAGTCTGGAAGATGTCAGTAGAATGTCAGTTTCCTGATTTTGACAATGTTCTATGATTACGGAAGATGTGACCACTGGGGGAAGCTGGGTGAAGGGTACGTGGACCAATCTGTACTATCTTTGCAACTGCCTGTGAATCTGTAATCATTTCAAGATAAATGCTTCTCAAGGAGCATATTGGGTGGCGGAGGTGCGGTGTGCATGTTCTGTCTGCTCCCCGTGACTGGGCTGGGCATGGGTGTTGCTTCCCTACTTGGAGTGCCTACAGACAACACTATGCTAAACATTTTGATTCTCACCCATCCACGCAAGCTGCTTTCCCTAACTCTCCAAACCCAGCCATTCTCCGTTTAAGCTCTTACAGACGGTTAGTGAGAGAAGAAAGTGAGGCAGCCCTAAATTTTTGGAGCATGAAGAATAGGGAGCCTATGTGGGTTGGAGCCCAGGCCTCTATGTCTGGACCCCTCTGCTCCCCTGGCATTTTGAATCTGTATTGGTTTCCTAAAAGCACCACAAACTGGGTTGTTTAAATGATGGAATTCTATTGTCTCACAATTCTGGAAGTTGGAAGTCCCAAATCAAGGTGTTGGCGGGGCTGTGAGGGGAAGCCTCTGTTTCAGGCCTCTCTCCTTGGCTTACAGATGGCCATCTTCCCCCGTATCTCTTCAGATCACCTTCTCTCCGTGCATGTCTGTCTCTGTGTCCAACTTTCCCCTTTTTTTAAGGACACCAGTCATTTTGGATTAGGACCCATGTTGATGACCACATTTTAACTTGATTACGTCTGTAAACACCCTATTTCTAAATAAGGTCCCTTTTTGAAGTCCTGATGGTTAGGACTCCAACATAACTTGTTTGTGGGGGGACATGATTCAACCCAGAACAGCCTTGCCCAGAAGGTGACTCAGCTGAAATCCATCTAGGACTTCAGCTGCTGCTGGGTAATTAAGGGGCTTAGCATCCCCAAGACATACTACTAGAGACACCAGACCATGGTCCATACATCAGGAGCACCCTTTGCTGATGGCAAGAAGATCCAGGCTTTCAGGGAGGCTGGAGATGCCATGCCTCAGGTCAGCTCTAAGGCCTGCCTGGAACATGGAGAGATCAAGGGACTTTATTGCACTGTCTTCCTGGGAACTCAATGACAATCTTCCAAACTGGCCTCTGTTACCTCCTACCTGGTGTAGATGTGGTCTCTGGACTCACCCATTTTAAGGGACAGTGGCCTGGATTTTCCACCAGATGGGGGCTGAGTCTTATATCCAGGGCCCAAGGGACACACCTAGTCTCACCATCCAGACCCCCTGCTTCAACCTCACCAAGCCAGGGTCCTCCTACCACCACCACCTTGGGTCCCCAAGCATAGCACCTGACCATCTGGGTGGACCTAAGGTGATTTTAAGTTCTACGTACACAGAGCATGAAA
This sequence comes from Aethalodelphis obliquidens, assembly GCF_003676395.1. Classification (NCBI taxonomy): domain Eukaryota; kingdom Metazoa; phylum Chordata; class Mammalia; order Artiodactyla; family Delphinidae; genus Aethalodelphis; species Aethalodelphis obliquidens. The sequence continues at coordinate 10,508,166 of NW_020837997.1, read as the reverse complement.
CACCACAGAATCACGCTGGCCAAAGCTATTCACTTCTCTATTTTCTTTTCCAGGAGAAAGTCTTGGGTGGTGCTAGCTGAGTCATGAACGCCTGCCTGCTCACATTCTCTCAACACTTCTTCCAGGAAGGAGAGGGATGGTCTTGCTGGGAGTCTGTGCCCGAGAATGGTGGTCACAGCTCAGATCGGATCATTGCCCTCGAATAATTTCAAGGCTGGACCTTCATCCTTTTTCCTTGTAAACTTTGGCCTTACTTATTGGTGGGATTGGTTACTTTTACTTGCTTTTGTGTATTCATTTCATTTGCATCCAGCTCTAGAGAAGTGTGGCCTAATGTTCCTTTTTTAAAAAGAAGTTTGGTTACCGAGAAGCAAACAAGTGGGCATAAAGAAAATATGAAGTAACCAATGGTCAAGCACCTCCTCCATGTTTGAGGAGGATTAAAGTCCAGGGCAGACTGAATTGTCTTGATGAAACTTGGTGATGCCTGAGCAGTATGGGCCTCCATGAGACCCATTTTACAGGTGAGGAAACTGAGGCTCCAGGAGGTGACATCACCAGCTCAGGGACAAGTGTGGAACAAAGATTAGCCTGACTGCAGAAGTTATACTCTTTCATTCCCCAACGGTCCTCCCTCCAGACGTTTCCCAGGCTCTTCCCACTTGCTGGCTTGCCCTCTCCGCCCCTTTCTGCCACCCCACAGTTTTGACAACTCCTGCCCGCCACCTGCAGGAGGCCCTTCTGACTCTTCCAGCCCCCAAATCACTCTGAAAGCTGGGCTGGGGGCCCAGGATGGGCTGGGGGCTCATCAATCCCTCTTACAGAGCCAAGCACACCCTGGGGCTTGCCGAATACTTGTGCAGTGTGTGGGACCGTCCCTGTGTGTGAAAAGGGTTAACTCACTTCATTTGCATACCATGCCGAGATGCATTTTGGGAACAGACTGCAGCACGATGCAGGGGCTTGGGGTAGGGGTGGGAGGGTAGTCCTGGAGCACCAGGAGAAGTGGGTGAAAGGGATAGGGTTTCTTCTGGGCAGAGCTAGAAGGGTCTGAGCGGGGGATGTGGGCAGGAGTGAGGCACAGATCACCCTAACTACTAGGGGGGCCTAGTTAGAGTGACATTCCTTTTCCCTGTAATGAACCAATCAGAGAGGTGCAGGCATCCAGAGGGGGGTCCCCCCCCCAGGAGCTGTCCTCAGTTTACCTATCTGCAGTTTGGGTATATGGTACGTTCTTCCAAAAATTTAAGCAGCGCAACAATTCAACCAACCCTGGGTTAACCACTGTGTGAATTTAATCACATGCATAGTAGGCATTTAATAGATGTCAGAGTGTTCATTTTTCACACCTCTAAAGGAAACCAAGCCTCGGAGAGGGGACGTGGCTTAGCCAGAACACACAGTGGGCAGGACACACAGCAGACATGGATGTCCCAGCAGGGCTGGAGCTTAGCCCTCTCCCTGCCACCCTCCCTGGCTCCCACCCGACCACAAGTGGGATCGTCCTGGCAGCAGAGATGTGGCGCAGGATAAAACAGGAAGCGCTAAATAAATCCACTCGCCTGGCGTCCCAGTTACCCATGGAGCGCCTCTCCTGGTGCCTGGCACTCTGGGGCCCTGGAGGGGGGTGCTTTTCCTGTGCCCATGAGACTCAAAGCAGCTGCAGCATTTCAGACACTGCACACAGGTCCCCCAGGCTATGGTCACTGCCCTTGTCCCCCAGTATTGTCGTGACTTTTCTGAACTGAAAGAAACTAAAATATTGGTATGTTTCTGAGCTGGGAGCAGGCCTCCTGCTGAGGGAAAGGGGAGGGTCGCTGACACAGGATAACAGAATCCATCTGATGAAGCATCTACTATGTGCTGGGCTGTGGGCTGAGAGCTTCCCTTGTCGCCAAGCAGCTGGAATCATCCCCGTGGAGTAAGACTGATGATTTCTGCCCATTTCACAGCAGAGCAAATTGAGGCTCAGAGAGAGAAGGGATGTACTGGGTATAGGACACCAGGTTTGATTCAGCTCATTTCTTAATCCATTCATGCATCTGACAGATACCTATTGGGCACCTACTGTGTGCCAGGGAGTGGGAACACAGCAAGGAACAAAATAGGCAACAATCCCTGGCTGACTTTTTAGAGGAAGAGATGGGCATAAAACCAGATAAATAAATGCAAGGTGGGAAGTGCTAGGGAGGAAGAGGAAGTAGGAGCGGGGAAGGGTTGAGGGTGCAATTTTAAATCGGGTGGTAAGGGAAGGCTGTGCTGTGATGAACAAAGGTCTGAAGGCATTGGATGAAGAACATCCCAGGTAAAGGGAACAGTCAGTGCAAAGGCCCTGGGGTAGGACCGTGCCTGGCATGTTGGCGGAACAGCAAGGAGCCTGTGTGTCTGGAGCAGAGTGAGGGGGTGGGGAGAGGGAGGAGGGGAGGGCAGGGAGGGGAAGGTGCAGGTCGTGCAGGGCCTTGTGGGCCACCTGGAGGACTTGAGCTTTTCCCTCCAGGGAGGTGGGAGCCCTGGGGGGCTGTGAGGAGAGAAGAGGCAGGACCTGACTCAGGTGCTCACAGGCGCCCTCTGGCCGTTGCAGGGAGAACAGACTGTGGAGGGCGAGGGCGGGAGGTGCCTATGCTGGTTCGGGTGGCTGATGACGGGTGTCAGACCAGGGTGCAGGCAGCTTAGGGGGAGAAGTGGCCAGATGGGGGACAGAATTGGGAGACAGAGTGATCCTTGACCACACTTCCCTTGCAGTCTTTCTGGGGCCTGGGCAACCTGAAGGGACTGAATGGGGACACATTTATATTCTAAACCCCGATAAGGGGTGGTGCCCGCAACCCGCCGCCTGAGTGCTCTGGCTCCTGCAGCTGTGCCACAGGTGTTGTGTAACGAGGTTGAGATGCGGGAGCCCCCGCCCCCCAGGCAGGGCAGCCTGTGCCCCCAAGCCTCAGTAACCAGGTGCCCGCTCTACCCTGAGCACCTGAGCAGAATTCCCCAGAATGCTGAGCCGGAGACACCAATGACATCAAACCGAGCGGCCCATTGCCACTCCCAGTGTGTGCCACACCCTGCCGAGGCCCCAGTGACAAGCACAGCCAACCAGTGACTGGGGCTGGAGGCATCACCAGAAATGACATTTCCTGAGCACACTCTCTGTTCCAGACTCTGTTCCCAGTGCTTTCTGGTGACCCTTCACAGCCCTGGGAGGTCTGTGATGATACTGTTCCCACTTTACAGGTGAGGCATAGAGAGGGTGAGGACAGCCCAGGCTTCAGTGAGTCAAGCTGAGCCAATGCTGCCCTGTGGTCTTGGGTTAGTGGTCCCCTCTGCCCTTGCACTGCTGGCTCTTGAGGGGCCTGGAAGGTCAGTGGATTTCCCAGAGCAGAAACCCCTCCCTGACACAGGCCAGTCTTGAATGCTTCCAGCGATGGGACCCACACTCCCTGTATGAGAGAGCTGCCTTGGTTTTGGACTATGCCAAGAGTTAGTTTTTCCTTTAATTCATCTGGTCTCTGACCTCTCCCTTTAACCTCCCTCCTTCGGCCCTGGTCCTGCTCTCTGGAGGCTGCTCAGGAAATGTGTCTCTCTTCGCCCTCCTCCTTCTCCTCTGCCCTTCCCTCCCCCACTTCCTCTCCTCCGCCTCCAGGCAGCCCTCAGCTTTCAGTCTAAGGAGCAGAATTGGAGAATCAATGAATTCCAGGGTTTGGAGTCAGACACACCTGCCACTTGGCAGTTCTGCGGCCTTGGGCAAGTCATGTGATCCCTTGGAACCTCTGTTTCCTCATTTGTAAAAAAGAAGGCAATATCCCATCTTCGTCGCCCCTGTGGCCCCCATGCCCAGCTCAGGGTGTGGCACACAGCAGATACTCAATAAACATTTGTCAAACGAATGTTTTTCCTTTCAATGATTGGTCCACTGATTACTACTTGCATGCTCCAAATCTTACCCTTCTTTTTTTTTTTTTTTTTTTTTATAAATTTACTTACTTAGTTATTTTTGGCTACACTGGGTCTTCGTTGCTGCACGCGGGCTTTCTCTAGTTGTGGTGAGTGGGGGCTACTCTTCGTTGTGGTGAGCGGGCTTCTCACTGCAGTGGCTTCTCTTGTTGCGGGGCACAGGCTCTAGGTGCATGGGCTTCAGTAGTTGTGGCTTGCGGGCTCAGTAGTTGTGGCTCGCAGGCTCAGTAGTTGTGGCTCGCAGGCTCTAGAGCGCAGACTCAGTAGTTGTAGCGCACGGGCTTAGTTGCTCTGTGGCATGTGGCATCTTCCCGGACCAGGGCTTGAACCCGTGTGCCCTGCATTGGCAGGCGGATTCTTAACCACTGCGCCACCAGGGAAGTCCCCAAATCTGACCTTTCTTAAGAGCATTCCAGAGTAACCCCCTCACCAGCACCCAGCCAAACTCTCTCTGCTCTGCCCTCACTCTTCTTCCTGACTCACGGCCTTTGCACACGCTGTTCCCTCTGCCAGGAATGCTCTTCCCTCCTGCTTTGCTTTTCATCCTTTATTGGGCAGCTGAGGAGTCCTCCATCCGGCTCCCTCCCTTCTCAGTTTGCATTTAAATCATTAACTGTGATAGTGAATTATGTAATTAACCGCTTAATATCTGTCTTCCCACACATTCTGTCACGATGGCAGGACTTTTTATCTGCTTTTTCATACTTGTAGCCGTAGCAGCTCGGACAACACCTGACACATACTAGGTGCTTGAGAAATGCTTGTGAGTGAAAACAATGAAGGACTTGTGTTATACCACCATTCTGCCTGTTTCTTCCCTATGCTCCAGTTTACCAGTTATTTGAATTGAATACATTCCTCCTAGCGAGGAGGCAAACGGAGAAAGTGGTAGCATCACCTCCCTGTTTTTGCACTCCATACTCCTCTTAATACCATCAAAATGTTTTCACTTCCCTCCCCCCCTTTTTCAGTTTTTCTCATTCAGGAGCAGAAAATGTTAAAATATGTTGATGTAGTCAGAAGTGTTTTAAGCCTTCAGACAATTCAGACTTGAGAATCAAGTGATGGCGAAGAGCTAAAAAAAATACATTCTCGCGTATTAGGAGGAGAAAGAAAATGCCATTTCAATAAAATCGAGCCTCGTTAATGCTGGAATATAAAGATAGACACTTCCTGTCCTCCACACGCAAACTTTATCCACAGCTGTGAGTGCCAGGCCCTGCAGAATGGCTGGGGCAGGGCGGCCACAAAGAGACTATAATTGCTCCGGAGTTGAAGCCCTACGTGTTCGCAGAGCCATGCCAAGATTGGATGAAGGTCACAGAGGATGTGAGATGCTGTGGGGAAGGAATTGTCCTTGGGGCCCTCCCAGGCTATAGGAAGCGGAGGGGCTCTGCCTCCAGGAGAAGGGATTCTCATGCCCTGTTGCCTATTACAGGTGGAGTCTTGTCTCGGTCAGGTCTTACACAGATGTTTATCCTCCTGGGGAGGGAGGTTTCTAGTGAACATCCAAGTACCCCTATGTAACCTTGGGCACATTGCACACCCTCTCTGTGCCTCAGTTTCCCTATCTGCCAAATACAGGCAATAATTTAATATTAAAGTTTTAACATTAGCTATGATTATTTGCTATTATTATTAGCTCTTCGTATTGTTTTTGTTGTTGCTTTTATAATACCCTATCTGCAGGGAGTATGCCCAGCCCCTGGACTTTTCCTGACAATTGCCCCTGCCCCTCATTCCCACTAGCACAGCGCCCTCTGTCGCATTCACAGTGTTACCCCACCCTCCTGTCTTAAGCGATTAGACCAGGGAAGCTGGCTGAGCCAATCAGATTCTTTCCTCTGGGAGTTTGGAGTGAGGGCCCCAAAGCACGCAGAACATACCACTGCCTTGTGGGAGGGACAAGCAAACTGAAGAATAAAGATGGTAATTGCAGATCATGACAATTGCTACAAAGAGATAAAAGCACAGTAATATGATGGAGGGGTACGTGTGGAAGAAACTTTAGTCAAGGGGGCGGGGGGTGGGGGACCTCTCTGAAAAGCTAAGAGATGGCACGCAGAGCAGAGGGTACAGCAAGGGCAAAGGCAGGGCAAAGAGTTTGAATTTCATCCTTGGGGCAATGAAAAGAAACTGAAGGGATTTTTAACAGGAAAGGGATTAAATTTGTGGCTTAAGAATGTCAATCTAGAAGATGAAGGAGCAACATTTCCTGAAAAGAGCCAGCCTGTGTTTAACCCACAGCCCTGACTGCACATCTGCTCATTGATGGGAAGTTGCTGCTTGGGGTCTGTGTTAAGAAGGATTCTGAGCCTGAGTCCCAGTTCTGCAGGGAAAGGTGTGCTGCAATCTATTAGTGATGCCTGGGTCCTGTCTCCTTGTGATAGAGTTCTGTTATTGGTTAGTGATGTCTGTCACAGGCAACTGAACAGACTATGGTTGTCTGTATGTTACATGTTTGCTGTCCAGGGTTAACAGCCTGCTTCTGCTCAGAGAAAATTCTCTCCACCCTCCTGGGAAGGACAGTAAGATGGATCCTGGACCCAGACAGACAGGGTTCAATTTTTGGCCTGAGTGCCCCCTCCTTGTGCGGCTTCGGGTAAGTTGCTTTCTTACACTGAGCTTCATTCCCTCCTCTGGGAAGAAGGAACAGAAATCTCACCCTACGGACTTAGTCTGTGGATTGTATGAAGGGGCCTGTGGGACATCCTGCCATGCAGTAGGACTTGGCTGTAGTGGATATTGGCCTCTCCAGGCCCCCCTTGCTGCGGCCCAGGTTCTGAAGCTGAATCCATTTTATTTCCAGACCCAATTCCAGGGTTGGTTCCAACTCTGTCCCCCAGACCTTGGCAGATACCCTAAGCTGCGTCTTGCACCTGGGTTCTGTCCCCAGAGCTGCCAGAGCCTTGGCATCCATCACCCACAGACATGCCCCCACCTGGTGACGGTGTGCATGAAACAAAGTAGGCACAGGGACAGATGGCCTGGGACTCTCATGGAGGGGGAGGTTTCCCACACCTGGCCTCCACTGGCTGCCCCCCAAACTGGGCCCATCAGGGAGGGTTCTCCTTGCCAACTGAAGTGGGGACTGTCCCAATGCCTGGCTGCCTCCCAGCTCTTGGCCTGCTCTCCCACCATCAGCATTCATGTTTGCAGGTGGCTGGGGCCACTTTTCCTCTCCTGTTACTTGGCACGGATGGAGGGATTTGGGGGTACTCTGAGGAGTGGGGGACACCACAAATGCATATTGCTGGGGCCTGACCCAAGGGTGACTTTGGAAAGCAGTAAATGTGCAGGAGGAGACAGGGTGAAACCAACCTGGGGAACAGGAGGCAGAAGCGGCCTCTCCCAGCTCCCTCCCCACCCCCGCCCTGGCCCCTCGACACTCCATCCTCCGCTCAGCAACCAGAGGGACATTTTTTTCCCCGCACCATGGGGTATGTGGGATCTTAGTTCCCCGACCAGGGATAGAACCCGTGCCCCCTGCATTGGAAGCCCGGAGTCTTAACCACTGGACCGCCAGGGAAGTCCCCAGAGGGACATTTAAAAGCACAAACTGTATCCTCTCCTTCCTCTGCTTGGATCCTTCTGCGGCTGCTTTTGCCCCCCGGGGCTAAATCCCAGACTCTTTCCACTGCCTAGGAGGCCCCCACACCCCCTGAGCCATCCTCTTCCTGTTCATTCCCCTCCCCCATCTGGCCCCCCTTCCAGGCTAAACTCTGAGTCTCTGAACTTGCTTCATGCTTCTCACAGGCCAACCTTGGTCTCACCTCCAGACCTTTGCACATGCTGTTCCTCTACCCAAAGTGCTTTTCCCTCCCCTTCACCTGGCCAACTCTTCAATCAAGTCTCAGCTTCAATGTCACCTCTTTAAGGAAGCCCCCTTTGATGACGTCCCCCGACCCCAGTCCAGGTTAGATGCCCCTCCCTGTGTGTCTACCATCAAAGCTCCGATCGCCCGTTGAGCCCCAGCTCCTGATATGCATCATCTCGATGGAATTTTCACCCCTCCAGGGAGTCACCCCAGTGAGGGTCCCCATGACTCAGGTACCAGAACACAGGTCTGCCTGGCTGGCTAGGGTTTGAAACCTAGCTGTTCCGCCCATGCACCGTATGACTTCGGATCAGTGACCTCACCCATCTTGGATCCTCTTCTCTCATCTGCAGATCATGACTGCAGGTGGGGCTTGTTCAATGAGTGACTCAAAAATAAATGAAGGAATGGGACTTCCCTGGTGGTCCAATGGTTAAGACTCCACGCTCCCAGTGCAGGGGGCCTGGGGTTCGGTCCCTGGTCAGGGAACTAGATACTGCATGCCTCAACTAAAGATCCCGCATGCTGCAACTAAGGCCCGGCACAGCCAAATAAATAAATAAATATTTAGGAAAAAGAAAAAAAAAGAAGGAATGGATGAACAAACAAACAAACGAATGAATTGTGCTTGTCAGCCTGTTTCACACACGGCAGCCAGGGGCGTCTCTTTAAAACCTGAATCAGAAGATCCTGTCACTCCTGCACCAAATCCTTCCATAAGTCCAGTACCCTCTCAATAAAGTCCACATTCCTCCCCGCGGCCCACAAGGCCCTGCACCACCTGCCCCCATCCCCTCCCTGCCCTCCCCTCCTCCCTCTCTCCCCCTCGCTCACTCTGCTCCAGAACATGGGCCTCCTCCCTGTTCCTCCAACGTTCCAGGCACAGTCCTGCCCCAGGGCCTTTGCACATGCTGTACCCACTGCCTGACACACTGTTTCGCAAACTCTTGGCCAAACCTAACTTAACCGTCACCTCTGCTGAGAAGCCTTCCCTGATCACCCTATCTGAGCACATGCCCAATTATTCTCTGCCCCATTCATTTTCTTCTTAGCTCCGATCCCCATTTGGTAAAAAAAATCCCTGCATTTGTCAGGGATGACTTACCTGTTCAACGTCCATGTCTCCTGCTAGAGCTGTGTCACCTTGGGCAAGCCTCTGCCTTCCTCTGAGCCTCAGTTTGTTCATCTGTCAAATAGGGGTATGAGCCACTAGGCAGTGGGCCCACAATTGGCCATCTTGTTCCCTGCTGCATCTCAGCACCTAGAACAGCGCCAATAAATGAATGGATGGATGAACAAACAATGAACAGGTTCATTACCTCTCAGAGCCCAAGTTTATCCTGCTTAGCCCCTCTCTGGTGGCCTCTCAGAGCTCTGTCTCTCTGGGGCCAATGAGCTGGGCTTAAGTGAAGGGGTGCTGGGTCCAGATGTCACTGTGGCATTTGTGTCCCCCATATACATCCCTGCTTCTGCCTATGAGGGAGGCAGATGGGCTTATAACATCCAGTGGGTCTCGGCCGCTACATCTCTGTCTGGGGACATGCCCAAGCCACTCGTCAGAGAGCCCATGTGGGAGCGTGTGCGGCTGTTCTCCCATGTGGGTCAGGACGCTTGCGGCCACCTGGGCCAGCGTCACCCCTGTAAAATACCAACCCGCATCCCCTGCCACGTGTTTCCTCCTGCCAGCTGCCTCTCGGCTGTGAGTTTCAAAACCTGTCACATTGGAGGGGGGCAGGAGGGTGAGGCACATACAAACGTCCCAAGAGGAATAATGTTAATTGAGCACTTACTATGTACCAGGCCCTGTTCCAAGGCCTTTATTACAGTTTCCACATCTAATTCGCTCGCAGTCCTACAAGGTAGGATGTCTGTATCGTCAGCCCCATAGTATAGGTGGGGAGACCGATACTCCAAGAGAAAACACGACTTGCCAAAGGCAGAGAGCTGGCAAGGATGTTAGATTGCAGCACTAGCTCCAAAAGCAGAAAGAACATGGAAAGCAACCTATATGTCCATCCACGCGGACCAGTTACGACAGTCTCATATTCCAAAGAATTGCAAACAGGTGTTCCGACAAAAACTTGCACGCATGTATTCATAGCAGCATGATTCACAGTAGCCAAAAGGCAGAAACAGCCCAATGGTCCATCGACAGGTGACGGATAAACAAAATGTGGTCCATCCATATAGCGGAATATGATTCATGTTAAAAAAAAGCAGGAAATTCTGACACATGCTACGATATGGATGAACCACAAAATACTATAAATAAAATAAGCCAGACACAAAAAGATAAATGCTGTCTGATTCCACTCATAGCAGGTCCCTAGAAGAGTCAAATCCATAGAGACAGGAAGTAGATGGTGGGGGCCAGGGGCTGGGGGAAGGGGAGTGAGAGTCAGTGTTTCATGGGGCAGAGCTTCAGTCTGGGGAGATGGGAAAGTTTTGGAGGTGGATGGTGGGGATGGTTGCACGACAATGTGAATACACTTAATGTCACTGAATTGCACACTTAAAAATGGTTAAAATGGTAAATTTGTTTTTTCTTTTTCTTTTTTTTTTTTTTTTTTTTTTTTGCGGTATGCGGGCCTCTCACTGTTGTGGCCTCTCCCGTTGCGGAGCACAGGCTCCGGACGCGCAGGCTCAGCGGCCATGGCTCACGGGCCCAGCCGCTCCGCGGCACGCGGGATCCTCCCGGCCCGGGGCACGAACCCGCGTCCCCTGCATCGGCAGGCGGACTCCCAACCACTGCACCACCAGGGAAGCCCCACAATAATTTTTAATTTCAGAAGAATCGAAGCACTGACATATTATACAGTATGGATGAACCTTGAAAACCTTATGCTCGTTGAAAGAAGCCAGACAAAAAAGACCACACATTGTATGATTCCATTTATACGAAACGCCCAGAACGTCCACAGAAACAGAGAGCGGATTTGTGGTTGCCAGGGGCTGGGGGAGGGGAGGGGGAGTGATTGAGAATGGGGATGGGGTCACTTTTTGGGGGGATGGGAAAGTTCTGGAAGTAAATAATGGGGATGGTTGTACAACCTTGTGAAAGTACTTACAAAAATGAAGTGTACATTTTTAAGTGTTTAAAATGGTAAATTTTATGCCACGTATATTTCACCACAACAAAAGAAAAAACAGCTTGGTTCATTCTCTCAGTGGAGTAGTTGGCAGATGTATAAAAAGTGAGAATCCATGTACCCTAAAGAAATGATCTCAAAGGTGTATTGTTAAGTGATAGCAAGGAAAGTGCAGGATAGTATTTGAGTACACACACGTGTGTAAAAAAAAATCGTGAAGGGAAGGAAAATATACACACAGGTGCTTATGTGTGCATATGTCAACCCTGGAAGGAACACAGGGACCTATAAAACTGGCTGACTCTGGGATGGGCACTGGATGACCTATCCCTGGGGGGATTCCTTTTTCCCTCTGTGAACTCTTTTGTACCTTGAAAGGCAGAAAAGCACGGCGGTTAAAAGCCCAGCTCTGCCTTTGACCAGCGGTGTGACCTTGGGCCAGTCACTTAACCTCTCTGTGCCTCAGTGACCTCATCTACAAAACAGGAATGACGATGCCCACCTCAGAGGGCTGTTTGGACGAGGCTATAATGAATTAACACCAATCAGGTGCTGGAAATGTGTCGGGGGCTGTAATACAAATAATAATAATAGCTGGTATTTATTAAGCATCTACTATGTGCTAAGAGCTTTGGATGCACAACTCATTTAGTCTTGAGGTTGGGGGAAAGTGACCCCATTGTACTGATAAGGAAACTGAGGCTCAGAGAGGGAATGTGTCTTTTTTTTCAATAAATATAATCATTTGTTTCAATGGTTGATCATTTAAATGTTACCTTAAAAAAATCAGCCTGTTCACACATTTGTATATTAAACACTGAAGTGATTAGAGAGGGAATGTGTCTTAAGGTCATGCAGCAAAGCAGGGCAGAGCTGGGACAAGACACTTTTGTGGTAGTCTCCGCTTCCCCAACTATCCAATTCTGTCCATCTCTCAGGGGATGGTAAGAGAAACAGAAGTAAGTCAAAATGATCTAACTAAAGAAATGTTCGATGCCGATGCTAAGAGGTCTTCTGATCAAGGAGGGTAACAGTGAGCAGAGTTTGGGGTGCAAGGGGAGGGTGGCTTCTCTAACCTTGTTCAAGGGCCAGAAAAGCCCCCCAAAAGAATTTTCAGCTGATATAAATATTGTGGCTCCTGAGACTTGGACCCCAGAACTGGACCTTCAGAGAAGGGCTTGGTTGGAGGGAGCTCTTTCCGTTACTGAGCACAGCCCACAGCTAGACAGCAGGGAGGTACAGCCTGGCTGGCTCTGGCCCATTCAACAAACTCAGGTTGATGATGGTGGGCAAGGCCTAGGGGCTAGGGGAGGTAGCAAGACAGGCCTGGAGACTGAATGGAGCATAGGGTCCAGCATGTGTAGACACTGAAAGGATGGGTGGAAGAATGGATGGGTAAAAACTGATGGATGAATGGGTGGGTGGGTGGATGGGTGGATGGATGCATGGATAAGTGGATGGATGGATAAGTGGATGGATGGGTGAGTGGATGGATGGATGGACAGATGTGTGATTGGATACATGGATGAGTAGAGGTTGATGGATAGGTGAGTGGATGGATGGATGGATGGATGGGTGGGTGGGTGGCTGGATGGGTGGGTGGGTGGATGGATAGATGAGTGGATGGATGGTGGGTGGACAGACAGCACTCCTAACTGTAATGACAATAATCTAGTGATACCATCTCTGCCTTACCAAGCAGACTGTGTGCTGAGCACCTGACCTCACCAAATCCTCAGGCTGACTTTGGTGGGGGAGGTCCCACTGATACTTTCACTCCAGAGTTGGGGTATCTGAGGCTCAGAGAGGCAAAGTCCTTCCTTAAAATCTCAGTGGTGGGGACTTCCCTGGTGGTGCAGTGGTTAAGAATCCACCTGCCAATGCAGGAGACACGGGTTCGAGCCCTGGTCCAGGAAGATCCCACATGCCGCGGAGCAACTAAGCCCGTGCGCCACAACTACTGAGCCTGCGCTCTAGAGCCCACGAGCCACAACTACAGAAGCCCACGCACCTAGAGCCTGTGCTCCGCAAGAAGAGAAGCCACCGCAATGAGAAGCCTGCGCACCACAACGAAGAGTAGCCCCCCAACTAGAGAAAGCCCGCGCGCAGCAACAAAGACCCAACGCAGCCAAAAATAAATAAAATAAATAAATTAAATAAAATAAATCTCAGTGACGAACCCTTCCTACCACTGTCCTGATACTGCCCTTGTTGAGGTGACCTCCCAGTGTGCACACCAACCAGTCATGTCTCAGTCCCCATCCTCCTCTCACTCTCAGGAGCATCTCACTTGGTTCGTCCCTCATCCTCCCAGAAGCAATGTCCTCACTTGGCCCTGGGAACCTGCACCCACCTGGCTTCCCTCTGTCCCCTCTGTTGGACCTTCTCAGTCCCTCTGCCAACTTCTCTCCTTCTCTGATCAGGTTCTAGACACAGGACAGCCCTCATGCATCTTCTCTCTTCCTTTTCTTCCTGGACAAATCCATCCCCATGGATTCAAATTTCTTCCATCATTGACCGCCAGATTTATGTTTTCAGAAGGAATCCCTCCCCTGAACTCCTGATATCTAACTTGCCCCCGACATCTCCATGTGGGCACCCAAAAACACATCTAAGCCAAATCTTGATTCTCACCCCTACCCCACCAACCTGTTCCTCCCTCATCCTTCCATCTCAGCTGATGGCAGCTCCAACCTTCCAGGTGCTCAATGCAGACACTAGTATCATCCTCCGCTTTCCCCTTTTCCCCACACCTCACAACCAGTCCTTTAGAAAACTCCATTGGCTCTGCTTCCACAATCTATCCAGAAAGTGCCCAGTTCTCCTCCATCTTCTATATCCTCTGGTCCAGCTCCATCTCTGCCAGCTTGGACCAGTGCAGTTGCCTCCACCCTGATCCCCTGGCTCCCTCCCTTGCCCCCCAACAGTCTGTCCTGCCCATAGCAGCCACCAGAGGGCACGTATGAGCACTTGAGTCAGGCCCCGCCCCCTCCTCTGCCCACAATCCTCCAGGGCTTCCACCTCCCTTGGGGAAAAGCCCAAGTCCTCCCCTCTGCCCACAAGGTCCTGTGTGACGTGCCCAGTCCCCTCCCTGCCCTCCCCTCCTCCCTCTCTCTCCCTTGCTCACTCTGCTCCAGACACAGGGGCCTCCTCGCTGTTCCTCCAACATTCCAGGCACAGTCCTGCCCCAGGGCCTTTGCACGGGCTGTGCCCTCTGTGCCTGCTCAAATGCCACCTTCTCACTGGGGCCTCCCCTGACCACCCTGTTTAAGATTTACCTCCCGACACATCTTCACCCTCTTTTGCTCCTTGATTATTTTCCCTTAGCTCTCACCACCATCTGACCCACTGTACACATGTACTCGTTTATTTTTTACTGTACAATGTCAGCTCTTGTTAACTGAGACTTTTCATTCTGTTCTGTTCACCATTTCCTCCCAACCTAGGAAACCTAGGACAGCATCTGACACACATTTAATATTCGTTGAATAATTAAATGTTTAAGGGAAAGTCCCAAACCATTGAATAAGCTCCTACTATTGCCAGACCTCAGACGATTTGTCCAGGGAAAGAAGGAAATACAATTAGAGACAGGTGGGTAACCCATGAAAAGACCACGCCCATAACCAGTGCAGACCAGACTTTTCTGACCTCAGCTCCAAAATGTGGCAACAAAAAAGGGAATACCTTCCCTCCGAGGTCTCCCTGGGGGCTGCGACATGCCTCCCATACCATGAACTTGGACCTCCACCCTCGGCCTCTGCTCTCCCTTGAACATCTCGAGTTTCTGACTTAGAGGACGTTTCTCTTCTGAGAATGCTCATGGAAGCCTCTCACACTCTGGGCCAGCAGCACGTGAGCCTGGGAAGAAAATGTAAAGGTCAATGTCTATAATTAAATTTTCCCTGAGATAAAAATAGCATCTTTGTAATCGTTTAAATGGTTCTGAGGGAAGGAAGGAAGGAGAGAGAGAGAGAGATGCCTGCAGTTAAAAAATTACAAGCTCTGGTCTCAAGCCCACATGAGCACCAACTATCCCGAGTTGAGTGACCTTCTTCCCTTGTAATCTGGTGTGTGTGGGTGTGTGCGAGCGTGCATGCACACACGTGATCATAGGAAACTCCAACTGATGCTGACTGTATGCTAAACTGGGGTCAGGAAGTCTGCCTGGAGATGGGGGCTGAGCTGGGATCAAGGGTTTCACCCAAATGAGTGGACCCTACATGGGGGACCCTAGGGGGTGACACAGGGAGGGATGAGGTGGGTCTGTGCCCTCTGCTCTGGGACTTGGTTTCCCCTCCCTACACACTGGTATGAGACTCTGTTCTCCTGCTGCCCTTCTAGGGAGAACATCCCATATGTTGTTGGATCTGGGCTCCCCATTCTGTCCCCCGTTCTCAAATCCCCCCCCCGCACTCCATCCTGTGTGTGGCCCGGGGGAGGGAGAGAGGAGGGAGAGGTACATCCACATGCCACTGAAATAAATTTCCTCCCTATTAATTTTCGATGCAGAAAGATTTATCATCATCTCCTCTCGCCTTTCTGCGGAGTTGACATTGAGTCAAAGAACCTTCCTCCCTGCCGGGGTGTGTGTGGGGTGTCCCGGGCTTCTTACCTGGAGCCTCTCCCTCTGCTCCCCTCTCCAGCCCTCAGATTCTCTGCTTGGGCGTCACTTCCCTAGACCAAGCCTCAGTTTCCTCACCTGAACTGATTATTTCACACCCATATTCGCAGGCTCACAAAGAAGGTATCATGATGTCATCATGCTGGGTTGAAAAATGAAACAAGTCTTGATGTATTGTTCGTGAATTAATCCAATAGGTACTAACCAAGCCCCTACTGTGTGCCAGGCTGTCCTAGGCATCAGAGAAGCTGCAGAGACACACACACCGCAGACGAAACCCCTTGACCTCACTTTAGCAATGAACAAAATTGAATTTGTAATGAGGGCAGAAGCAAAGCAGGTGTATCAAGATCATGTACCCATGTGCATAGAAAAAAGACTGAAAGGAAAACCATCAAAATAGTAACCATGGGTATCCCGGGGGAACTGGATGTCTGAGAACTGGGTAATCTGCATGAAAAGGATACATCCCAAACCTCATGATCATGATGCGAATTTCACCTTAATAAGAATTAAAAGAAGAAAAGCAAAGAGAGAGCAGCCCTGGAGCGAATGATGATGTGACATTGACAGTACAGATAAAAATCTCAGACTAGGAGCTTCATGGGAGGAAATCCTGAATATATCTGAGAATCCAGAATCAACGAGAGAAACTATATTTCTAAGGACAAAAAAAAAGAAATAGCATAATCTCATTCAGTGAGTCACTCACAGGAAGGACTTAATCATGCAATATTTTGCATCAAGAACCTCCATCACGCCACTTTGCTAAAAGGATGTGTCCATTTCTTTCCATTTTTCGTTTGGATACTTGTGTGTAAAAATTTACTTGATATATAAAAGGCTTATATTGATATTTCCAATAAAGTTGTTTTAAATTAGTAAAAGAGAAGGAAGGAAGGAAGGAAGGGAGGGAGGGAGGGAGGGAGGGAGGGAGGGAAGAAAGAAGGGTAAAAAGAAAGACCTTATAATATATATCTGACCTCTGATCAGTCATGCCAGGACGTTTCCCCAAGAAGGTAATTGTGGATGGGACATACAAGTAGCTACAAGGGTGTTTGTTATTTCCCCGGTCTATAACAGCAACACATCAGATACAACCTAAGTGCTTAGCAATAGAGGATGAATTTGAAAAACACTATGTTGCCATTAAATAAATTACAATGTGTATAATTGCATAGAAAAAAATACTAAAAGGAAGCGCCCTTAGAAGTCTGCACGCTGGGGCAAGATAATAGCCAAGTTTCATTTTTTCTTTTTAGTATGTTGAGATTTTCTCAATTTTCTGCAGTGAACGGTGTTACTTCTGTGGTCAGAGCAGGGATAAACAACATCAGTACATCCTTGTTCTTAAAGAAAGAAGAAAGAGTGAGAAAGGAAACCTGGGTAAAGTTGGGGGTGGGGTGGGGGCACGATCCTGACTCCATCATTATCAGCTGTGGCGCTAATACGACATGATCTTGGTTTTCTCACCTGTAGAATGGAAATAATGAGATCTACCTGACCACAGGGGTTTAGGATGAGGATTTGACAAACCCAGCTGTGGAGGGCATTACAGACTCTCACAAGAGGCTGTCACCTCTTGTCTAGAGACCACCCCAGTGTCCTCTGGCCTCCATCCCTGCCCCTGGCAGCCCAAGAGAGTTTCTGAAGTCACAGATTCAATCTCTTCCCTCCCCTGCTCAGACCCTCCTCTATTCTATGAAGCAGATACAGTATCATCAGTTCCACTTGGCAAATGATGAAACGGAAGCATGAGGACGCTATGACCCTTTCTGGGGTCTTTGGTCCCAAGATCACCCAGATATTGAGGTCCAGATCCAGAACTTGAACCCAGGATGGTCTAGCCCTCAAGGCTACGTGCCTAACCATTGCACCACCCAACTTGTCCCCATCCCCTCCCTGCCTTGCCCTCCTCCCTCTCTCCCCCTCACTCACTCTGCTGCAGCCACACAGGCCTCCTGGCTGTTTCTCCAACATGCCAGGCACAGTCCTGCCGCAGAAAATCAAACCAGAATGAGATTCTGCTTTGCACTGATCAGATTGGGAGAGAACTGGAAAAAAATTGGATGAAATCAAGTATTGATGGGGGTGAGGGGAACGGGACGCATATACAGGAGCTGTGCAGCCTGACGACATCAAGTAAAACCCCAGAGCAGGGGCTTCCCTGGTGGCGGCAGTGGTTAAGAATCCGCCTGCCAATGCAGGGGTCACGGGTTTGATCCTTAGTCTGGGAAGGTCCCACATGCCGTGGATCAACTAAAGCTGTGCGCCACAACTACTGAGCCTGCACTCTAGAGCCCACGAGCCACAACTACCGAAGCCCGCACACCTAGAGCCCATGCTCCACAACAAGAGAAGCCACCATAATGAGAAGCCCACGCACCGCAACGAAGAGTAGCCCCCCAACTAGAGAAAGCCCGCGTGCAGCAATGAAGACCCAATGCAGCCATAAATAAATAAATAAATAAAAAACAGAGCAGCAACTCCAGCCCTCAGCAATTAACCCAGAGAAGCATCTGCACGTGTGTGCAAAGACTCATGTTCAAGCATGTGCCCTGAGGAGTTGGTGACGTGTCCAGCAGGTGGGGACATGGTAGCTAAACCATGGAACATGCATATTATGGAAACACATGCAGCCATTAAAAAAAGAGAGACTGGTCCACATGTCCTAACCTGGTGAGGTATCTGAGATGAAGGTTATTTGGTCCTACGAATGGGATACTGACTGACCTGGTAAGAGTGACTCATTTAGGGAGGGCTAAGAAGCTGTCAGGCACCATGCAAGCCACATTGTGTGAATTATTTCATTAGATGAAATAATTCCAGAAAATGGAGGCACAGAGAGGTTAAGCAACTGACGCAAGGTCACACAGCCAGTGCATAGCAGAGCTAGGAATTAAACACAAGTTCTTTGATGCCCACCTCTGTGTTCTTTCCCTGTCTGCCCCTGTTGTATCATTTATTCGTTCAACAAACATTGATCATCGCTGTGTGCCTGGCACTATTCTAGACACTGGAGGTCCAGCAGAGAGCAGAAGGGACAATATTTCCCACCTTCCTGGAGCTGCTGGAAGCTGGAGAGAGACAGAGAATATGCAAGCAAACAAACAACAAATGGTCATTTCAAATACTGATAATTGATAGGCAGAATTGAAACAGGGTGATGTGGAAAAAAAGTGATGGAGTGCGGGGATGCAACTTTAGCTGGGATGACAAAGGAGGGCCCCTCTGAGGAGGTGACATTTGAGCTGAGACCTGAATGATGAGAAGGAGAAAACCATGGGAACATGTGGAAGAATGGTGTTCCAAACAGAGGGTATAGCCTGTGCAAAGGGCCTGGGGCAGGACCATGCCTGGCGTGTTGGAGGAACAGTGAGGAGGTCCACGTGTCTGGAGCAGAGTGAACGAGGGGGAGAGAGGGAGGAGGGGAGGGCAAGGAGGAGATGGGGCTGGTTGTGCGGGGTCTTGTGGGTCTCAGGGGGACTTGGGCTCTTACCCAAGGGAGGTGGGAGCCCTGGAGGGCTGTGGGCAGAGGAGGGGTAGGACCTGACTCAGGTGCTCACGGGCGCCCTCTGGCTGCTGCTGGGAGGACAAACCATAGGGGACGTGGGCAGGAGCCGGGGGGACCGTACTGGTCCCGGTGGGTGATGATGGGACTCGACCCAGGCGGACGCAGAGGACGGGAAAGAAGTTATAAACATTCCAGCTTCACCTACCACCACCGTGAGTGGTTTATCCTCAGGGTGGTGGCACGTTTCTCCCCATTACCACCTGCTTTAGAGAACCCCCACGAT
Source organism: Aethalodelphis obliquidens (assembly GCF_003676395.1). Lineage (NCBI taxonomy): Eukaryota > Metazoa > Chordata > Mammalia > Artiodactyla > Delphinidae > Aethalodelphis > Aethalodelphis obliquidens. The sequence continues at coordinate 10,488,894 of NW_020837997.1, read as the reverse complement.
CAGCTGCAGCTGCCAGAGCCTCCCAGCCAGCAGTGCCCTTTGGGGCCCAGAGACACGCAGCACGGTCCCCAGGCCACACAGCAAGCCAGATGCAGGACCAGACCTCGGGACCCCAGTGCCACCTCTCTGCTGGCTCAGCTGTGCTCTGTCTCCTCTTCCAGGGGCAAAGATTAGGAGTTTGTTGACTGGTATTATTTTTATTGATCTTTTAACAAGTGCTCAGCAAAAAAGGCACACTTGGCTCAGCTACTTCCATGATATCTAAATGATTCATTTAAATGGTCCTGGGTGTGCAGGCCACTAGGTGCAAAAAGCCTGCAATTTGATCTTTTTCGATTGTTTCTTTTTCAAGCTGTTGTACAGGGTGACCAACTCATCCTGGTTTGACAAGGACTTCCCTGGTTTTAACACTGAAAGTCCCTCATTGCAAACCAGGATGGTTGATCATCTTACTCTGATGGGAAAACCGTGTGAAATACACACACTGTGCATAGGTGGAATGGGGGTTCCTCAAATGGGGTTGATGACAGTTCCTGTCTCATTAGAGTCTGTGAGGGGTGGTTGCGACAATAAGTGTCCTGGTTTTGTTTGGGGCTCTGTAATAAGGTACTGTCCCATAGTTATAGTTGGACCTTACACTTGGATCTGAGCTTCCTAATGGCAAAAGGGAAAAGAGAAACATAATTTCTTTTTTTTTTTTTTTGGCCACACCGTGCAGCTTGCGGGTTCTTAGTTCCCCCACCAGGGATCAAACCCAGGCCCTGGCTGTGAAAGCGCCGAGTTCTAACCACTGGACTGCTGGAGAATTCCCCAGAAACATAATTTTTTTTTACCTGAAAAAAAAAAAAAGCCCTGATATATAGCAAGCACTCAATAAAATTCTGGCTCTTACAGGGTGGGTGAAGGACCCAGGGTTTCTCATAAGGGCACCTGTTCGGGGGAGAGGATGCTTCAAGCTCCTTCTAAACTGTATTACAGCAAAAGTGACCTCAGATATTTCTGCCCTGGATGGACGAAGAAGTTCACAGTGAGCCCCAGCATAATAGGCAACTCCTCTGTTGCTCTACAACCTTCTATGGCTCCCACGGCTCTCTGGAGTCAATCCCACCCCCTCCCCTCCAGACCACGGTGCCCATGATGACCACATGGGTAACTTAGTCCCCCCACCCCTGAATCACCCTTAGCATCCACTCACGTTCCCACCTCCAGACCTTTGAAAGCAGTTTTCCCTGCCTGAAATACCCTTCTCTGCTCACCTGGAGAACCACTTAGGGCCAGAGGCAGCCTTTTCCTTTCAGGAGTCCTTCCCAGTATCGAACAACTATTCCTGGAGCACCTATGGCAGGAGTCAGCCAACTGCAGCCCCAGGGCCAAATCTGGCCCCCTGCTTGTTTTTGTAAATAAAGTTTTGTTAAAACACAGTCATGTCCGTTCACTTATATGTGTCTATGGCTGCTTTGCTGCTACAATGGCAGAATTGGGTAGTTGCAACAGAGTTCATCTAGCCTGCAAGGTAAAAATATTTACAATATGACACTTCAGAGAAAAAGTCTGACTCCTGACCTAGTGGATGCCCAGCCCTGGGCTGGATGTGTGGACACATTGGCAAAGGAGATGGACACAGTTCTGTCCTCACAGTGCTCTTGATTCAGCGAAGGAGACAGATGACAAATAAAAATCACAGCTTCTGAAGTTAGCCCCAACTCAGGTGGACACAAAATATGGCTGCTTTATTTTCCATAATTCATCTTAATTTCTGATTCAGAAACCTCCACTTCTTCTAGTACCAGTTCCTCTTGGGGGTCCATTTGCTGAAGCCATGCTCCACTGCTGGGTCTTCTCCAGGGCCAGGGAGGAGTGCACCTGACTAGGTCCTTAGCCGTTCATCAGGCTACACAAGTGGCCTCACTGCCCTTCCCAGCCTCCCTCGACTCAGAGTGATAAAGAAGATTATATTATAATTGGAAACTTCTATACATCAGAAGACACCAGAAACCAAAATAAAAAGAAGTAACAGGGCTTCCCTGGTGGCGCAGTGGTTGGGAGTCCGCCTGCCGATGCAGGGGACGCGGGTTCGTGCCCCGGTCCGGGAGGATCCCGCATGCCGCGGAGCGGCTGGGCCCGTGAGCCATGGCCGCTGAGCCTGCGCGTCCGGAGCCTGTGCTCCGCAACGGGAGAGGCCGCGACGGTGGGGGGCCCGCGTACCGCAGGAAAAAAAAAAAAAAAAAAAGAAGTAACAAAACAGTATGGGGGTCCCTCAAAAATTAAACATAGAATTAGCATTTCATTTAGCAATTGCCCCTGTGGGTAGATACACAAAAGATTTGAAAGCAGGGACTCCAAGAGTTACTTGCACACCTGTGTTCACAGCAGCATCATTCACAGTAGCCAAAAGGTGGAAACAAACCAAGTGTCGGTCGACAGATGATGGATAAACAAATTGTGGTCCATCCATACAGTGGAATGTTATTCAACCTTTGAAAAGGAAGAAGATTCTGACACCTGCTACAACATGGATGAACCCTGAGGATATGATGCTTGGTGAAATAAACCAGACACAAAAGGACAAATACTGTTTGATTCCACTCATAGGAGGTCCCTAGAGGAGTCAAATCCAGAGACAGGAAGTAGATGGTGGGGGCTGGGGGAGGGGCATGGGGAGTCGGCGTTTAACTAACGTTCCCTCTCTGCCCTCACCTCTTATTCTCTACCTTGTTCTCTCCCCTCCAGCCAGCCAGCCTCCTCACTGTTTATTATTATTATAGTTGTTGTTATTATTAAAAACTCATTTATTTTATTTATTTTATTGTGGTAAAATATAGGTAACATAAAAAGGTTTTAATCATTTTTAAGTGCACAGCTCAGTGACACTAAGCACACTCACCCCCTCCCCCAGCCCCTGGCCCCCACCATGTACTTTCTGTCTCTATGGATTTGAGTCCACTAGGGACCTCACATAAGTGGAATCAGACAGTATTTGTCCTTTTGTGTCTGGCTTATTTTACGGAGCATAATGTCCTCAAGGTTCATCCATGTGCCAGAATGTCCTTCCTTTTTTAAGGCTGAAAAAGATTTCATTGTATGGATGGACCACAATTTGTTTATTCATCATCTGTCAGTGGACACCCGGGTTGTTTCCACATTTTGAATACTGTGAATCTTTCTGCTATGAACACAGGTGTAAAAGTATCTGTCTGAGACCCTGCTTTCAATTATTTGGGTTATATATCCTCACTGTTCTTTGACCATACCAGGAATGATCCTGCCTCAGGACCTTTGCACTGGCTGTACCCTCTGCCTGGAGTGCCTTCTCCCGGATATTTCCACAACCGGCTTCTTCTCATCTAACCCTGGCAGCCTCAGGCTGACCCAGCCATCGCTCTTCATCAGGACACTGGCAACCTGGCCACCCAGAGAAACCTCCACCCAGAGAAGTCTTGCTCTGAGTAGAATGACTCCTATTTTATCAAGCCCCTCTGTACATGCCTTTGAATCCTACCATATCCCTGCCTCGGAGCCCAGATACAGTCATGCGGGAATCGTGAGAAACATTTCAGGGTGGATGACAGTAACAAAAAAATGATACACTGATGTTAGTAATGATTATAAAACAGTCACCATGTATCACATTCCTACCTCGTGCCAGGCAGGCGGCTAAGTGTTTTGTGTGTGACATCTTGTTGAATCTGGAGAGATGGGGATGATCACTGCACCCATTTTACAGATGAGGAAACTGAGGCTCTCAGCCAGGGAAAAGCACTTTCCTAAAGTGGCATTACCAGGACTCAAACCCAGGTCTGTCTGCTCCATGAATCCCAGTTCCATGGTCCCCAGGGAACATAATTCAAGGCAGATCCATATGGGGTGGGTTATAAGGGCTGGGACAGGGTGGCAGTATCCACCTGGCCACCTCTGTATTCTTTGCAGTGAGTAAATCGCACCCTGTTAGATCTCCCAGCTTCTGTGTCCATCGTTTGATTTTTCTCTTCATCACGTGCACTGCCCCATTCTCCCACTGTCTGGGCTGGGTGGTTAGTATCATGCACCATCTAGGACTTGGCAAAGAGCATCCCCTAGCGGGATGCCTTGCTGCTGTTTGTAATAACGATGCTTTTGTGTGACATCATCCACATGGCCTTGGCCAACCCTCTGGGGCGGGCACCATGGACATTCCCATTTTACAGATGAGAAGAATGAGGCTTAGCAAGGGGAAGTCTCTTGCTCAAGGTCCCACAGGAAGATTCGAGTCTGGGCAGCCAGACTCCAGTCCTCAAGGCTGCACCACCTGGCTCTGTGCCTGGCTGCATGATGGCATTTTGCTTTATTATTTCTCGGGTGCCCTGTTAATCATCCGAACCAAGTGATTAAGCACATCCTTTATATATGGCCCGATGTCTAATTGCCCAGACCGTGGAACCAGTGACTCAAAACCTCCCTCCCTAATTGTCTTTCCTGCACAATTAGTACATCGTTATTTATGGTTCTGTGGTTGCCTGAACTTCTGCAGTCTACCAGCCTTGCTTCTAATCATCCTGACTCTGTAATTAATGCCTTGTACTAGGCCATCTCCTTTGCTCTGTGTATTTAGAGCCATGCTTATTCCTGGGGTGAGGGCTGGCAGTGCCCAGAGGAGGAAAATGCAGCCCTTGCCTACAGGGAGGTCATTGTCTAGTTGGGAAGACAACAAGCAAATGCAGAACTTGCTTTTGGCTCATGGGAGCCATAAATCCTGGTTGTAGAGTGAGGTACAGATTGAAGGTGCCCTCTGCTGGAGGAAAGGCAATGGAAGCTGGGTCATGCAGGATGCATAGGAGTTGGTGATGTGGAAGGGAATTCCAAGCAGAGGGAAAAACATGTGCAAAGGTTTGAATGTCGGAAAGAGCTAGGGATTTGGGTGGGGAGGTTAAGAATCAGTGAAACAGGCTAGAGTGTAGAATTATGACAGGAGAGAATTTAGGGAGAAGGAGAAAGACTTAATGGGGGTCCTATATGAAGACATTGAAGAGCAGGTCGAGGGGCTTAGATTTTATCCTCTGGGGATCCACAGGAGGATTTGAGCAGAAGAGAGATTTGATCAGGTTAAATTTTTAAAAAATAATTACTCTAGTCACCTTAGGGGGAGTAAATTGGAGGGGGAGAAAATGGAGACCATGAGACCAGGAAGGAGGTGATTTCTGTTGTCCAGAGATAAAGTTAAGGTGAAATTGAGTGGATCAGAGGCTGTGGGGAGGGAAAGGAGTGGATGGATAAGAGAGAGATTTAGAGGATAGAATGGATAGGATGTCGAAACTGATAGGTGATGGGTGAGGACGTGGGAGGAGGGGCAGTGGATGCCCAGGTCTTTGATCAAAGGGGATGTGAGATGGGTTGATGGAGCCACTCCCAAGAAGAGGACAGGAAGGTTTGTAATGTTGAACCAGAGGTGGGACAAGCTGGCTATTCTTGTCTGGAGCACAGAAAGCTGTTCAGGGCTTGGGATCAGACTTGGTAGGAATCGCCAAAGCTGCAGGAGTGGATGAGTTCACCAAGAGAGAGAGCGGAGACCTGGAAGCAAGAAACCAGTGTCTGTTGTTATAAGCCACTGAGAGCGCAGGGCAGCAGGCAGGGGCAGGGGATGTTTGTTATTCGGCATGATCACAGCATTAGCTGGTTACTACAAGTCTCCATAAACAGATTCTGAGCCCTCCGAGGTCAGGCCCCTTTTGATAGACATGGAAACGTATCCCATCTGGAGCAGCTCCATCTACACACCTCAGAAATCACCAACTAGACAAGAATCCAGCCTCCGGCAGCTGCTCCCTGAATTAAGAAACTCAGGGGGTTCCAACAGGTTCTGTGGTAAATTACCCATGAAAGTACCAGGGAAAACCTAGCTCGGGGGTGGGGGGAGAAGAAGACCTGTGATGATATATCTATAGGAAAAAAATAAAAAGATTTGGGAGCTCAGTGGTGGAATGTTCTATAAGAACCTTTTAAAAGCAAACACAGGAGACATGAGCAGTTTTTTAAATGACAGACAATACAATGGAAGATAATATATTTAAAACCCATATCAACTGTTAACAGACCATAAAAATACAGCTACATTAATCTGAGCTGTCTATCACGGGCCTTCCGAGCAGCTGTGTGATTTTATAGTTTCACTCCTGGAGGTTTCCTTGACACTTTCACAAATACATCTCAATTTATTTGGATAAGGACAACAGAAATATTGAGCTTTTTTGTTTTTCTTTCTTTCTTCCCCTCTTCTTCCTCTGCTGGCTCCCTGAACAGATATGACAGAGCTGGCCGTGCAGAGCTTCTTGAAATTTAAAAAAAATATGTTTTTGACTTGGAGAAAATTTCCTATTGGGTTCTAGGGCCCCAGTATATCAGGGTGGTGGGGAAAGGCCAGGTTGGTGTGTTAGTTGCTGTGTCTGTAGGCAAATGCCTCACCCTCTCTGAGGTCTGTTGGGAAACATCCTGCACACACCTGCTCCTCTTCCCCGGGTCTCTCTATACAGAGAGCACTACCGACACCTGGCTAAAGCCACGCCCCTGTAGGATTGCCCACCATCACCACCACCACCACACCACAGCCACTGCTCACCTCCCGGCCCCCCCCCCCCCCCCCCCCCCCCGCTCACTCAGTACCCACCACAAGGGTCCCCTCGCTCTTCTGCCTACTTGCCAGGAACTATCCTGCCCCAGGGCCTTTGCACTTGCTGTTTCCTCTGTCTGGAAGGACCTCCCCTCATTCTTCCCATAGCTGGCTCTTCTTCCTGTTTCAGCTTAATGCCACCTCTTCGCAGAGGCCCACCCTGACTAACCCCAGCTAAAGAAGTTTCCCTGTCTTTCCTTTCACATCACAACATGTTCTGTATCCTTCCCAGCACTTACATTCTTTGAAAATATTTTATTTGCCCATTCGTTAGTTCACTGCCTGCCTCTCACACTAGACTGAGCTCCATGAGGTCGGGGGTTGGTTGGTTTGTTTTCTTTTTTTTTTTAATTAATTAATTAATTAATTTGTTTTTGGCTGCATTGAGTCTTAGTCGCTGCACACGGGCTTTTCTCTAGTTGCGGCAAGCGGGGCCACTCTTTGTTGTGGTGCACGGGCCTCTCATTGCGGTGGCGTCTCTCATCGCAGAGCACGGGCTCTAGGCGCACAGGCTCAGTAGTGTGGCTTGCTGGCTCCAGAGCGCAGGCTCAGTAGTTGTGGCGCATGAGCTTAGTTGCTCCACAGTATGTGGGATCCTCCCGGACCAGGGCTCGAACCCGTGTCCCCTACATTGGCAGGCGGATTCTCAACCACTGCGCCACCAAGGAAGCCCGGTTTGTTTTCTTTTGTTGGTCTATTTCGGTCACTGATATCTTCCTCGTGCCTGGAACAGTGCTTGGTACACAGTAGGTGCTCAATAAATGTTGAGGGATTGAATGAAAGGGGAAGGGACTAGGCCACTCCCGGGCCAGGGAATGCTGGGACAAAGCCTTGGAAGTAGAATTTGCAATTGGAAATTGTGGGCCCCAAGTGTCTGGTGTGGGACCCCAACCTTTCCTTCTTCCAGGGAGGGGTTCCTATCTGATGGTTCAAGACCCCAAATCCAGCACCATGCCAGACACTCTGGGTTCTGCTGCCCATGTGCCCCCTCCCTGTGACAGCTGGCGACAGCTTCCTGGCCAAGAAGGGTCCTCCCCTTAGCCCCGCCCTGCCCTACTGCCTCCCCATCAGAGGCATCCAAGAAGTTGTCACTGCTGCAGACGAAACCTGCTTGGTGCTGGGGAAGGCCCGGCACAGTTGTCCCCAGGACGGAACATCTGGGCCGCATGTTACCGGCAGTTGGTGGGAGCTGGGACACTGCGAGGCACGGTGACATCTCTGGGAGGCTGGGTGGCCCTGAGTCACCTCCTGGTCCTACCATCTGTCTGCGACCAAAACTTGCCTGATGATTTCTCTGTGCCAGGGAGGAAAGAGTCCCAAAGCTGACTGTCATCCCTAATTCTTTCAGCCTCTCCCTCACCATGTCTTTCCATCAGTGAGGCCTGGGGCTTTATCTCCAAATGATACCTTGAATTCAAGCACTTCGCTCTATCCCACTCCTGCTGCCACTGCCTGGGCCAGGCCACCGTCATCACTCGCCTTGACTAGTGCAATGGCACCTCTGGGGTTTTGTCCCAGTTACCTCCCTACCCTCGCCTCCTCTCACTCTGTTCCAGCCACGCCAGCCTCCCTGCTGGTTTTGGAACACACCAGGCATGGTCCAGCCTAAAAGTCTTTGCTCATGCTGTCCCCTCTGCCTGGAACAGTCTTCTCCCCAGATCTCCCCATGGCCGGCTCCTCCTCATCCTCCAAGTCTCTGCTCAAATATCACCTCCTCCAAGAAGCCCTCCTGATTTTCTTTGCATAGTCAATCTTAGTCCGGTCGGGCTGCTATAACAGAATGCCATAGACTGGGTGGCTAATAAACAAGACACTTCTCACAGGTCTGAAGGCTGTAAGTCCAAGATCAAGATGTTGGCATATTTGGTGCTGCCGAGTTCAGACACCAAATGATTCCTGGTTCGTAGACAACCGTCTTCTCACTGTGTTCTCGCATGGCAGAAAGGGTAAGGGAGCTCTCTGGGGTCTCTTTTATAAGGGCACTCATCTCATTCATAAGGACTCCACCCTCATGATCTAAGCACCTCTCAAAGGCCTCACCTCCTAGTACCATCACATCAGGGATTAGGTTTCAATGTATGAATTTGGAGAGGACACAAACATTCAGCCTATAGCAATCTCCTCCATGCTCCATCCACTCCATGGGTCATCTTCTCTCTGCCTAGAACTCTCCTCTCTTTGCTTGGCAAATTCCTGTTCATGCTCTTAATCCCAGTTTGTTCCAGTCTCCCAGCCCTCTGGGTCCCTTCTCCTTGACCCCAAGGGGATGGGTGGGTCTGTGTCCAGCTCTGTATCCCTGTCATCCTGCGGTCTCTTGGGGACCTCACAGCCCAGGGCTGGATACACAGGGGTTATCATAAAACATTTGCTGCCCTGTCACTTTCCCTCCTCAGACCCCTCTTGCCCTGGGTTTCCTTCCAGAATTTCCAGGGATAGGGGGCTCAGCTGCAGTGTCTGTTTGGAAGGGATGGGGTAGCTGGGGGTTTGAGGGGACCATCTTGAGCCTGGCTTTGCACAGTGCACTCACTTCTTAAACTTGGGTTTTCAGTTTCTTTGGGGGGGCTCCACAGTCCCTGATGGAAATTTTAGAAGGGTCTGAAGCCTCCCCAAACCTCTCTTTGGCAGTGCCCGTGTCCCCCTCTGGCTACCCAAGGCCCCAACCCCCTCCTGGCATCTCTCTCTTAGTCTCAGACCCCTGCCCCCATTGCCAATGGCAGATGTCACCTCGGAACATTCAATCATATTATCAGAGGCATCAAAGAGCCTAGCAGTGAAAATGGTTGACCCTGGAGCCACGTGGCCCAAGTTTAAATCCCAGGTTGCCCTTTGAGTTCATTCTGTGTGCCCTTGGGAAAAGCATTTGTCCTCTCTGAGCCTCAGTTTCTCCATCTCTAAAATGGGGGTAACGGTACCTACCTCTTAAGAATTAAATGAGTTCCTATGCTGTTTATTTCCAATATAGGGCTGGGCACGCAGGTGTTGCCCTAAGAAGTGTGTTAGCTGCTGTTATTATTATTATTTTATTTTTTAAATCCCCCAGGGCCCAGTCCCAGCCGTGATCTCCCCTGCTCCTGAGTACAGAGTCCTGGCCCCTAGCCCCTGCTCTGTGCAGAGCAGCCACCAGTGCTGAAAGAAGATTCTAGAAGAAGGGGGAAGGGCTGCCTGGTGGCTCCTCTCAGAGCCACATTTGCAGAGCGAGCCCAGTGCATTGACTTAGAACAGAGGTTTTTGTTGGGGACTTTGGGCAGTTTAGCAGGGAGGGGCTAAAGGTCCCAGTCCCACCCAGGTGGCTCCTGACACTCTGAGCAGCCCCAGAGGGAGTGAGCTATGAATCAAGATCTCACAGGCAACATCCCCTTCGCGTGCCTGGAACCTTGAAGAAACCCAGTTCCAGCCCCTAGCAGTGACCCTGGGGGAGACCTTTGCCTGCAGGCGCAGCCAGCCAATGAGAACCCCCGCTGCGGGTGCCTGGAAACCGTTTCCATGACACCCAGGAGCCTCGGTCCCTGGAAGGGCCTGGTCCGAGGGTGAGGGGCTGGCGGGTGGGGTGGGGGGGAGAGAAATGCTTGCTCGGTAACCATGGCAACGCCAGCAGCTGCGGGAGGCAAGCCCAGCTGGCACGGAGGCGCCTGTCCCCCGGATCCCAGTGCTGCCGCCGCCCCCAGGGCCCTCCTCCTGGCACAGGCAGGGAGACTGAGGCCCAGAGACACCTGTCATCCACTCTACGTTGCCCTTCGGAGATGAAAATTGCATCGTGCCTGTGCCAACGTGAGGGGCCCTCATAGGAAATGGTGGGGCCTTCGGAGGCAAAGCTAAGACCCTGCAGGCTTGGCCAGGGGCAATCCAGGAGGGCTTCCTGAAAGAGGTGAGCATTTCCCAAGCATCATTGGTAATGGTTGTTGGCACGTCAGCACCCCACCTGTTCCACAATTTATTTAATATCTGCCTTCCACTGACTCATGTCTTCACAAGTAAGTGTATTTAAAAACAGAGTCTCTGCTTCTCTCCTGCAAATGAAAAGCTGGTTGCACCTGCCCAAATAGAAGTGGGTGACAAAACACATGATGGAAACAAAACACAGTTATTCCATCTAGCAAGGAGTCACTGCCCCCTCAAGGCTGGGGGCTGCAGCCTGATCTCACCTTGCTTACAAGACGATGAGTGAGAGAGAAGGGTTAAAACCCCCTGAGTTCCCAGCACTCTCTCCTTTGCATCATCAGAAGTAATGAAAGATTGGAAAGGGACTCATTTCTCCCCATGTGAATTAACGCTATTTATGCAATCATCCAGAATCACTCTGGGCCGCAATATTGAGGGAAATCCTGACCTGCAGAATGAGGATTTGGTTAGGTGGAAAGGAAGGGTGTTCTAGGCAGGGGGGCACAGCATCGACAAAGGCTCAGAGGAAGGATTCACGAGGAGAGGGTGCAGTTGTGAGAGATTTTTTCCCCAGGCCGGAAGGAACAGCGTCTTCTGGTCTTTCTGATGTTTTCCAATGGAGGAGGGAATAAAAGCAAATGAACAATGATGTCCAAGTGGGAGGGGACTTAGGGCTTTGGGTTCTGAAAGAGTAGTGTATGAGGTTGTCTGGGTGGAGGAAGTGTTACATGGGTGGTGATTCCAGGAAGCAGCAGAAAGGGAGGGGAGATGGAGACAGGCAAGGGAAGGAGCCAATATGGGAACATCAATGAGCAGTGTCTGTTGTGAGCATCTGGGACCCAATCCTGCTGGGAATCTCTGGAAGACTGTGTACAGAAAGCCTCAGAGTTGTCCCATTTGTATTTTAAAGGCTCTGACAAGTCCTGCAAAAGAGATACCTGTTGAACAGTTTCCCAGATGAGCCTGAACATAAACTCTTTAGCCACAGCAGTTTTCTGGACACATTTTTTGAGGCATCACATCATCCAACTGCGTCCTCTTGGCCTTCTCTTATATCTAGGTTGTGAGGTGAGAGACAGAGAGAGACAGAGAGAGAGAGAGAGAGAGAGAGAGAGAGAGAGAGAGAGAGAGAGA